>NW_011494635.1:355998-356474 GCF_000754665.1 Bison bison bison | reverse complement strand
CACCTGCTTGCTCATCTGCTTGATAATCGCCAGCTCAGCCATGCGTCACCTGCCGGCTCATCTGCCTGATAATCGGCAGCTGAGCTGCGCAGCACCTGCCAGCTCATCTGCCTGATAATCGCCAGCTTAGCCAGGTGAAACCTGTCCGCTCATCTGCCTGATAATCGGCAGCTGAGCCATGCGTCATCTGCCGGCTCATCTGCCTGATAATCGCCAGCTGAGCCTCGCGACACCTGCCCGATCATCTGCTTGATAATCGCCAGCTGAGCCGCGTGACAGCTGCCCTCTCATCTGCCTAATAATCGCCAGGTGAGCTTCGCGACACCTGTCCGCTCATCTGCTTGATAATCGCCTGCTGAGCCTTGAGACACCTGCCCGCTCATCTGCTTGATAATCGCCTGCTGAGCCTCGCGACACCTGCCCTCTCATCTGCTTGATAATCGCCATTTGAGCCACACGACACCTGCCCGCTCATC
>NW_011494635.1:338124-355898 GCF_000754665.1 Bison bison bison | reverse complement strand
ACTGTTGCTTCTTGACCTGCATACAGATTTCTCAGGAGGCAGGTCAGGTGGTCTGGTATTCCCATTGCTTGAAGAAATTTTCCACAGTTTGTGGTGATCTGCACAGTCAAAGGCTTTGGCATAGTTAATAAAGCAAAAGTAGATATTTTTCTGGAATTCTCTTGTTTTATTGATGATCCAGTGGATGTTGGCAATTTGATCTTTGGTTCTTCTGCCTTTTCTAAATCCAGCTTGAACATCTGGAAGTTCACAGTGCATGTATTGTTAAAGCCTGGCTTGGAGAATTTTGATCATTACTTTGCTAGTGTGTGAGATGAGTGCAATTGTGCAGTAGTTTGAACGTTCTTTAGCATTGTCTTTCTTTGGGATTGGAATGAAAACTGACCTTTTCCAGTCCTGTGGCCACTGCTGAGTTTTCCAGGTTTGCTGGTATATTGATTATATATATATATAATATATATTATATATTACAGTATATTATTATATATTATATAATAATTTATATATTTCACAGCATCATCTTTCAGGATTTGAAATAGCTCAACTGGAATTCCATCACCTCCACTAGCTTTGTTAGTAGTGATGCTTCCTAAGGCCCACTTGACTTCGCATTCCAGGATGTCTGGCTCTAGGTGAGTGATCACACCATTGTGATTATCTGGGTCATGAAGATCTTTTTTGTATAGTTCTTCTGTGTATTCTTGCCACCTCTTCTTAATATCTTCTGCTTCTGTTAGGTCCGTACCATTTCTATCCTTTATTGAGCCCATCTTTGCATAAAATGTTCCCTTGGTATCTCTAATTTTCTTGAAGAGATCTCTAGTGGATTACAAACTTGCATGAGTATGCTGTATCCACTCTAACACTTGAGTAGGAACGTTCAACACCACTGTCCAAAAGAGTTAGGTAATCTGGCGATTTCAGATGCCACAGGGGCATGTAGAGACCTAAAGAGCTGTGGTTTTTCTTCAAGGCCCATAACACACACTAGAGGCTACAAGGACAACCCTACCAAGGCTCAGACTGCAAGCCAGCAGTTACATCCAAGGAGACACAGTGTTAGGGGTCTTGGCAGACGGGAAAGTTCAAGGCAGGCTGCCTTAACACCTGCAATATGGGATTAGAGAGACAGGGGGGTGGTGACTTTGGGTCTGAGGATGAGAAAATGAGGTGAGACCTACAGGTTAGGGAAGCCTGCTAAACTCAGTGGGTGCCTGGGTGGATGCCTGGCAATAACTCCTCTCTCTGCCCACGGCCAAGGTATGGGGGAAAAAACACATAAGCAAGCTCTTTGATCTTTATATTTTTATTTTTCATATTTTTTTAATATTATTGAAGGCCGCCAGGCTCCTCTGTCCATGGAATTCTCTAGGCAAGAATACTGGAGCGGGTCGCCATTCCTTTCTCCAGAGGATCTACCTGACCCAGGGATAGAACCTGGGTCACCTGCACTGCAGGCAGATTCTTTACCATCTGAGCCCCCAGGGAAGCCATATGTATGTAAACCACATCTAATAAAGATGTGGCTTCAACCAGCAGTGCCTGAGAGGCCGTAGGCATTCTTGTTTTTAACCAAAATTCACTGAAAATGGAAGAGGAGAGAGAAAAAAGTAGGGGAAGGGAGAGTAGGGAAGGAGGAGGGAGGGAGGAGGAGAGGGAGGAGAAGCGGGGAAGGGGAGGGGGAGGGGAAGAGGAACTAGCCAGGCCACCTTGTAAAATGCAAGAATGGCCCACCTGCCATCTTCAGATCACTGGAGTACGTGAGGGAAGATAGCACAAATGTTGCCTTTTCTTGAAAACTATGAGAGAAAAGCAAATGCACAGGTTCTTGCTACAGGAGCCTGGTTTCTGGGGGCGTGGGGATGGACGATAAATATTGAATTACCTGATAATTACTGAATTGCCTGACCCTCCTAAGGACATTCGACTCCTGCTAGTGACACCACCCCTGGGCCTAGGACTTATGCCCTCAGGATTTCCCATGGTTTAGGCAGAAGCCCAGTGCACAGGGACATAGCTCACAGCCTGAGAAGGGATGGGTTTGCCAGTGATCGATCCTCCTGCCATCAAGTCACTCTGGGGACCAATAGGAGCTGGCGGTCACCAAAGCTTTGTTCCAAAGGCCCCAAAAGGCCAGCAGAGGAGGGAAGACACCAACAGAGAACAAGGCTTTCAATTTCTCCTCCCTGTAAATTGATCATTAAATAGCTACCCCAGTGGGGTCGGCAAACGAGATTGAACCGGTAGCCCCGTGAGTGGCTTGGCTAGGCCCAGAGTCTATGGAGCAAGAAAACCTTAGCAGTTATTCCCATTGACAGGACTCGGACGACGAAGGAGATTCATAGCTAAGTCTCGGCAGCTGCTACCATGCGTTGGGGCTGTGCAAGCCTGAGCCAAGGTACAACATTGCAGTGTGCCGGGTGTGTACACATTCTATTTCCTTCTCAAGATTAAACACGCCCTTGCCCTGCACGCCTCTGCTCACAGCCTTCTGGGTGTAAATGTATGAAATGTGTGCATCCGATGTCTGTTTCAAGTTGAAAGGGGAGCAAAAATAAGATGATATTTTTAGACGCTGGGAGAGACAGACTGGATGGGGTTGAGAATGAAAGTAAATTCCAGAGACCAAGTGAGCAGATGCTTTTCTTAAATGCAAATAGTCCGACAAATCACCGGGAAGTGACGCGCTGTCTGAGGATGGACTGTCATGAGACACTTGGTCCCTGCCAGTCTTTTTCTTCGTATTCCTGCGCAAACTCAGGAAAGTCCGTGAGAATCTTAAATCCATGATTTAAATTAAACTTGGTCTTCCATCTGGTTGGAGTGGTATCCAGTCTGGTGTCGAGAGAATAGCTTTGGTGAGCATGGCAAGAATTCTTGTTTCAAAACACCCAGACCCTAAATGACAAGAGGAAGAATGTTTACCTCTGAGTTCGATCATCCACCTTGTCATCTACATTTTTGGCTTCTTGTTTATAGATCGAAACAATCTAATTTTTAAAAATACTTACTGAATTTCTTCTATACACAGATGCTTTACCTAAGTAAACGACATTTTCAATTAATGGAAGAATCAAAGCTAAAGATGTCCATCTCCAAGAAAACTGGTGTCCAGTGGAGGAGACAGCCATACAACCCCTGATGACACCAGGTGGTAAGGAGGAAACCACATAGGTAGTTGTGAGATATGATGCCAAGAACCTGGGCTTTGGAGCATCTATCCTCTTTTTTTTTCCCTTGACTACACCCTTCAGTGTATGAGATCTTAGTTCTCCAGCCAGGGATGGAACCTGTGCCCCTGCAGTGGAAACACAGAATCCTAATCAATTGTATCTACTATTACTAATAATAGGCCTAACAGACTTCCCCAGTAGCTCAGACGGTAAAGAGTCTGCCTGCAGTGTGGGAGACCTGGGTTGGGAAGATCTCCTGGAGAAGAGAATGGCAACCCACTCCAGTATGCTTGCCTGGAGAATTCCATGGACAGAGGAACCTGGCAAACTATAGTCCATGGGGTCGCAAAGAGACACGACTGAGCGACTGACACTTTCTAAGTTATATTTTGTCTGAAGACTTTTTGAGTCCTTCTCAACCGGAGTTCCAGGAAATTAAGTTCTAATGCCCTAAAGCATCAGCTAAATGTAGTGGATTGCATTCTCCCTAGATGTCTAGAATGGTACAGGCTAGTGTTGCTTTTTTCCTTGGAGGAATTCAGAAAAATTTCTCCAAGCATTATCTGTGGGACTTACTTAAATTGAGAATGGCTGAGTGAGGCCACCCTGTTTAGAAAGACATTTTTACAGTAGGTCCTTATCACAGGGAACTCTGCTCAATATTCTATAATGGTCTATACGGGAAAAGAATCTAAAAAGAGTAGATATGTGTATGTGTATAACGGATTCACTTTGCTGTATACCCAAAACTAACAAAAGATTGTAAATCAACTATACCCTAATAATTTTTTTTAAAGAAAGACATTTTTAAAGCATCAGAAATAAGACAAAGCCTTATGTTTTTCATGGGTATTTAAAGTCTCTGTCAGGTACTCTACAAAGTTTCAAGAATCTTGTTAGGAATGGACAGAAAATCACTTAGCTTTGGCACAACACTTGTCCTCCAACAACAATAAAAAATGACTAAAATAATGCACTGAGAACAATACAGTCACAAACTAAACTGCATTCCTTTGTTAGCAGACACTCAGAGAATGCACCACTGAAGAAACAAGCATTTGAACGAGCCTGGCAGTGCGGGAGGTTATAAACAGATCAAGCACAGATGTTGCTAACAAGCTTCAGCGTCTGGGGTTTGACAGATTGGTTTCAGTAATGAAATACACAAGAGGTACTTTCGGAGCGCAGCTACAGTAAAGATGTGCAAGGAAAGATACAGTCTCGACAACTGAGTTTTTGTTATTAAATACAAGGTCTTATGAGATTAAAAGAGAATTCTGGGGTGAGGCTGTCAAGATAATACTACGTGGAAGATACACTCATTCCTCATTCATAGGCAAAGTCCTACAGTAAGTTTGTTGCAGCCAAAAGTGTGCCAAGGACTACAGGATGTCAGCAACATGGGCAGACGTATAAGATTAAGACCTTTAAGATGAAGTTGAATTTTTGTGTGTCTTTTGGTGGGGGTCTGCACGTCGCAGCTTGCAAGATCTTTGTTCCCAGACCAGAGATTGAACCTGGGGCTGCAGCAATAAAAGTGCTCAGTCCTAATCACTGGACTGCTAGGGACGTCCTTGAAGTAGAATTTTTATAATACTTTATCATAGAAAGAGACTGTGATGAACTGATGCTTGTGGTTCCCAAAATTCATATGTTGAAGTTCTAACCCCCAGTGGATGATATTTGAAGGTAGGACTTGGGAGACCATCAGGTTTAGGTGAAGTCATGGACATGAACCTCCCCTGATGGATTTCGTGCCTTTATTAGAAGAGCAAGATACACGAGAACGTGCTGTCTCCACAACCACCAACCGCCGGAAGTGCAGAAGCACACAGCCAGAGGGCAGCCATCCGCAAGCCAGCACACAGACCCTCAACAGACACCACGAGTCTGCCCGCACGTTGATTTTGGACCTCCCAACTGCCAGCACAGCAAGACATAAATTTCCAGTGCTTAAGCCACCCAGTCTCTGGTACTTTGTTACAGCAGCCTGAGCAGACTAAGGGACCCACTTTGAAACTCACTTGTGGTCCATACAGATTTGTATGTTATTTCACAGCAAAGGGTTTAAAAGATGTGACAGACTTAAGGATGGGTTCTACATTTCTTTTGTAAAAGACAAGTGCTTCAGGTTTGCTGACCTTCCCTGAGATGACAAGTGGCTGTCACTATTCTGCTATCAACACATATTTCTATTTAAAAGATGTTCCACACACGTCCAATCAAGGTGAAGATGACATTTAAGTGAAGTGAAAACAAATTGTTTTTTAAAAGAGACGTGTGCTTCTGAAGGCAGCATTTTCATCGAAGATGTTGGGGGTATGTTCCCAACACTGTGTGATTTTTTTTTTAATCATGTGTGTTGCTGTAAAAACTCTTGCTCCCTCCACACTCTGAAAACTTGGAACAGCTTCTGATAACCTTTTAAACAACCTTCCGAACAGAGAATGTCACCAGCTTAGAAATGATTTGTCCAAGATACACAAACACAACACCCTCTGATGAGTTTGCAGGAACAAGCAAACTTGGTTTGTTTGTCATCAAGGTCATCAAGGAGGAATCCACTTTGCCAGAAACATTTCAACAGGAATCTTTGCAAAGTTGGTGGACAGACTGAAAGTTGTGTATTGTGATTTGGTAGGTTTAGCCCACATTGCATTTATTCTATTTAATTCAACTTAGCATGAAGTTGCTACTATGAAACCAGTTTGGACAAATAAAATTGGAAATTTCATATGATTTGAATATATATATATATATATATATGGCATCTAGTGGCCTAGAGTCCTGTGGCTTTCCTGAGACAGGAACTTGAACCTCACAACCCATCCATCTCCACTTAGGTGAATTAGGAGTTGGGGACCTCAACCAGAACCACAAAGAGCCAAAGACCTTGTGTCTCGGTCCCTGATGGACTTGGGAACTGCATGGCTTATCAAATGCCTCCAGGGCCTAAGACAGAGATGAGGCTGTGATGGTATTTGGAGGTGAGGTCTTTGAGAGGTTATTGGTTTAGATGAGGTTGTGTGAATGGGGCCATATCATGGGATTAGGAAGAGGAAGAGACACACTAGCTCTTGAGCATCTAAGTAGTGGGTCAAGAGAAGCTAAGAGGCCCCTTTTACAGTAATAGCAAGAAGTTCTGTGTGATGGTGAGAGAAACAGATGCATCCAGCAGTTGAAGGAGGACACAGTGATGGAGCTGGAGGTCAGTGACCTGCAGGAGTCAGTGGACAAGAGCCACATGGGATGAAATACATGATAGAGAAATAAGACCAGAGAATGGAATGTGTCTCTAAGAAGGAAAACTCAGCTTTCCACCTATGGAGGGAAAAACCCAGCTCTTCCTTATAACATCTTTCTTTCCTGTTTTACACACAAACCACTTCACTCTGCCACCAAATGTGTCCAGGTTTTGCCCCACCCCAAGCAATTCTCTGTGACACCAGCTAGGTGTCTTACAGTTTGACCCAATTCTAGTACCATCTGCCTGGAAATACTTTCAGATCGCACAAGTTAAAGGCTCAGTCCCAAGAGACTTCTCCACCCCCCCCCCCCCCACCTCAGAGACCAATCTCAGGCAGGAGGTCGCCAGGTGAACCACAACTTCCATCCAATCTGGCTACAAATCAGAGGGTCCAACGACCTCCTCCTCAGGTTCAATCAACTTGTTCAAGGAGCTCAAAGAACTTACGTTTGGCAATTTGTTAAAGTATATGATAAAATATATGGATGAAGAGCTGAATGAAAGGAAACTTAGGTGAGATCTGGGAGGGTCCTGAGCACAGGACAGCCTCTGTCCCTGTGGAGTTGGGGTGCATCATCCCCCATGTGGATGTAACCCAGAAGCTCTCCAACCCCATTTTGGGGATTTTATGGCAGCTTCATCCTTTAATATGATGGATCACTGACTCCATTGTCGGTCCTTCCCCCTTATCTGGAAGGTGGAGGATGAACTGAAAATTCCAAGCTTCTAATCATGGCTCATTCTTCCTATCGACCAGCCCTGCTCCAGGATCTCACCCAGTCACCTCATTTAAACAAAAGATGCTCCTATGAATCAGGAAATTACAAGGGTTTCAGGAGCCCTGTGGCAGGAACCAGGGTCAAAGACCAATATACATATTTCATATTACAAATCAAAAGTGCATGGCTTCCCTTGATCCCTCATCTCCGGACACCTTGGCCCTCTGTAGTTTCCTAGAACTGAGATGAAATCCTGAAATAAAATGAAGAAAAACTCTGAAATGACCAAGCACAAGCTCCCGCAGCCTGGCCAAACATAAAAGGGAAATTAACTCAATTAAAGACAAGTTAGAGGAAGTGGCATTTCTTGCTCACCTGAATTGTTTGGCTTGAGATTGCAGCCCTTCAGTGGACTTCAGCCCTTGGGGGAGGCAGAGGCCCCTTCTCCCAATGGAAGTGTTTCCTCTTCCATCCTGAACAAGAATTCCTTGGGAGCAGAGATTAAGAGGACAATGGAGCACCTCTCAACTACACTAAGAGCTTTCAGAAGATGCCTTTGGTGTGGAATCTGAAGGGAAAGATGTGATTCTGTAGCAGAGGTGGGTGAATGGGTCTGTAGTTTTTCAGGTAGCACAGCTCATATAGCAAATGCCTCCAAGTTATCATGTCTCTTCTGTGAGCCCTAGGCTGCCTTCAAATTCTTCAAAATAAATGCAGCATTTGATGAGAACAGACAACTTTGGAAGAGATAAAAAAAATCAGGGTTGTAGGCTTTCCATAGATCTTCCTACCTTTCCTGGCTATGTTTCCACTGGGGAGAGACGAGCACAAAAGCAGCCGTAATCAGAAGTATTGATTCTAGTGCTGAAAGCATTTTTCATCCATCTCTGAAATTATATTATCAAGCAAGGAAAGCAAATAGAACAAGCTTTCTTGTTGATTGCAACTATAAAAATGGATGTGGTGTTATGGACCATAGATTTTCAGGGAACTCACTTCTATCTTCTTTAAATATCTTCCTCTAGGTAGCCCCTCTCAGGCTGAACATTCATGGCTGATTTGTGAGCTCCCCAACCAAGACACGTGTGCTCCAGTGCAAAGATTTAGTAATTTCTGGGACATTTTCTGATTTTTTTTTAAAGGGCTTCTTGGAAGATTCCTGGAAACACAGCTCACAACAATAGGTATATGTGTTAGGTGGTAGCTACCTTGCCTTTAGTAAGTTGTAGGTGACTCAATACCTAGTACTGAGTGAGGTGATAGGGACACATGATGCTGCTCCTGCTAAGTCGCTTCAGTCGTGTCCGACTCTGTGCGACCCCATAGATGGCAGCCCATCAGGCTCCCCCGTCCCTGGGATTCTCCAGGCAAGAACACTGGAGTGGGTTGCCATTTCCTTCTCCAATGCATGAAAGTGAAAAGTGAAAGTGAAGTCTCTCAGTCGTGTCCGACTCTTAGCGACCTCATGGACTACAGCCTACCAGGCTCCTCTGTCCATGGCATTTTCCAGGCAAGAGTATGGAGTGGGGTGCCATTGCCTTCTCCAGGCACACATAATAAATGAGATTAAATCCAAGCTTTCGTTGACTTAGAGTATTTCAGGCAATGCAGACACAGAGACCAGCTCCTGACACACCACAGAAGGAACACTGGAAGGGTGGAAAGCACTGGATATTAGAGTGCCACAAGGAGGAAACTGGCAGACCTGGAAGGCTTCCCAGAAGAGGAAGAATCTAACCCAAGTCATAAAAGTTAAATGGGAATTCCTTAGCAAGACACACAGAATGGATGAAGGTTGGAAAGTCTGTGAGGTTTCGGGGAATTTGCAAAAGTCTCAATACAGTGTAAGAGGTACATGAAGTTTTTCTCCAGGAATGTTTACGGAGGTATAATTTACATGCAATAATATGTACCATTTTTGAATAATAATCAGCTATAAAAAGGAATAAAAGGATGCCATTTTCAGCAAGGATGCCATTTTCTAGAGATTATCATACTAAGTGAAGTTAAGTTAGAAAGAGAAAAACAAATAGCAAATGATATCAATTATATGTGGAATCTAAAATATGACACGAATGAAACTATATGGAAAAGAAACAGACACACAGGCACAGCGAATAGACTTGTGGTTGCCAAGGGGGATGGATAGGGAGAGGGGTGGACCAGGAGTTTGGATTTACAGATGCAAACTATTACATTTAGAATGGATAGACAAGGTCCTACTGTAGAACACAGGAACTATATTCAATATCCTGTGATAAACCATAATAGAAAGGATTTTAAAAAGAGTGTATATATGGGCATCACTGAATCATTTTGCTATACAGCAGAGACTGGCACAACACTGTCAATCAACTGTACTTCAATTTTTTTTAAAAGTACCATTTTTAGTGCATAGTTCTATGAGTTTTGACATATACATATAATGATGTTACCACCACAGTCAAAATGCAGAATAGCTCCATCACCTCTAATTTCCCTCCAGTGCCCCTCTGTAGCCAGCACCCTTTCCTGACTCTCTACTCTGGCAGCCACTGATCAGTTTTCTATCCCAGTGGTTTGTCCTTTCCAGAACGTCATATAGATAGAATCATACTGTGTGCAGTCTCGTGAGTCTGTCTCCTTTCACCGAGCATAATGCGTATGAGATTCATCCATGTTGTTTTGTATATATACATGGATGTTTTTAGAAACTCAAGGCTACAGATATTTGACATTTACACTAATCATCTGATCCTAAAAATCTAAATTGTGATAAAGTTTTAATTACCAAGAAGATTCTTAGAGGGGATTCTGCAAGGGTGGCTGCTTACATGCATGGATATTCACCTCCATTCCCATCTTCTCATCTTCCCATCTGGAACAACATGACTCACCAAGTACAACCAAAGGTCACATTAAAAGAAAAGGTCTTTGCCTGGCCCAGTTCACCCTCAGAAAGCCTGTCTACTCCACAGAGTCATGTGAATCCAGAGGGGAAATTCACATGGAAATGCAATGACACAGTCCCCGTGGACTGTGGCGGGAGGGGGTGGGGAGGGGGTGCTATGGCTTGTCCCCAAAGAGATCCAGGGACAGAGAGGTTTCTGCCATTTTCCAGTAGAGTGAGCACTTTTCCAGGTTTTTCACCCCCACCTCATTAGAGGAAAATAGCCAGTTGAAACACCAGAGTTATAACCTCTACGAATTCTAAAGGATACCCACCCAGAAATGAGTGAGAACCATTTAAGAGAGAGATACTTACACTTGGGGAAAAGTTGGAACCCCCTGGGGAGGCTTAAAAGTTAATGATGCTTGAATTCTGCCCCTAGAGATTCTTCGTTAATTGGTTTCACTGTGTCCTGGGCTTGGGGATTTTTTAAACCTCCTGGAGTAATTCTCATGTGTGGCCAAGGTTGAGAACTGCCAAATTAAGGAAGTACAGCAACCTGAGGGAGAAGACTAAATTTAACAAGTAGAAGAGATGAATACTGTCAAAAGAGAGCTAATGGAAGAGAAAGATGAACTTAAACCAAAAGCAAGAGAGAGCTCCCAAGAGCACTCAAGTTAACACAACCAAAAACATTTTCTAGAACTAGAATGCTTATTTCTGAAATTACAGGTTCAGTAGACAAATTGAGAAGAAATAGTCTCTGTAGAGAATCAAATTACTGTTTTGGAAGGTCAAGTGGAAGAAGTATTTTATAAATGATGTGGAATTCATAAGGAACTAAGAAAAGAGACTTGGAGGACAGGCCAGGATATGTGAATGTGAGTAATAAAAGATCACTAGAAGGGAAAAGGGGAACAAATAAGGAAGTGGTAAAAAAGGAAGGAAATCATAAAAGAAAATCTCTCTGGGAATAAAAATGTTTTGAGTCTTCAGGTTATAAGAGTGACAGAACCCCAAATAAAATTAATCATAATTTTTTTTTTTCAAAAAACTCAAACCTCCCATTTATATTTCCTGATGAGATTCTTGAATTCCAATTATGGAAAAGAAAATACTACATGCTTATAGAAAGAAATGACAAATCACTTCCAATGGAAAAAAAGATTGGCTGGCATTAGCCACCTTGCCTGCAATACTGGAGGTGAGATTGTGAGAAGATGTTTAAGGGCGACTGAAAGAGGGCAGAATCTCAAGAATCCTACCCCCGGACAAAAAACCAACCACCTGTCAAGGGAAGATATTTTGTATATGAAGAGACTCAGAAAGTCTATGGGAAAAAGGTGTAATTCTTCCATCAAACCATTCCAGATCATAGAAAAAGATGGAAAATATTCCAAACCATTCAATGAAGCTACCTTAGTCATACTAGCAAAACCTTTATGTAGGATGTCCAAAAACAGAAAAAAAACAAAACAAAACACTATCTAGGTTAACTTTATTTACAAATACACAGGCAAAAAAGTTATCAGTGAAACATTCAAAGTTGAATCTATCAGTATATTAAAGGAGTGATAAACCATGACTCCAGAGGATTTATAGGGCTATAAAAATTATTTAATTCCCAGATAAACATATTTTTTTTAGTGGATAAATTAGTTTCATATGGAATTTAGGCAATATAAATCACAATCCCAGCAGAATTTTTGTAGCTATAAATGAGTTGATTCTAAAATATGTATAGAAAGGCTAAGGAACTAGAATGGCCAAGTCATTTTTAAAAAGAATAAATTAGAGGAATCACGCTGCCTTACTGGAAGACCTACTTTTAGTAAAATGATGGTAATTAAGGCAGTAGAACAAAACCAGAGGCCAAAAAGAGACCCATGCAAAAAGACAAAGTGATTTTTGACAGACTTTAGAGCAAAATTAAAAGGCAAAAGCAACCTTTTGAACCTTTAAAAAATGTAATATCTCAAGGATATTCAATTTAACATAATAATTCTTGAACTACATTTTAAATTATGATACATAAATATTATGCTATACTATAGAATCATTTTAAAGATGTACCTATCAAAAATCAGATGTTAGAGAGATCTATATAGTAGTAAGAATTCCTACATTTTATTCAAAGTGGTAACATACTGATTCTAAGTAAACTGAAAATTAAGTATGTTTACTGTAATCCCTAAAGCAGCCTCTAAATTGTCTAAGAATGAGTCAACATAGACAAATTAAAATGGAATATTTTGAAACGTTCCAATAACACAAAAGAAGGCAAGAAACGAAGATCAGAGAATTGAAAAAAAAAATAGAGGGAACAAAGAGGGAAAAATAACAAAATGAAAGTCCTAAATCCAAAACTCCAAAAATGACATTGAAGATAAACGGTCCAAATATATCAAGTAAAAGTGAAATATATTGTCAGAATAAACGGGAAAACAAACAAACAAATATATGACACAGTGTAAGCTGCCTGCAAGAAACTCACTTCAAATACAATGACACAGTTAAGTTATAAGTAAAAGGCTGAAATAAGATATTCTATGCAAATATTAAAAGAAAGGTAGAATAGCTCTATTAATATGAAACAAGTAGACTTTAGAGCAAAGCAATTATTAAGGGTAAAAAGAGGTATAATATAGTGATAAAATGTTGATTCAAGAGGAACATGTAATAATCCTAAATGTATACACATCAAATCAATAAGCATCAAAATAGCTGTTGGCAAAAGCTGAGAACAGAAAGAACAGTAGACAAATGCACAGTTACAGTTGGAAACTCCAGTATTCCTCCCAGAGTCACTGATAAAATTAGTTGAATGAAAATCACCAAAGAGGTAGAAGAAATGAAAGACACCATTGAATAACTGGATCCAATAAATATTTATAAAGCATTCCCACACGACATTTTCTTCCAGTGCTCAAGGAACATTCATAAAGGTATACCAAATCCAGGGTTATAAAAAAAGATTAACAAATGTAAAAAGAAGAACTGAAATCTTACAAAAACTACTGTCATTCCAGGAAGACTGCAGGCTTATGCAAGGATATGCTCCCAGGAAACACCATAGGAAGCTTCACCTTCTAGAAGGAGGGAGGGTAAGAGGGGAAACAGACCTCACTAAACTCATCCTGCCAGTCATGACCCCAGGGAACAAGCAAGGGAAAACAGTGAGTCCCAGGGATGGGAGACCAGTATCCAGAGTTGCTACAATATGTTGTCTAAAATCTCCAGTTTCCAACAAAAAAAATTACAAGACATTCAAAGAAACAAGAAAGTATAACTCATATATCAGGGAAAAAAAAAAAAAAACAGGCAACAGAAACTGCCTGAGAGAGAGAGAAGTCAAAACTAACAGAAAACAACTTCAATTAGCCATTATAAATATGTTCAAGAACTGAAAGGAGCTATGATTAAAGAAGTAAAAGAATATGTGATGCTGCATTATGTAGACTATATAATAGTTATATAATAGTCTATATAACTAGACTATATAATAGTCTACATAATGCTGCATTATGTAGACTATGTCAATAAAAAGACAGACATTATATAACAGAACCAATGGTCATTTGGGAATTGAAAGGTATAATAATGGAAATTAAAACTCACTAGACAGGCTGGAGGGTACATTTGAACTGGTGGAAGAAAGAATCAGCAAGTTTGAAGATAAGTTGATAGAGATGATGCAACCTGAAGAGCAGAGAGAAAAAAGAATGAAGAAAAATGAACATCTCAGAAATGTTTGGGATGCCACTAAGCCAACAGATGCATAATGAAGTACCAGAAGGAAAGGAGATGGAGAAAGGAGTAGAAAAAATATTCAAAGAAATAATTTTGAAAAACTTCCCAAATTTATTGATGAAAATAATAATCTATACATTGAGGATGTTCACCAAACTCCAAATATGATAAATACAAGGAGATCCACAAATAGACAAATCACAGTAAAAATGTTGAGATCTGAAGACAAGGAGAAAATCTTGAAAGCAGTGCAAAAAAAAAAGACACATCACTTACCAGGGAATACCAAGAAGAAAACAATTAGCTTCTCCTTAGAAACAATGGAAGTCAAATGCAGTGGGATAACATGTTCAAGGTGTGCAAAGAAAAATAGTCCACCTAGCATCCTAAGATGGCAGAATCTTCTTTCAAAAATAAAAGGAAAAATAAAAGCTCTGTCAGATCAAAAACAGAAATGTGTTAGCAGAGCTGCCTTACAAAAAATCCTAGTAAAAGTTCTTCAGGTCGAACACAAGTGAATATGGTATATATTATCCAAACAAACAAAAAGCACCAGAACAGGTTAGTGTGCAATTGTAAAAGATAATATAACTGAACAAAAAAGAAGACCTAAATAAATGGAAAGAAAGCCTGTGTTCACAGATGGAAGATTTAATATTGTTAAGATTGCAATATTTCCCAAAGTAATCTACATATTCATTGCCATTCTTAACAAAATTCCAAGGAGTGTTTTTGCAGAAATGAAAATTTTTGTCTTAAAATTCATATCGAATTGCAAGGGACCCAGAATAGCCAACATAGTCAAAAAATAAAAATAAAATTTGAGTATTCTCACTTTCTGATTTAAAAATTTAATGCAAACCAATAGTAATCAAAGCAGTGGCATAAGGATGAAAGTGAAAGTCAGTTGCTCAGTCGTGTCCGACTCTTTGTGACCCCATGCACTATACAGTCCATGGGATTCTCCAGGCCAGAATATTGGAATGGGTAGCTTTTCCCTTCTCCAGGGGATCTTCCCAACCCAGGGATTGAACCCAGGTCTCCTGCATTGCAGGCAGATTCTTTACCAGAATTCTTGCAGGTGGATTATTTACCAGAATTCTTTACCAGAATCTTAGGCCACAAGGGAAGCCTAAGAATACTGGAGTGGGTAGCCCATCCCTTCACCAGCAGATCTTCCTGACCCAGGAATCAAGCCAGGGTCTCCTGCATTGCAAGTGGATTCTTTTCCAACTGAGTATCAGGGAAGCCCAGCACAAGGATAGATGTGTTCATCGGTAGAATAGAATTAGGAGTCCAGAAATGCACTCATATACCTATAATCAACTGATGTTCAACAAAAATGCCATGACCATTGACTAGGGAAAAAAACAGTTTCCAAAAAATGGCTTTGTGACAACTGAATATCCACATCCAAAAGAATGAAGTTGGACCCTTCACACCATAGATGAAAATTAATTCAAAAATAGATTAAAGACCTAAGTTGAAGAGCTAAAACTATAAAATTTTTAGAAGAGAACATGGGGGCAAATCTGCATGACCTTAGATTTGGCAGGGAGTTCTTAAATATGATGCCAAAAGCACAGGTAACACAAGATCAGATCAGATCAGTCGCTCAGTCGTGTCCGACTCTTTGCAACCCCATGAATCGCAGCACGCCAGGCCTCCCTGTCCGTCACCAACTCCCTGAGTTCACAAGAAAGGACAGATAAACTGGACTTCATCAAAATTTAAGTTTTATACATCAAAGGTCATTTTCAAGACTGAAAAGATAACCCACAGAATGGGAGAAAATATTTTCAAATAATATATGTGATGAAAGACTTGTATCCAGAACATGTAAAGAATGTGCACAATTCAACAACCTAATAGTAAAAATAAGTCAAGAACTTGAACAAATGTTTCTCCCAAGAAGACATACAAAGAGTCAGCAAGCACATGAAAATATACTCAACATCATTAGTCATTAGGAAAATGCACACCAAGAACCACAATGAGACACCACTTCCCACTCAGAACGGCTGTAATAAAAGAGTCAAATAATGACAAGTACTGATGAGGATGGTGGAGAATTGCAACCTTCATTTACTGCTGAGAATAAAAAATAGTGCAGCCACTTTGAAAAACATTCTTTTTTAAACAAAGTATTTATTCATTTATTTAGCTGTGCCAGGTCTTCGTTGCCACGTGTGGGAGCTTTCATTGCAGCGTGTGGGATCTAGTTCCCCAACCAGGGATTGAACCTGTGCCCCCTGCATTGGGAGCACGGAGTCTTAACCACTGGACCACCAGGGAAGTCCCTGAAAAACATTCTGACAATTCCTCAAAGGATTGAAAATAGAGTACCAGGCTTCCTTGGTAGCCTGATACTTGGCTCAGTGGTAAAGAATCTGCCTGCCAATACAGGAGACATGAGTTCAATTCCTGATCCAGGAAGATCCCACATGCCGCGGAACAACTAAGCCCGTGTGCCACAACTACTGAGCCTGTGTTTAGAGCCCAGGAGTCGCAACTACCGAGCCCCCGTGCCCTAAAGCCTAAGCTCCGCACCAAGAGTCACCATCGCAATGAGAAGCCTACGCACCACAACGAGAGAGTAGGCCTAATAGCTGCAACCAGAGAAAAGTCTGCACAGCAACAAAGACCCAGCACAGCCAAAAATAAATAAAGTATTTTTAAAATTACTGAGTCTGAGGCTACAATTACAAAAACAAAATAAGAGTTACCATATGAACAAACAGCCCCACTCCTAGGTATATATCCAAGAGAACTGAAAACATATATCCACAAAAACACTTGTACACAAATGTTCACCGAAAGATTACCACAATTGCAAAAATGTGGATAGAATCCTGCTGTCAGTCCTCTTCATTATAGGGGACTGGAACACAAAAGTAGGAAGTCAAGAGCTACCTGGAGTAACAGGCAGATTTGGCCTTGGAGTAGAAAACAAAGCAGGGCAAAGGCTAACAGAGTTTTGCCAAGAGAACGCACTAGTCATAGCAAACACCCTCTTCCAACAACACAAGAGAAGACTCTCCACATGGACATCACCAGATAGTCAATACTGAAATCAGATTGATTATATTCTTTGCAGTCAAAGATGGAGAAGTTCTATACCCGTCAGCAAAAACAAGACCAGGAGCTGACTGTGGTTCAGATCATGAACTTCTTATTGCCAAATTCAGACTTAAATTAAATAAAGTAGGGAAAGCCACTAAACTATTCAGGTAAGACCTAAATCAAACCCCTTATGATTATATAGTGGAAGTGACAAATAGATTCAAGGGATTAGATCTGATAGACAGAGTGCTTGAAGAACTATGGATGGAGGTTCATGACATTGTACAGGAGACAGGAATCAAGACAATCTCCAAGAAAAAGAAATGCAAAAAAGCATAATGGCTGTCTGAGGAGGCCTTACAAATAGCTGTGAAAAGAAGAGAAGCAAAAAGAAAAAGAGAAAAGGAAAGATATTCCCATTTGAATGCAGAGTTCCAAAGAATAGCAAGAAGAGATAAGAAAGCCTTCCTCAATGATCAGTGCAAAGAAATAGAGGTAAACAATAGAATGGGAAAGGCTAGAGATCTCTTTTGGAGAAGGCAATGACACCCCACTCCAGTACTCTTGCCTGGAAAATCCCATGGAGAGAGGATCCTGGTGGGCTGCAGTCCATGTGGTCGCTAAGAGTCAGACACGACTGAGCAACTTCACTTTCACTTTTCACTTTCATGCATTGGAGAAGGAAATGGCAACCCACTTCAGTGTTCTTGCCTGGAGAATCCCAGGGAAGGGGGAGCCTGGTGGGCTGCCATCTATAGGGTCGCACAGAGTCGGACATGACTGAAGCGACTTAGCAGCAGCAGCAGCAGAGATCTCTTCAAGAAAATTAGAGATACCAAGGGAATATTTCATGCAAAGATGAACACAATAAAGGACAGAAATGGTATGGACCTAACAGAAGCAGAAGATATTAAGAAGAGGTGGCAAGAATACACAAAAGAACCATACAAAAA
>NW_011494635.1:337492-338024 GCF_000754665.1 Bison bison bison | reverse complement strand
GAAAATTCTGAAAGAGATGGGAATACCAGACCACCTGACCTGACCTGCCTCCTGAGAAATCTGTATGCAGGTCAGGAAGCAACAGTTAGAACTAGACATGGAACAACAGACTGGTTCCAAATAGAAAAAGGAGTACATCAAGGCTGTGTATTGTCACCCTGCTTATTTAACTTATATGCAGAGTACGTCATGCCAAATGCCTGGCTGGAGGAAGCACAAGCTGGAATCAAGATTGCCAGGAGAAATATCAATAACCTCAGATATGCAGATGACACCACCCTTATGGCAGAAAGTGAAGAAGAACTAAAGAGCCTCTTAATGAAAGTGAAAGAGAAGAATGAAAAAGTTGGCTTAAAGCTCAACCTTCAGAAAACTAAGATCATGGCATCCAGTCCCATCACTTCATGGCAAATAGATGGGGAAACAGTGGAAACAGTGACAGACTTTATTTTCTTGGGCTCCAAAATCACTGCAGATGGTGACTGTAGCCATGAAATTAAAAGACGCTTACTCCTTGGAAGAAAAGCTATGA
>NW_011494635.1:336622-337392 GCF_000754665.1 Bison bison bison | reverse complement strand
CACTTTTCACTTTCATGCATTGGAGAGGGAAATGGCAACCCACTTCAGTGTTCTTGCCTGGAGAATCCCAGGGAAGGGGGAGCCTGGTGGGCTGCCATCTATAGGGTCGCACAGAGTCGGACATGACTGATGCGACTTAGCAGCAGCAGCAGCAGAGATCTCTTCAAGAAAATTAGAGATACCAAGGGAATATTTCATGCAAAGATGAACACAATAAAGGACAGAAATGGTATGGACCTAACAGAAGCAGAAGATATTAAGAAGAGGTGGCAAGAATACACAAAAGAACCATACAAAAAAGATCTTCATACCAGATAATCATGATGGTGTGATCACTCACCTAGAGCCAGACATCCTGGAATGTGAAGTCAAATGGGCCTTAGAAAGCATCACTACGAACAAAGATGGTGGAGGTGATGGAATTCCAGTTGAGCTATCTCAAATCCTAAAAGATGATGCTGTGAAAGTGCTGTACTCAATATGCCAGCAAATCTGGAAAACTCAGCAGTGGCCCCAGGACTGGAAAAGGTCAGTTTTCATTCCAATCCCAAAGAAAGGCAATGCCAAAGAATGCTCAAACTACTGCACAATTGCACTCATTTCACACGCTAGCAAAGTAATGCTTAAAATTCTCCAAGCCAGGCCACAACAGTATATGAACTGTGAACTTCCAGATGTTCAAGCTGGATTGAGAAAAGGCGGAGGAGCCAGAGATCAAATTGCCAACATCCGTTGGATCATTGAAAAAGCAAGAGAGTTCCAGAAAAACA
>NW_011494635.1:331566-336522 GCF_000754665.1 Bison bison bison | reverse complement strand
ATGAAAAAGTTGGCTTAAAGCTCAACCTTCAGAAAACTAAGATCATGGCATCCAGTCCCATCACTTCATGGCAAATAGATGGGGAAACAGTGGAAACAGTGACAGACTTTATTTTCTTGGGCTCCAAAACCACTGCAGATGGTGACTGTAGCCATGAAATTAAAAGACGCTTACTCCTTGGAAGAAAAGCTATGACCAACTTAGACAGCATATTAAAAAGCAGAGACATTACTTTACCAACAAAGATCCATCTAGACAATGCTATGGTTTTTCCAGTAGTCATGTATGGATGTGAGAGTTGGACTATAAAGAAAGCTGAGCACCGAAGAACTGATGCTTTTGAACTGTGGCACTGGAGAAGACTCTTGTAAGTCCTTTGGACTGCAAGGAGATCCAACCAGTCCATCCTAAAGGAAATCAGTCCTGAATATTCATTGAAAGGATTGATGCTGAAGCTGAAGCTGAAGCTCCAATACTTTGGCCACTTGATGTGAAGAACTGACTCATTGGAAAAGATCCTGATGCTGGGAAGGATTAAAGGTGGGAGGAGAAGGGGACGACAGGATGAGACGGTTGGATGGCATCACTGATGTGATGGACATGAGTTTGAGTAGGCTCCAGGAGTTGGTGATGGACAGGGACGCCTGGCATGCTGCAGCCCATGGGGTGGCAAAGAGTTGGATACGACTGAGCGACTGAACTGAACAGAACTGCTGTTAATCAATCAAGGACGAGATAGACAAAACATAGTATTTCTATACCATGGGATATAATTTGGCTGTAAAATACAATGAAATATTGACAACAGAATGAAGTATTGACACATTCTGCAACATGAATGAACCTTGAAAACTGTGTGCTAAATGAAAGAAAATGTCACATTTTCTTTTCCATTTATAGGAAATGTCCATAATAGGCAAAACTATGGAAATATATAGTAGATTGGTGGTGCTTAGGCTGGGGGTGAAAGGGAGGAAGTGAAGGGAATGGGAGGTCATAGATTAAGAGTTCATGGATACAAGATTTATTTTTATTTTTTTTTCTAAATTTTTGTTCTCACTTCACAGCATGTGGCACCTTGGTTCCCTGACCAGGGATTGAACCCTCACCCTCTGCATTGAAAGGTGTGAGTCTTAACCCCTGGACCACTGGGGAAGACCCCAAGATTTATTTCTGAGGTGAAGAAAAATGTTCTAAAACTAACTGTGATGATGGTTGCAAGTATCTGCAAATATAATAAAACTCATCTGTTCGTTTTGAATGGTGAATTGTATGGTATGTGAGTTACACCTCAATAAAGCTGATGATATCAAATGCCAGCAAGAATCTGCACCATGATTACAAGGAGAAATACAGAATAGTTCAGTCACTCTGGGAAACAGATTAGCAGTTTCTTATGAAGCTAAGCATGTACCCAGTTAAACATGACACATCTCTTAGTATTTACCCTAGAGAAATGAACATTTATGTTCACTAAAAAGCTGTACACAAATGTTTAGAGCAGTCCGATTCATAATCCCCCAAACTGTAAGCAATTCAATTCAGTGGGTGAGTAGATAAACAAACTGGTATATTTATACAATGGAACCCTGCTGCTGCCGCTGCTGTGAAGTCGCTTCAGTCGTGTCTGACTCTGTGCGACCCCATAGATGGCAGCCCACCAGACTCCCCCGTCCCTGGGATTCTCCAGGCAAGAACATTAGAGTGGGTTGCCATTTCCTTCTCCAATGCATGAAAATGAAAAGTGAAAGTGAAGTCGCTCAATCGTGTCTGACCCTCAGCGACCCGATGGACTGTAGCCTCCCAGGCTCCTCTACTCATCAGTAATAATAATAATAATAAACTACTGATTCTCGAATCAACTTGGTTGGATCTCAGGGCCATTAATGTTGAATAAAAGAAGCCAGTCTTAAAAAGTTATGTAATGTAAGATTCCATTTTTTTTTTGACGGTCTCAAGAAATGCAAAGTTAGTGATGAAGAACAGATCAGCAGTTGCCAGGGGTTCAGTGAAGAAGGACAAGACTATAACATGGTAGCATGAGGGAGTTTTAGGGGGTGATGGAACTATTTTTTATCCTTATCATGGCAGTAGTTATAGGAATCTATAGACATGTTAAAATTCATAAAATGACATGCCCCAAAAGTCAAATTCTATGTTCCCAAGAGTTCATTTACTGTATGTTAACTTAAAAATTAAAACTAAAAAAATTTTAATCAATACATAAAAGCAAAATAAAATTACAAAAAAATAAAAAGGACCCACGAGAGAAAGGGAAGTTAGGAGAATTCACCTAACAGCCCCAAGGCCAGCAAAGGAGACTTTTGAGGAAGAGGTACACAGATACACACAGGTGTACCTAATAGGATTTATATAATGTGTTACCAAGCAGCCATGTGGCAGGCAATGTGATGGACAGGATGCAGGGTACGTGGCTGGACAGCATCCAGTAAGATCACGTGACCAGGAGTTGGAGGGAAGTTGGGGCCATGACTCCAGCTGCATCCTTGACCGAGTTCCAGGTAGGAAGGGACCCGATGTGGTTCATGGTTCTCTCTCTGGTGCCTGCAGCATCTCAGGGCGAGAACAGAAGGAAGGCTCCTCTTGTCCTCAGGTGTGTAACACACAGAGTGAAAGGGAGGCAGAAAGTGAGCCACAACAAGAGCTCCTCAGCCACTGTGACCCCAGACACCCGCCCCATGAGAAACCCTCCACCAGGACCCTGCCAGCCCCCTGAGAACTGGCCCAAAGGCTGATTTTTGGGTGGTTTGTTACTCAGCAGTAGCTAACAGATACATGTGGGGAAGTGCCAGGCCACAGAGGAGAGGGCGTGGACCTGCCTTCCAGCATCTCTCTTCTCTGCTGAGACAGAGAAGAAGCACAGAAAACGGACCTGGCTCCTAACTCCGCATCCCTCACTCACCCTGCCACCCACCTCATGATATTTAGTCACTCCTGGGCACATGGGACCAGCTTCCCCCAGCAGACACTTTCACACATTTTTTTACAGAGGAAACCGTGATAGACAGGCAATCTGCTTATAACAAGACATGGGTTTGATCCTGAGTGGGGAAGATCTCTTGAAGAAAAAAATGGCAACCTGCTCCAGTGTTCTTGCCTGGAGAATCCCATGGACAGAGAAGTCTGGTGGGCTGCAGTCTACAGGGTCAAAAGAGTCAGACACGACTGAGTGACTAAACCACCAACCATATGAGGGGTCAGTACCGTGAAAGGCAGGTGGAAGAAGTAGGACTGGATAGAAGAAATGTCACCTGCGAGGCAGGCCTTACCCACAGGGAGCTGGCCCAGGTCCACTCCCCACCTCACTCAGTCACTGGACCCCGGACATAGGTCATCTCTAGGGGTGTGACCCAGGAGGAGCTGATAGCTGAGAGTCACCCACTGACTGCACTCCCTGGAAATGAAAGCAAGTCCTTCCTGGAGGGAGACTGGGTCATGTCCTGGCATCCACCATGGATATAATCAGAGTCCAGTGGTCATTGTCGGTGTTTGATATTCTTAAAACAAAGATGGTATAAAATCACCCAACACATGTGTGATTTCACTCAACCTCAGACCCAGGGGCACAGGCTCCTCCTCTTGAAGAAACAAGTGTGTAGAAGGCAGGCGATTGGTGGGGTGGTCAGAGTGTACAGCCCAGCAGCCCCCACTCAGACCGAGCCTCCAGTTAGGAACCATGAGCACCCTCTACTCATAAATCCAACTAATTGAATCACCTGCCCCAGGTCCCATGCATGGTGAATAGACAAGGAGTTTTTTTTTTTTTTTCTTTTTGAGATAGTCTCCATTTTATTTGTAGGACAGAAATTCAAAACCACAGGGGCAGGAATGACTGGAGTATTTGCATTTTGCAAGACGCATTTTTGGTTCTTCGCACTTGAAATCACTTAAAAAAAAATTTGTGTGTCAGTCACTCAGTCATGTCCAGCTCTTTGTGACCCCATGGACTGTAGCCCACCAGGCTCCTCTGTCCATGGAATTCTCTAGGCAAGAGTACCAGAGTGGGTTGCCATTTCCTTCTCCAGGGGATCTTCCAGACCTAGAGTTCAAACTGGAGCCTCCCGCATTGCAGGAAGATTCTTTACTGTCTGAGCCACCAGGGAAGCCCCTAATTGAGGGATAATTACTTTATAATAATTATAAAGTAAATATCCTGGAGGCGGGGCCAGTGTCTGGGGCGGAGGACCTACTGGCTGAAATGCTGCTCCTCAAGTGGCCAAACCTCACACAGAAAAGCTGCCAATAGCCGCCCTCCTTTGTGAAAGTAAAGATGCATTCTGAAACACAATAGTTTAACATTTTGACAGGCTCAGGTTGGGATAACTTCCCAGGGCAATGTCTATGGGCTTACCAAAAAAAAAAAGCCCTACAATCAGAAGAGTTAGCCAATGTGATTTGCCCAGGAGATTTTTCAACCGGAGATGATGTCTGGGAGTTTGTATGGCAGTGACTGAGTTAGGAACAGCACGGGGCTGTCCTCTCAGGATTACCCCCTCCATGTGCATCCGTGACACAGTGATACCCAAGGAATACTCTTCCCCAGATGACCTCTCACCTTTGCAACACTCTGCTCTCTACCCTTTGGGTGGAGTTTGCAGAAACCCTGGAAAGTGGAGATGCCTAGCAGGTGATGAGTTCCCAGAGACCTGCAGAGGCTCAGATGCGGTGTGTGTGAAACTTCAGATCCAGAACACGGGCACCAGCACAGTCTTGTCAGGTAGTCACAAGATCGGACCCCACTCCTCCCAATGCGGGTGAGGAAGCTTAGTCTACCTCAAATACCAGGATCAACTCAGTCATGGCAAGTTTAGTCTTTCTCCCTTACCTTCCTTTTCCCTGGAAAGCTCAGATAAACCTGGTGGCAGAGAGATGAGGAGGTGGGCACATGGGCATCCAGGAGTGGGCAGAAGCTCTGTGGACTGTGGTTGTACCTAC
>NW_011494635.1:319916-331466 GCF_000754665.1 Bison bison bison | reverse complement strand
TACCTACCCAGCCTGGGGTCCACTGAGGTGCCCATCCTGCCTGCTTCTGGGCTGCAGCCCTGTTCCCAGCAGGTTTGGGTTCCCACAGGTTTCATGTCTTCCCCACTGTGCTGTGTTTAGTCACTCAGCCATGTCCGACTCTTTGTGACCCCACGGACTGTAGCCCACCAGGCTCCTCTGTCCATGGGGATTCTCCAGGTGAGAATACTGGAGTGGGTTGTCATGCCCTCCTCCGGGGATCTTCCCAACCCAGGGATCAAGCCCAGGTCTCCTGCATTGAAGGCAGATTCTTACCGTCTGAGACACCAGCAAAGCCCAAGAATACTGGATTGGGTAGCCTATCCCCTGTCCAGGGGATCTTCCTGACCCAGAAATCAAACCCGGGGTCTCCTGCCTTGCAGGTGGACTCTTTACCAGCTGAGAAACCAGGTTCTCCTCACTGCAGACCATCAGATCTGCCTGCATCTCAGGAGCCCAGAAAGGCCCCAGTGGACTTGGAGGAACACATGAGGAGACTTACCTGTGTCTACCTGGCCCTGCAGAGGCTGGCTGGTGCACAGAGGGGCTGCCCTACCTGGGTGGCCTGCTCAAGCATGCCCTGCTATTGGACCCCAACCTCTGCATGGGGTTTCAGGAGCGTGTGGAGAAGCTCAGAGCCTGAGCACCAATGGCCACCATTGTCCTTCCCTGCAGGGTGAGAAAGAGAGAGAGAGAGTGTGTGTGTGTGTACATGTGCCAGGAAGGGACACACCCTCTTGACGCCCAAAGTCCACACCTGCCCTCAGACCAGAATTCTCTGTCTCCAGGGAGGTTCCTAAGCTCAAGAAGTCCTTGTCATGAACAAAATGCTATTTATGCAGCCCTTTGCCCATTGCTGAGATGAATTCTCTCCACGTGCTGGTTCCTTTAGTCTTCACAACATGTGTGCTTGTGGGGTGTCTGTGTCACAGTCAAGGAGACTGAGTCACAGGGAGCCAGTGAGGCCCCCATGGCTGCCAGGTCTTGAGGCTGATTCAAGCCCAGCCGCTTTCAGGCCTGGTGAACGGCCCCACCAGCTTTGCTGCTTCACAGGACACAGCCCTCCCACCCAAGGACCCCTCTTGCCTGGCGTGTGGCTTCAGTGGGTGCCGAGGGCCCATGTGGACCCCTCCGTTAGGCCAAGGTCCAACTCTCCCAGACGTCATGTGAGCCATGTGGGCAGACTGGGAGGACAAAGCCCAGCCCCAGGCTTCATCCAGTCCAGGTCACTGACCCTCTGCCCACCCCCATGCCAGTGAGTTAGAAACAGCACAGGGCCATAGTCTCAGGATTACCCTGAGACCATCATGTCCACCACACCTGGAGCAGCTATAACTTAGCCCTAACCAGAGCCTTGAACATGCAGGGATGTTGAACATGGACTAGAACACACTAGAATCATCCAGGTAGCTGTAAAATACCTCCTCTGCCCAGACCACACCAAGGATTACATCAGAAGCTCTGGGATAGGGCCCAGGGGGTCAGGACTTCAAACTCTCCAGGTGATTCCAGTTGGAACCAGGAAGCCCCTGATCATCTTCAGTATCCCCTTTCCTGACCTCTCCCCCTACAGCCTTCAGCAGTCCCCTGCCTGACCCTCCTTCATCTCTGCCATTAATGTAGACACTGGATTCTCCTGATGAAAAGATACCGTGAGCTCAAACATCCCTATGTTCCCTCCCTGCTGCAGAGCGAACAGTATTCTGCACACACATCAAATCCAGTTATCTTTGCTGAGCTTGCAAAACTGCAAGAGAGCTACAAGCCTCACATTGTTTTAGCCTTGTCTTAATTTTTCAGCAAAACACTCATAAGTTCACGCAGCTGCTGTCAGAACATGGCTGTGACACCAACAGAAGCCACCAGGTTGGTAAGACCACAGGGACGGCGGCCAGAACACATTTCTCCCACTCCAGCCCATATTCAGAGGTGGCCGGCCATGCATCCTGACTGTCAGGACAAAAACTCACTTTTACATTGCCTCTAGCATTCTTCTAGAAGTCACTAACAAGAAAAGTTTGAAGGGAATTGTTTGGTTTCAACACACATTTTATTGCAAATGTCCTTGGACCTTGCCAACTAGTTTTGCGCAGTGAGCAAGGCACATCTTTTATGATTTCCATCTGTTGCGAGCTGAATGGTGGCCCCAAAAAGAACGACCAACCCCTAACCCCTGGAATCTGCAGACACGACCTCCCATGGCAAATGGAGTGATTAAATTAAGGATCCTGAGAGGAGTGGCTTTTTCTGCATTATCCTGGGCATCCCTTTAGTTCTACCAGCTCGGAGGCCACCAGCTCTCCCCAGCTGAGCAAGGGGGTTTCAGGTGGTCTTGCTTTAGGACCTGTACCCACTCTTTCCTTCCAAGGAAGGAGAGGCAAGGACATGGAGTCAGGCCCCAGGGGAGTGGAGACCTCAGTGCGGAGGCCATCCATTTCCCCAGGTCTGTTCCGTGCCATCTCCTGACAAGTCACAGCAATTAGTCGGTGGCGAGGATGGGAAGGCTGCCAGCTCTCATGTGTTCTCCCCAGCCTCTCTCTTGTTCGCTGAGCAGGCCATCGGCAGGCAGGACAGAGCTCCAAGACCCAGAGCCACAGGTCACTCCCCCAGACCTGGACGCTGAGGGGCAGGAGGGCGTGCCTTCCAACCTCTTTATGTGAATTCCCAGCACCATCAGGATGGGCAGTCCTGCTCCTCAGTCCCCTGCAGGCTGTGCCACGACACCACCTAAAGACCGAAGGCCCATGGGAAGTTCTAGAAAGATGGTGACCCTGTCTCTTCCAGGGAGAAGTGCCAGAGCTTGTTGTTGTTGTTCAGTCACTCAGTTGTGTCCGATTCTTTGTGACCCCATGGACTGCAGCATGCCAGGTTTCCCTGTCCTTCACCAACCCCCAGAGCTTACTCAAACTCATGTCCACTGAGTCGGTGATGCCATTCAACCACCTCATCCTCTGTCATCCCCTTCTTCTCTTGCCTTCAATCTTTCCCAGCATCAGGGTCTTTTCTAATGAGTCAGTTCTTCCCATCAGGTGGGCAAAGTATTGGAGCTTCAGCTTCAGCATCAGTCCTTCCAATGAATATTCAGGACTGATTTCATTTATGATAGACTGGTTTGATCTCCTTGCCCAGAGCTGCCTCTGCGCTGTCTGCAGTGGGTGATGACAACACAAAGGTCAGATGTTGCTGTCCAAACTGCCAAACAAAGCAAATCATCTCTTTTGGGGGCAGTCCCTCAACTTTTTGTTTGTAATTTTTTTTTCACAGATTGATTGATGGCTACATGGGCTGCAGCACGTGAAACTTCCCAAACCAGTGATTGAACCCATACCTCTCAACCCCCAAGTGGAAGTGTGGAGTCTTAATCACTAGACCACCAGGGAAGTCCTTTTTGTTTATAAAGTTAAAAGACCTGACAGCCCCCAAAAGGCCACAAACTCAGGGTTTGGAAAGCCATGGGGGTGGTAAAATTCGTGAAGAGAAGATTCTGAAGGGGACTGATTCTCCACTCCTAGTAGAAGTGATGCCCACAGAGGTGAGAGGGAGGTAGAAAGAGAATTTTCACCCCAAAACTTCCTTTGTCTGGTCCTAAGATACGTTTTATCTTGCTCCTTCTGCTCCTCAGTTTGCCCAGCAGTGTAATGGGTATGGCCATTGTGATGAAACTTCAGGAGGTCAGGTCTGTCAGTGGCTGGTCTCCTCGGCCCCATCTCAGCTCTGGGCAGGGGCTATGGAAGGTACAGAAGATGGAGAAGATGGAGAAACCCATGTTTCAGCCCCGCTCTGCTTGTCTACAGCACATCATTGGTCCCAAGGACTCTGTGTCCCCACCTGAGAGCAGATGGAGCCCTGAGGGTACCTGTCCTTTTGTGCCCACAAGCACCTCAGGGACCCCAGCTCTCCTCCTGCTGACCTGGTGGAGGAGGACGGCCACTAGTTCACCTCAGGAAGAGAGGGGAGGGACGGCCGTGCACAGCACAGAGTTGAGACACAGCTGGGTCTACATGTGGGCTTGTCACTCACAGCCAAGAGTACATGGTGGAAGAGACAGTGGGTGATTTCAAGGTTGGTTCAGAAAAGCCAATGCAGCGTCCATCTTATATGCAGGAGCCCTTGATTCTGAGGGCCTGAGCCTTTACCTACCGCCAGGCCACACGGAGAGGGTGTGCATAGTCCTGGTCGGTAGCCCCGCCCAGATCCAGCCACCACGTGGGAAGGGCAGGTCCTCCCGGTGATCCAGCCTCCAGCCATGGAGTCTTCCCCAGACTGGATTCTCCTTCCTCCCAGAAAAATGGGAGAAGTTAAGGCCTCCAATGTCAGGAAGCAGACACAAGCCATCCTCACCAGGTCCTGTCTGGAATCCCGAGCCCCAGCATCTGCAATCATAAAGTGGCCATCCAAGGCTGCTAGGCTTTGTGACACAGAGGTAGAGCCCGGGTCATCTTTCACTTGCCAATGGTTTACCGTGCTCATACACTGTGGTGTTGTTCAATCACTGTTTGAAACCCCATGGACTGAAGCACTCCAGGCTTCCTTGTCCTTCCCCACATCCTGGAGCTTGCTTAAACTCATGTCCACTGAGTCAGTGATGCCCTCCAACCATCTCATCTTCTGTTGCCCCCTTTTCTTCCTGCCTTTAATCTTTCCCAGCATCAGGGTCTTTTCTAATGAGTTGGCTCCTCACATCAGGAGCCAAAATATTAGAGCCTCAGCATTAGTCCTTCCAGTGAATATTCAGGGTTGATTTCCTTTAGGATTGACTGGTTTGATACAGTGTGCCTGGCTCTATTCTGGGCACTAGGGACACAAAGATGAAGAAAACTGAGCCTGTCTTTAAGGACAAAGTCTTGTATGGGAGTTGATGTGTAGCCCACACGATAGTTAATGGTGCTGTGTGTGCAGGAACCAGTCCAGAAACCTAGAGGAGCTAATTCTGGTGGGGAATCTAGAGGGGCTTCCTGGAAGAGGCATCCAGAAGTACAGAAAGGTAGATATTGCCCTGTTTTCTCCACAGAGAATCAGAAGCTGCATAGCACAGTTAAGTTATTGGGATACAAGTTGCAGCAGTGGCTGCTGAGCCCATAAAATCCTACTGAGGCATGTCTGTGCCAGAGGCCCCACCACCACGCTTCTCGACAACACCTGCCTCCCCCACAAGCCTTTGCTCAATTCCAGAAACACGTCAAACTCCTATCACCTTCTCAAACACCCTTCCCACTGGCTAGAACACTGTTCCCACCAGTCTTCTTCAAACTTAGCTGTATTTTCCCCTGGGTCGCCTCAGAAAGCACCCCCATCCCCCATATAAGCCCCCCTCCTTCTCTCTCACACCCACCACATCTGCAAGCTTGTAGTCCACTTGTTCACCTGTAGCCTCCCCGGACAGACTGCACACTCCATGCGGGTGAGAACAGGACTGTTTGGTTGACCTTTACACTCAGCACCTAGCACATTACTGACCACCCAGCCGGCCCTCTGTAAACGGTGCTGGAAGAACAAGCCCAAGGATGAATGAATGGCCCCAGCCTTGGGCTTCAGATCTGTCCTCATCTCTGATTTGCTGATTAGCTTTTTCCTGGCTCCTAATGTCACCACCAGTCATGAGACTACTGGAACCCATCCCACTTAGGGACATCTCTCTGCCACCTCGTACTGGCCTTAGGAGCTCCCCCATCTGTAAACACAGCCCTCCTAGACTGGGGCTTCCATCATCCACCTGGAGTCACCCTGCAAACCTCTCCCCACAGGGGGCCAGGACCCCAGTTAGCAATCACGTCAGCCCCGACACAGGGCTGCGTCATAGCAAAGGGGACAGTGAAGGAAGGGCTTCTCAGAGCCAGGACAAAGGAAAAAAGTCCCACAAGCCACAGAGCATCTCCAAGTGCCAGAGAGCCTCCTCCTCTAGCCTGGAGGAGATCACATGCACCAACATATTCACACTTAGACAAGAAAGGGTTTCATCAGATTTGACAAGGTCGCGTGATGTCATTCCACTGAATCGTTCCAGAGATGACAAAATCAAAGAGCAAACAGGGAGACTGGCTTCCCTAGAGATGCCAGGATGGAAGAGGGCTATTCACAAAGAATAGTGAACTGGTCTTACCTTGATTCTCAGGCCAAGGAGTGACTGGGTGGGGGTCCGTGGCTTTCCCTTGAAATGGTTTTCCTTATGCATTAACTTTGCCTTCTTTTTACCGGGAAGACCTGCAGGACGATGGCTGTGGAGGCGAGCTGTGGCTTCTCTTGGCACTGGCCCTGAAATCAACATAAAGCCCAGGATGCCTGACATCTGGGAGGAGAGATTGTGGACGCCAGGCTCTGCCTGCTGGGGGGTGCCTCAGCGACACTGCCCCTTGGGTTGTGCCACCGTCTTAATAAACACAAAGCCCATGTGTCACATCTACATACAGCCAGGAGAGTTTTACACAGAATCACTCAACAGGAATGCAGATGGCTGCCACTCATCACAGCTCAGCTGGGCATGATTTCACAAGCAAACTAGGACCGTCTCTCACATCCAAGGGCCCTATGTTGATTTCAGGGCCAGTGCTGAAAAAGGACACAGCTCAACTCCACAGCCATCATCCTGCAGGTCTTCCTGGTAAAAAGAAGGCAAAGTTAATCATAAGGAAAACCATTTCAAGGGGAAACTACAGACCCCCAGCCAGTCACTTCTGTGGCCTGAGAAGCAAGGGAAGACCAGATCACTAATCTTCACTTGCCCTCTTACATGCTGGCACTGACTGAGTCGCTGATCAACAAGAGTACATCAGAAAGACCTAGGATCCAGCCCTGGCTCTGCCCCTCACCAGCTGTGTGTCTGTGAACAAGTGACTTCCCTTCTCTGTGCCTCCATTTATCTTCTGTAAGATGAGGATAATCATAGTAGCTTTTTCAAAGGGTAGTGAGAAGAGTAAATGAAATAGAACTCAGTCCCCACACAAGAAGTACTCATTGAGCACCTACTAGGTTCCACATGCCATTCTAGGTGATCAGGGAAGAAATACACCAGGGAAGAAAATAGACAAAGATCCTTGCCCTCGTGGAGCCTGTATTTGGGTTTGGATAGATTAACAATAAGCAGCGAGCCTAATAAATAAGTATCAATACACTCTGTAGACGGTGATGACTGCTCCAGACAAGAGAATATAAGGTGAGCCAGGTGGAGGAAACACGGCCACTTCGTCCTTCCTACAGCAGTTCCAAGCAACAGGTTGGAGAGGCCATCTGTAGGTTTTCCAATCAACTGCTCAACTGAGCCCTGCTTACAGCGGCTCCCACCAAGACACCAGCCATGAGAAGAAGCCACCCTCCAAACTGGCCCACCCACCAGCTGAGTACAACCGAACGACCTCAATGGATGGGCACGAAGCAGAATTGCCCAGCTGAGCCTGGCCTGAATGTCCGACCCACAAAACCATGAGATACCATAAAATGACTGTCGTTTTAAATCACCAGGCTGGGGAATGGCTGGTTACATAACAACAGATAACCAGAACTGAACAGGGATGGGGGGGTTATATAAAGCATATAAACTCCTAGTCCAGCTGCCACAAAGTGCGCTCAGACTGTATCATCCCTGTTATTATCCCACCTGGACCCAAGAGCACAGCCTGCTCGGCTTTGGCGCCTGTGGAATCCAGGAGGAGACACGAGTCCGCTTGCCTCCCCTCCTCCATTCCTTACACCCCGTCCTGGCCTGTCCTTTCCCACTTCTCCCCACATTTCATTCTGTCTCCACTTCATTCTCTCCACATCCTTCTTTTCTCGTCACAGTCCTCTGCTCCCTCCTCCTCCCTCCCCAGCACCTCACACCCTGGAGCCTCACCCCCACTCGGAGCCAAGCCTTCCTCCATTCGTCTACGTTTCTATTTTCTCCAGGATGAAACAGGACCAAGTGCAGACGCGTCCTTGAACATCCCATCAGGGAGGAGGGATGACACATGCTTTCTAGAAGAAAGGAGAGCAGGCCGCCTTGATTACTCCCCTGAGAAACTTCAGAACTTGGGACATTTCAAATTGACATGAAAGAGCCACAGGCAAGGTCACTGGCAGCTATTTCCACCCAATCTGGGCTTTAACCAGCTCTTCTGTCCCCGTCACAGGACGCTCCTCTCAGAGAACTCTGGCCTCTTCCCTGAATCGCAAGAACAAGTGCTGCTGGCCCCCCGGGCACAGGGGGATGAAGGATGCACCACACGTGGTTGCCCTCCCCCACCTCCATGAGGCCAGAACTGGCCACAGTGGCCCCTGCTGTGAACGACCTTCAAGTGAGAGCAATGTGCCCTAACGTGGCAAAGATTCCTCAGCCTGGCTGTGCATTAAAAGAATCTAAAGTGAAAAAGACCTTGATGTTGGGAAAGACTGAAAGCAGGAGGAGAAGGGGGTGACAGAGGATGAGACGGTTGGATGGCATCACCGACTCAATGGACACAAGTTTAAGCAAGCTCCAGGAGACGGCGAAGGACAGGGAAGCCTGACATGCTACAGTCCATGGGGTTGCAGAGTCAGACACGACTGAGTGACCGAACTGAACCGAAAGTGAAAAATGAAAGTGTTCGTCACTCAGTCATGTCTGACTCTTTAGGATCCTATGGACCATAGCCCTCCAGGCTCCTCTGTCCATAGGATTCTCCAGGCAAGAACATTAGAGTGGGTAGCCATTTCCTTCTCCAGGGGATCCCCCTGACCCAGGGATCAAACCCAGGTCTCCTGCATTGCAGGCAGAGTCTTTACTGTCTGTGCCACCAAAAGAATCTAGGGAGCAGGTAACAAACATCCAGATGCCAGAACCCACCCTGAACACACTGAATCAGCCTCTCTGGGGCTGGACTCCAGGCGGCCAACCCAGTACCTTCCTGCTGTTCTCTGAGAACCAGGAACTTTGCATCTAGAAACGACAAAGCACCAATCCCTCCCTGCTTCACAGACCAGACTTTTCCCACCCTGTTTAAGCAGCAGGGTACCTCTCAGTGGCTCCTGTACCTCTTCCTGTTGTGCCTGCTGGCTGCTCCCCTCTGGCTTCAGATGACCAGGAAGGCTGTGCAGAGAGAAACATGTGACTTTGCTTCGCCCAGCAGCTGGCTGAGCAGGTGGCCGTTGTCAAGATAGGAGCATTCTCTTCCACTTCATCAGAGAGAATGGAGGATGTCTTGAAGCTAAGGCTTGACTCCCATCTGCTCCCCAAGATAAGTGCAGCCTGCTTTCTCTGGCCAAGAGTTGAACAACTGGCAAGGAGAGTCTGGCTCACACCTGCTTTGTGGGAAAGCTTTCACCCTTGCTAAGTCGGATTTAGACCCCAATCCCATGGTTTGGGAAAGCTTTTTAGCAGCAGAATCAGGGTTTTATTTGGGAATCCCACACTCCAGACAGTTAACAAAGAACTACCCTGATTGACGCTCTAGGTCTTCCTTGCGGCCATTCTTCTTCTGTCAACGCATCAGCAGCTCCCGGGCCGCCTGGTGCTCACAGCTTCCAGGAAACCCAGTTCTGTGCTGCTTCATTCACTCGGTGATTTCCGTGAGATTCAGAATATGTCTGGAGCTCTTAAAATGGCCCAGCAGAATGGAGGATCGTGCTCATTCACCGTCCACGGTCACCCAGGACAGATCAGAAAATCGAGCTTGGTGCGCACGTACGCACACACACATACACTGTGGGGAGACAGCAAATTAGAAAAGATGGCGTGTTCAAGCTCTCTGGCCCCACATTTTGCAAACAATGTGTAACAGGTGAGAGTAGTTATAGCACTGCGCATGCGCGTCACCAGGTACTCGCTGAGCTGTGGGCTACTTGATGCGGTCCGCCTGCGTCAGCTCCACCTGGAAAAGCCCAGAAGGGTTGTGTGTGGTGATGTTCTGTCTGCTGCTATGGCTGCTGTGCCAGCCAGGAGAGAATAAATACGTCTGCAGTTCCTACGGATCCTCAAATTTTCTTCTAGCCTCTTAGCTCGTGCCTTGCCTACGCAGGGTTCATCGAACAGCACACACAGTGTGAACAGCGAGAAGACTGGCATTGTAAACAGGATCAGCAATACACATATGCACAGCTACCCCTTGAAGATACCCCTAGGACACACTTACTCCTTGAAGCTTGGACAGACTGTCCCTTCCCCCGCGCCCCCTTCCCCCGCCAGCGGCAACTAAAATTAGACATGGACCTATTGGTGTTCTTGGGGTTGTCTTTTAAGGATAAGATGTCCACCCTCTTAAAAATCACATACTTTGTTTCAAAAAACCGCATGGGAAATGGAGCAGAGACTCTCTGGGCACTTCATACAGAAACACTTATTCCTATGGATATGCTTTTGATGTTCTTGGAGGCTGCCCCATGCCCACTGCAGCCTCAGCACCGAGGACCCCCCTCCTCCTGCACTTCCAGGATCCGCTGGAGGCTGGAGCTGCCCCTGGTACAGACAGTGCTCCCTTCCTAGGTAGTGGGTAGTTGGAGTCCCAGGCCCTGGCTGTCCTCAAGGATGTAGCTCAGCTCATCGGCAGTGAAATGTGAGCTCATCACAGCCGTGAGAAGCTGGTTTGTGTCTCACCTTCAGTTCTGAGCTCAGGTCGGTATAAGCAAGTGAAGGCAAGCCCAGCTTTTCCAGCTGAAACTCTCAGACTCACTTTCCAGCAATTCTTTGACTTAGTCCAGAGAAAGGAAAAAAAAAAAAAAACTTTTTCCCATTACCAGTGCCTTCAAGCAAGATTTGACTTTTCAGAGCTGGTCTGCACAGGGGCTCAGAGAACACCAGCACTGGGTAACGTATGCAGCTTGATAGAGCATCTTCTGAAAATGGAGAAGGGGGAATCACGAGATGCCAAATGATCAAAGGTTCGTGCTTGACTAAGGCCAAGTGTGCTCACTGGACCAGCAGAAGCAGCAGCATCCTCTGGGAAAGTATTAGAAGTGTAAATTCTTAGTTGAGTTCCCACCCTGCGTGCATGCATGCTCAGTCACTTCAGTCATGTCTGACTCTCTGTGACCCTATGGACTGTAGCCCGCCAGGCTCCTCTGTCCATGGGATTCTCCAGGCGAGAATACTGGAATGGGTGGCCATGCCCTCCTCCTGGGGATCTCCCCAACTCAGGGTTCGAACCAGGTCTCAGGTCTCCTGCATTGGCAGGCGAGTTCTTTACCACTGGCGCCACCTGGCTTACCAAGTCAGAAATTACGGAGCTGGAGCCCAGCAATCCAGGAGATTTCCAATGCCGCTCAAACTTGAGGACCACTGGCTTATGCTAATGGATGGGGCAGCCTCTGACCACGGTGCTGGGATCGAGGAGGAGACAGAGCTGCTGCCCCAGGACTGTGCAGTGGAGGGAGGGTAAGACCAGTGCCTGCAGCAACGAAGCACCCGAGGGAATGGCCACGTGGGCAACTCAGACCAAAGTCAGGGGTCCCAGGGACAAGGTGCTAGAAAAATCCAAAGGGAAGAAAGAAAGGAGGGCGAAGGAGAGAAAAGTCAAAACAGAATAGGAAAAAAACATTTTAATTAAGTTTAAAAAATTTTTTAAGGAACAGATTAAAAAAAGAAGTCCA
>NW_011494635.1:314143-319816 GCF_000754665.1 Bison bison bison | reverse complement strand
AAGAAGTCCAGGTAGCCTGATGCCCAGCTCTGTGAGGTCCTTGGTGATTCACCATCAGCCCCAGGAGCAGGGCAGCATTAGTTCACATGGCCGATTAGCAGGGCGAGTGCAATGGGGTGGGGAGCCGGAACACTCTAGCAGTCTCTAGAGTCTCCAGGCAAATAGAAAAACAGGAAACCCAAACACTTCCATTCTACTCCTGTCAGTGCGAGCATGCTAAGTTTCTCAGTCGTGTCCAACGCTTTGCGACCCCATGGACTCTAGCCCGCCAGGCTGCTTTGTCCATGTGATGATTCTCCAGGCAAGAATACTGGAGTGGGTTGCTATGCCCCCTCCAGGGCATCTTCCCAACCCAGGGATCGAACCCACATCTCTTTCATCTAGTCTGCATTGATTGGCGGGTTCTTTACCACCAGCATCACCTGGGAAGCCCACTCCTGTCAGTACCTGGTAGCAAACACCTACTTGGCACCTCCACACTGTTAGTAGGAAGGAATGTGATGTCCCAGATGGTACAGAGTTTTGATCACAAGGAGTAGCAAAGCTGTGAGTCAGATACGGGGATTTTCCTAAGCAGACATTCCATTAAGAACCTTATGGCCTTCTCCCGCGCCCCCTCCAAAGTCACATTTCATTTATGTTCATATATGGTGTTGTTTTTAATCCTCTACCAAGTTCCTCTCAGAGCTCCCCACTTTGCAGTGCATTAGTTACCATGGGAACAGTGAGGCCCCAGTGGAATAGGCATAGCTTAATTGATGGATGGAGAAAGTCATTTTGTGCAGTGTTGGATAATTTTATATATATTCCTATATTGTATATGATATAATAATAATTATAAATATACATATGTATAATTATGAAGTCTAGGACTTTAGGGAAATTCTGACAACTCAAGGAACCTGCTAAAGGAAACAGTCCACACAATGAAGGTAAAATGCTAGCAATATGGAACAGCCCAGCTCACTACCTAGGCCTTACATTGTAACCTGGCAAAAAAAAAAAAAAAGAATATTGGGTGAGGGACCAGAAGGTAGAATGGAAAGAACACTGGCATGGAAGATGGCAGAGCTGGATTCTTACGCCAGGCACATCCCTAAGTCAGCACATCACTGCCTGGGTGACATAAACCAAGTCACTTCACCTCTCCGAGGCTATTTCCTCATCAACTGAGAGAACCGATCAAAATGTTCTAATCCCCCTTTCCGTGTGCACATCCTAAGATCCCAACCTTGCTTAGTCAACAGCCTCATAGAAAACTAGCATCTTGTGGCAAGGGTGAATTTATTCATCCATTCATTTATCCATCCAACAGTAATTTCTTAAGTATTCGTGTTCAGCCATACTCTAAGGCTGGATGAATTCTGTAAAAAGCTGAAGTGTTAAGACCTCTGTTGAACAGTATTTTTTGAATACAGAGGTCTCATAGCGTGGAAATATACTGGAACATATGCAAACATGTTTCTCACTGGTCAACTCTTTTATATCTTGAGTGCAAGCGTGCTAAATCCCTTCAGTCATGTCCCACTCTGCAATCCTATGAACCATAGCCCACCAGGTTCCTCTATCCATGGGATTCTCTAGAATACTAGAGTGAATACCAGTGTGGGTTGCATGCCCTCCTCCAGGGGATCTTCCCAACCCAGAGATGGAACACACACCTCTCACATCTCCTGCATTGTCAGCCAGGTTCTTTACCACTAGCGCCATCTGGGAGGCCCTCATGTCTTAGCCAGAAACAAACACAGAATGAACCCCAGAGGACAGCTCTACAATCTCATCAGCCAGGCGTGGGTGCTCAGTTCCCTGTGTCCACTTCAACAGGCCCACTGACGCGATGGAGTTTATCTTCCCAAATTATGTATGTTTGCCTCTGCAACTCAAGTATCTTCACTTAAGAGACAGTGGGTCCTGCATGGTTATCGAAAAGCTCAGGATTAAAGACACTGATTTGGTACAACCTCCAGACATTCTTTGGATTATATAACCTCATTGTTAACACTAGCAAGCGGGTACTCTTTCTGCCCTCTTCTGACGCCTATGTCAGAAGCTTTCTCTATCTCCTTTAAACTTTTATAAAACTTTATTACACACACACACACACAAAAATAAAGACACTAATTTGGTCTAGAAATTTCTCTGGGTGTTTGTCCTTTTTCATCCCTACCTTATCCTCTCTCCAAAATCAAAAATGAGGGACTTCCCTGGTGGTCCAGTCATTGAGATGCCATGCTTCCACTCCAGGGGCATGGGTTCAATCCCTGGTTGGGGAACTAAGATCCTGCATGCCACACAAAGCCAAAAAATAAAAAGAAAAAAAAAAATAAAAGACCAGAAGATGATGTTAAAATGATAGTCCAGATTCAAAGATTATTTCCTGGCAGTAAATATTCTTCTATTTTCCAAGAAGGACGTCCCAGGGTCTTCTCTCTTTCTTTCTCCTTTTTCCCAAGGACTTTAACCCAGAGGCCCTATAAAAGCCAGGTTGCCTCAACCAAGCATCACCTGCCTCACTCAGTTGCTTTGTTCTAAATAAAGATGAAGCCAGGAGTAGTCCCTGTTTATTAAGGGGGCTGTTTATGAGTTGTTCGGTGGTCGTCCATACCAGCCTGCCTCACCATCCTGCCAGATGGGAGGGTTTTTTCCCATATTTTGGGTGATGCTCAAAGAGATAGAGCAACACGTGTCCTATCACAGAGCTTGTGTGAATGAGGCGAGTCCATGAGATTTCAGAGCACAGGGCAGCGTGGACCACAATGTATGAGTCCACACCCATGCTGTATAACAAAACACCCCCAAATGCAGTAGGTTAAAATGATCATTATTAAAATATATATTGATGTAAGTAGTACTGCTGCCGAGTCTGTGGGTCATCCTAGTCATTCTGCCAACCTTGGTTGTGTCTACTCACATCTGGCCAGCTGTGGGTGGGCTGATTACTTTCAGCTGGACTCCCATGGTTGTCATGATGGCCTTGGCCGGGATGAGGGAAGATGGGACTATATTTCAGGTCTAATACTCCCTAAGCAGGTCAGGTATACTCTCGTGGTTATTGCAGGAAGGCAAGCCTCAATGCATAAGCAATTTCCCAGCCTCTGCCGTGTCACTCATCACATGTGCTAACATCCCATTGGTCAAATCAAGTCACATGGCTGAGCTAGGCATTGAGGAGGGGCCAGAAGGCACTGCCCACAATGAGACGAGTGAAAAATTACATCATCGTTGCAAGTGCATCTCACATCCTCAGCACCCTTTCCACGTCCACAGATGAAGGCAACATTGACAATGGGACTTTTTAAAATTCAGTTTCTATTTTTCAAAGAAATATTTAACATTATGACTTTCATCTGTGGATAGCAGTGAAAATAAGCCTATATTCTAAGGAAGATGGAAAATGAAAAATTTTTAGTTAAGGTATAGATGAAAGATCTATACAGGATCTAGCTTTTACACAATGGAGTATTTACTCAGCCATTAAAAAGAACACATTTGAATCAGTTCTAATGCGGTGGATGAAACTGGAGCCTATTATACAGAGTGAAGTAAGCCAGAAAGAAAAACACCAATACAGTATACTAACGCATATATATGGAATTTAGAAAGATGGTAACAATAACCCTGTATATGAGACAGCAAAAGAGACACTGATATACAGAACAGTCTTTTGGACTCTGTGGGAGAGGGAGAGGGTGAGATGATTTGGGAGAATGGCATTGAAATATGTATAATATCATATATGAAATGAGTCGCCAGTCCAGGTTCGATGCACGATACTGGATGCTTGGGGCTGGTGCACTGGGACGACCCAGAGGGATGGTATGGGGAGGGAGGAGGGAGGAGGGTTCAGGATGGGGAGCACGGGTATGCCTGTGGTGGATTCATTTCGATATATGGCAGAACCAATACAATATTGTAAAGTTTAAAAATAAAATTTAAAAAAAACTGTATAATCTTGAAAACAAATAATTTATTTTCGTTTGTCTCTAGTGCAAATCCAGAATTTCCTTTGGACCCACTAGTTGGGTCTAAACAAGGAGCCAGTATCTGAATGCGAATCCTTATAAAGTCAGATATTTATACAGTTTCTAAGATTCCCATCCAACCACTGCAAATGAACTACTTTCAAAGCAACCTTCTTTATAAACTTTGGAATAAGGATAAAATATAAAGCTTTCTCAGGGAGAACAGAAATGAGTAAACCACAAGGTCTGGGTTATTTCTCCTGGATACCTGATTAAAACCAACCATCCCAACGGCCAGGCCAGTTGTGACTTTATGACACTCACATGCTCGCATGGCACCTCGCCCTCTGAGCACCAAACATCTGAATGTTCTGAGAGTTTTATAGACCAAACACTTGGATGCTAGAATACATTTTTCCATTTTCCATCTGGGAAGGAATGAACACAGTCTGAGGTTTGTCTCTCAGACTTCCTAAAAAGATGACCTTGGATGCCTCAGGAAAGGCAGCAAGGCAAGTCTGAGTAACCCACATTTCCAGGACCTTCCTTATAATTCATCACCTGAAAGATATCCATGCAAAGTACTCCAGAGTGTTGGAAAGGAAATTAGTGTCCAAGAGATAAGGATGAAATTGAGAATTCAGCATGTTCCCGTTAAGTGCTGGGCACTTTTACAACTGTGGTCCTAACCTATGACACCACTGGCTCCCACTTTCCATGTCGGGAAAATGAAGCTCCTGCGGGTCATGACTCACTCAGATTCACACTGCAGCCTCAGCTGTTGCACAGATGCCATCCATCAAGTACCTAATTATATGTGCACAGAAACCAGGTGGGAAGAGTGAACAAGGTATTAAAGAGAGCCAGTCCCAACGCACAAGCATGAACTGCTGTTTGGGGTATATGTGTGGCCGTGGCACCTCTACCTACAGCCTGGCTCTGCTCTGTACCATCCTCCAGACAAGTTACAATGCCAGAACAACCTCCCCCGGAGCAACTGTGATCTGAGAGTTGACAGAAGAAAACCAAACCTCTCCCCCACTAACCCCAACTGCCATCCTACAGCCCTCACGCCAGAGGAGCTACAGCTGTTGTTTAAACTCTGAGATCTGGTTCACAACAAAGTTTCCAAGAGCAAAAACTCACACATTCAAAGGGGAAAACCACTCCACTTGAGTTAATTCCCTTTTCCATTGCCACCAGCCTCACTGGGAGAATACGGAAGAGGATCAAAGCACTGGGGTTTTCAGAGGATAATAATTGCCTTGCAACCCAGGGCTCCCTGCTTCCTTCAGCTCAGAAGCTGACTAAGAAGCATGTGAATATGGGCAAGAAAAAGTGCCAGGTCCACATTTGGAATCAACAGACAGGAAGAACCTGTCCCCTCCAGTCTAATTTCATTTTCAACATGAGTGTGTATATTTGTTTTGCTTCCGCTGAAGAATTGATCCTTTGAAATGTGGTGTTGGAGAAGAGTCTTGAGAGTCCCTCGGACTGCAAGGAGATCCAACCAGTCCATCCTAAAGGAAATCAGTCCTGAATATTCATTGGAAGGACTGATACTGAAACTCCAATATTTTGGCCACCTGATGCGAAGAACTGACTCATTTGAAAAGACCCTGATGCTGGGAAAGATTGAAGGCGGGCGGAGAAGGGGACAACAGAGAATGAGATGGTTGGGTGGCATCACCAATGTGATGGACATGAGTTT
>NW_011494635.1:299859-314043 GCF_000754665.1 Bison bison bison | reverse complement strand
CCTTTGAAATGTGGTGTTGGAGAAGAGTCTTGAGAGTCCCTCGGACTGCAAGGAGATCCAACCAGTCCATCCTAAAGGAAATCAGTCCTGAATATTCATTGGAAGGACTGATACTGAAACTCCAATATTTTGGCCACCTGATGCGAAGAACTGACTCATTTGAAAAGACCCTGATGCTGGGAAAGATTGAAGGCGGGCGGAGAAGGGGACAACAGAGAATGAGATGGTTGGGTGGCATCACCAATGTGATGGACATGAGTTTGAGTAAACTCCAGGAGTTGGTAATGGACAAGGAGGCCTGGCGTGCTGCAGTCCATGGGGTCACAAAGAGTCGGACATGACTGAGTGACTGAACTGAACTGAACTAACGTGACAAACCCTTGGTCCCCATCCTTTCCTTGCAGAAACTGCTCCTAATGTTGGGAGGGAGCATTTGTATGAGATAACCTCTACCTTCTAGATGGTGTCTGGCCTGAGCCATCTCAATTCCTCTGGCTGACCTCCTGTACTTTCTTCTATGGAGTTGGCCTCTGCCTGCCTCATTGTCAGAGACCATGACCATGTGAAGTCACTCAGTTGTGTCTGACTCTTTGCAACTCCATGGACTGTAACCTACCAGGCTCCTTTGTCCATTGAATTTTATAGACAAGAGTACTGGAGTGGGTTGCTATTTCCTTCTCCAGGGGATCTTCCCAACCCAGGGATCGAATCTAGGTCTCCTGCATTGCAGGCAGAGGCTTTACTGCTGACCCATTAGGGAAGCCTCATTGTCAGAGAAGTGAAGTAAAGTGAAGTTGCTCAGTCATGTCCAACTCTTTGCAACCCCATGGGCTATAGCCCACCAGGCTCCTCCATCCATGGAATTTTCTAGGCAAGAGTACTGGAGTTGCCATTTCCTTCTCCAGGGGATCCTCCCAACCCAGGGATCAAACCCAGGTCTCCCACATTGCAGGCAGACACTTTACCATCTGAGCCACCAGAGAAAGGCTGTTATCAAAAGAGCCCCTACTATCCTCAGGAATGTTACAAGCACCCAGGTACCCATTGGGCCCCCAAGACCTCAGCAGCCCTGTCCTCTGTCTGCTGACTGATCACAGGGACATCTGTGCTCAGGGAGGTTGGCTGTGACAAATGCTGACACTGCACCCATCTCTGTTGAAGTCAGATTGACACTAGTCATTCTGAGAAACCAGGAAGGTCATGTTGCCTTTCCAAACTCCTATTTCCTAAGCTTCAAAATGGGGAAGAAAAAAAAATATATATATATATATATATACACCTGACTCACTGAAGCATGGAGAGGATTCAACTAAAAAATTAGCAAAATATTATTTCCTTTTTTCTTGAGTAGTTGAGACCAAGGTGACACTGGAGTGATGCTGATGGTTTGATCATAGTAACAGCCACCACGGGAGCCAGCCCTGTGCCGGGCACTGTGCTGGATGCTTCCATCCCTCCCTCCATCTCCACAACACAGCATCTTAAAGGAATGAATGTACAAAGCCCGGTTTGATCTGTTCTTGGAAGAAGATAATGCTTTACTCATATTAGGTCACCCCAGGGGCAACTTCCCAAAAGAGGTCATTGGGCAGATGATGCAGTAAATATGAGGACCCAATCCTTCCAGGAGTTAAACTCCTTCTTGGGACCATAGATCCTTCTGGATTCAGAGTCAAGTGAACAATCTGCTTTCTTAGAATGGGCGGAATGTCTGACTCCCGATGGAAATATGTTTGGACTGAGACCACCTTCCTTAGGGGATTTGGTGTCAGGCACCTCCCTTGCCTTTGGCAGCCTGTCAGTCATGAGAGGGCTCTAGAGAAGTAGACGCCTGACTTGAGGAGTCTGGATCCATCCATCCACCCAACCAATCACTCGTCCATCCCAACATGTTTATTCAGTTTCCTTTATGTGTTTAGACCTATGCTACCTTGAGTCAGAACGAGCTGCTGCCTTCCTTGAACTTACATTCTAATTAAGAATTAACCTCAGAATATATTTACAGAACAAAGGAAGAAAGTTTAGAATCAATAGATTGGAATTCCCTTGTGGTGCAGTGGTTAGGACTCCGTGTTTTCAACACCAATGCCTTGAGGACAGGTTCAATCCCAGGTGGGGGAACTAAGATCCTTCAAGCCACATAGTCCAAAAAAGGGAGGAAAAAAAACAACAGATAGAGCGCTGGTCTCCCAATAGAAGAATAATTAGTCAATCTTTCTGTAAGACAGTCCAGTAGTGAGTATTGAAACCTAGAATATTTTAATTTCCCATTGATCCAGCAAAGCTACTTCAAGAAATACATCCTAAGGATATCATCATGTATGTGCATGAAGGCTTACTAATATTCTTTGCAATACTGCTTAGAATAGTTTTAAAAATTGGAAACAACTTGCTAATGAAAGATGAGTTAGATAAATTATGGTACATTCCAACACTGGAGTACTGTGTGATCATCAAAGATTATGTTCTATATATATATTGTTAAGTGAAAAGGGCAGGTTATAAAATAATGTGTAGAATAAGACTTCACTTTGATTTTTAAAAATAATATGGGATTATATAGATGGATATAAATATACCGAATAAAACTGGGTCAGCTTAAGGCTTTAAAATGGCTTTCATCATCAAGCTGGAATCGAAGAGTAATGTCTTTACTGAAGGTTTCTGGTGATGATGATAACACACAGTTTTTTTAAATACTTCTTTTGCCAGCCTTCCTTTCCTCAAACTTTTGTTCTACATGACAGATAATGCTTTCCTCCCCTTTCTCTTTTTGACCTTGCTCAGGCCTCCCCCAAGACTCCCAGCCTTTGAGCCTTCATCACTCACCTCTCTCTCCTCTCTGTCATTGTTGTTCAGTCGCTAACTCATGTCCGACTCTTTGTGACCCCATGGATGCCTGGCTTCCCTGTTTTCTCTTCTACTCACTAATATTCTCCTTCTAATACCCTGCCCCCTGCCCTCTCCTCCTTCTCTTCCCCATCCACGTCCTTCCTCCTCACCTTCTGATTCTCCTTCTCCCTCTCTGTCTCCCTCTCCCCCCTCTCTGTCTCCCTCTCCCCGCTCTCTGTCTCTCTCTCCCCCCTCTCTGACTCTGTCTGTCTGTCTCCTCCAAATTCCTTCCCATCTCTTACCTCCTCTGCCTTGGAGCATCTCCACGCCTCCACAGAGAGAGACCAACTTGACCCTCTCAGCTTGTCCAAATTTCTTTCCCACCAACCTCCCCAACCAGCGTAATAAAGACCTCTTGTCTTAGAAAAGGAGGGGAGAGATCCAAACACTTGGAATTTGGGTTTGAGAATCCAAATACTCAATGCCTTTCCTATGTATGTTATTAATTTTGGGTGTATCTGAGCATTAAGATTTAGGGTGATTTTATTTTCTTTATTTACCTGTTCAATGTTTTCAGATTTTCAAAAAGTAAACATGTTTTACTAAATAAAGAGGGAAAAAGCTTTTCTTAAGTGATAAAATATAGTGGACACTGTAGCAGTTAGAATTCTGATCATTTTCCCCAAAGAAATTACAAAGTCCCCCATGAGTGTCATTAGAAACCCATCCTGAAAGGGGAGCCCCCTTGGGACAGGTCCCGAGTGCTGTGATGGCCCCAGGAGGCCTCCAAGAGCACCACCTTCCCATCACTTTCCCGGTATGAGTCATGACGATTCCAGCCCTGGCCTCTGATGTCCTCTAGCTGACACCACAGAGCAGAGATGGGCTCCCCCCAAGCCCTGCCAGAGCTGCAGATCTGTGAACAAAATAAATATTGTGGTTGTCTCAAGCCCCTGAGTTTGAGGGGGTTTGTTCTGCAGCCATAGTTTGCAGCACAATTGGCAAAGCCTGGCTCTCAAATTCCATGACCCTCTGAGAACCTGTGTATCCTTTTTCTCCCACTGGGTGATGGAAGGTGAATCATTCACTCCAGTAGGATTGTCCGAGGGCAGGTGGGAGCAGGGCAGAGAGAGACCACAAGGTTCCCCAACAGGACCCCTTTCTCAGCCCCCATGGTGTATCTGTTTTCATGTTTCTGAGACCCACAGACACTCCCCCACGTAGAAGCCACAGATAGCAATCTCTCTGAGAGAGTGGGACTCCACATCGAGCTTCAGGTCACAGTGCAGACGGGGTCTCACCCTGGGGACAGCCTCCCCAAAAGCTTCCACACCAGACACGCTTGACCCCAGGCTGCTGGCCTTGAGATGAGGATTTGAGAGCAAGTGATTTATTCAGAAGGTGATCCCAGAAGACACATAGGAAGTCAGGGAAGTGAGACCAGCGAGGAACAGCAGCAAATAACACGTGTCACCAGGTCAGTTACCCTGGTGAGCCACCGGCACCCAGTCCTGCCAGGGTCACAGGAGACCACCCGGAACCTGCCTCCAAGTCCAGAGAACAAGGAAGCTGGGGTACCCTCCAAAGCCCACCTGCCCTGCTCCATGCAAGCCTTGAGCAGCCACACAGAACAAACAGCAGACACCTCATGTAGAACAGCAGGTGCCCCAGCAGGAAGCCATCAACCCATGTGAGAAAGGTGAGTGTTGAGGGGATACGGGCGGGCATGAGTGTCTGCCAAGCTGCTGTGAGGCTGGTCAAGGCCCCAGGGTGTCCACCAGAGAAGAGTTGGCAGAGCGTCACCTGCCCTCCCGACTGGAAGGGTGCAGGAAGCACAGAGGTCCTGAAGCAGAAACCTGGCGAGCAGGATGGAAAGGGAGGTCAGAAGGGGAGGCCAGAGCACACAGGATCACAGTCAGGATTTACTCTGGATTTTATGCTGAGTAAAAGGAAAAGCCAGGCTTCCCAGTGGCTCAGACCGTAAAGAATCGGCCCGCAATGCCAGAGGCACGGGTTCGATCCCTGGGTTGGGAAGATGACTTGGAGGAGGAAATGGCAACCCATGCCAGTATTCTTGCCTGGGAAATCCCAGGGACAAAGAAGCCCAACAGGATACACAGTCTGTAGGGCCACACAGGGTCGGACACGACCAAAGCGACTGAGCACGTGTGGTGTGGAAAGGAGCAGCACAGTCTGACTTGTGTTCTTGAGAGAATCATTCCAGCTACAAAGCTGAGCAAAGACAGTAGGAGTTGATGACCAGTTAGTAGACGGTAACAACACTGCAGGCAAGCCACCGTCACCGTGGCTTCCACCAGCATGGAGGTCTCAGAGGCTACAAGCAATGGGCCGACTCCAGTAAGCTTTGCAGGTCCAGGCACCTGGGCGAGGGGATCAGTTGATGAGTCAAGGGCACCTGGAAGCTGTTTTGCCCAAGCCCACGGATGAGGGATTCACCGTTGTCAAGATGGGAGGGCTGGAAGCCTCTTGGGTGGCTGGCAGGTCGGGAATGGGTTGGACGCCTGTCAAACATCTGAGCAGAGATGCCATGTGGCAGCTGCCCAGACATACCTGAGGTTCAGGGCTGAGTCTGGGTTAGACACATGAATCTGCTGGTGAAAATGGATAATAATCCCGTTAAGCTGGCAGATTCCTCTGCCTCCCTTGGTAATCACCACTGGGCTCGCACAGTTGACAATGAACCCTACTGGCAGCCCCGTTGAATTCCTGCCTTGGCCCTAGGGCAACCCGGGAGGCTTCCTTTAGCAGGGAACAGTTCCATGCCTGCTCAGCTACAATTCTCAGGCACGGGGCTGAGTTTTCACCCTCACAACTGTTTCTCCTTTGTTTCCCCCTATTGATCGGTTGCTTGTCCCCAGCCTTGTCTCTTAGAAGCTCTCCCAGGATGGCTGACACCTCTGAGAGGCACCAGTGAGAGCCCCCTGTCCCCTGCTGGCGCCCTGAAGAATCAACATCCCACTGACGTCAGGCACCAGCCTTTGCATGTGGAAGCCAAGGATCCTGGGGTGGCAGCGAGGTGGGTTAGACAAACACTGTCCTTGTGCATCTCACTCAGGCCAGAGATGGGATTGCATTCCAGGTTGCTCTGGCGGGGTTGGACCAGCCTCTCCTCCTGCCAAGCCCTGGGCGGTGGGGGGTGGCGGAAGGATGGGACCTGGTGTTCCACAAATGAAGCAGAGAGCATCTTCTCTGAACAAGTGTCGTTTGGATCCAGGCCCAGTCACTGACACCACCTGCCCCATCTGGACTGACCTCAGGGAACCCTGCAAGCCCGCTCCTGGCATCGGAAGGAACGTGCAAGGAGTCTGGACACCCTGTGGGGCATATCAGGAAAGGACCTGGGTCTGCGACTCCTCTGTCCTTGGATCTGATGAATTCTCATGTTTTATGGAGATTTTCTTGTCCAAAAAGCCCCAGGTTTCCGAGCGGGAACGCAGTGCGTCTGCCTTGAACATTTGGAAAGAGCCCCATGTCCAGCCTGCAAACCATGATGTAAAACAGCCTGAGCGGCTGTCCCTCGCCTCCAGCGAGAAGAGAACAAGCAGCTGGACAATACTGTCTGAAGGAGAACAGACAGCCAGGGAAGAGCTAGGAACGTCTCCCCTACTCCACGCGTGAGCTGCCCCCAGCCTTGCACCTCCTCTGGAGAGGACCAGTGTCACCACGGGTCCCCTGCCTCCCTAGGTCTACCCCCTCTCTCAAGAGTCCGTGTCTGGGCTTCTGGTTGCCTCTTGAACAGTTTGAACTCTGGCCTCCCAGGAGTTTTTGTTTATCTTTGCAAAAAGCTTTAATCCTTTCCTCCTTTTCTAAAAGCATCTTAGGGCCCATGGGTACTGTTTACTTCAGGGAGGTCAAGTCAGGATTTGGCGTGGTGAGGAAATCCCAACTCGCTCATCCCTTTAGAGTGAGAGGGGACAGGACGGTGTGGGAATCCATCGCTCTGACAAGTGGGGAGTAGGAAAGTCTCAAATTGGTTCTGGAGCCCTGGACTGAAGCCCAACATTTCTGAAACTGCTTCCTCCCCTGTAAGATGCAGGAGAGCAAATGGAACTCCTCCCCCAGGTAAGTAAGGGCCCCCCACGTGTGCTGAGGTGTATGCCCTGTACCAGCTGCACAGACACCTCTTCCCTCCCCGCCCCCAGGCTATCTCCCAGCCGGGGCCCTTCCAGTCCTAAATGCTGGATGGTGCAGCACCGCTCACAACAGCCAAGACCTGGAAACAGCCTGCACGCACAAGCAGAAGAGCAGACAAAGAAGAAGTGGTGCATATGCACAATCAAATACTATTCAACCACGAGAAGCAAGGCAGTTCTGCCGCTGGCAACAACATGGATGCAGCTTGAGGGCGTTAGGCTGAAATAACCCAGACAGCAAGACAAACACTGCACGTACCACTTACACGTGGAATCTTTTCTTAAAAAGTCAGATTCACTGAAACAGAGAGTAAAAAAAGTGGTTGCCGGGGGCTGAGGGGTGGGGAAAATAGGAAAAGTTTGGTAAAAGGGTATAAACATACAGCTATAAGATAAAGAAGGTGAGGCTCTGATATGAAATATAATGATAGGGCTGATAACACTGTATTGTATCATTGAAGTTCGCTCAGAGAGTAGAACTTCAATGTCCTCACACATCCAAACACTAATTACACTAATTGCTGCTGAGCGGAGGAGTTTCCAAGCAAAGGTCTCCAAACAGGTAAGGATGCTCCCAGGTCCTGCATTCCCTGCCCTCTCCCCATCTACCTCTGCATGAGATCTGGCTCTGGGAATAAGGAGGTTTCCTCCACCTCCTGGAGGATTCCCCCAGAGAAAATTCTTGCAACGTGAAGGGAACTCAGTGAGAGGGGTCTCCGTGGGAGGAGACCGTTCCATTCACACAGCTTTGGTCCACAGAGCAGACAAGGAGAGTGAACACTCTGGGCAAGGTTGGTGCCATTCCGAAGACAGAGCAACAGTCGAAAGGAAAACAATAATGAGGGGGCTCCATTCATGGAAGGAAGAGTCATTAAGTGCCCACCGAGTGCCAAGCCCCGAGGGTCCAGGAGTAGACACAACAGGGCTGGAGTCCTGGGAGCTCCTGTTCTCATGGGAGAGAGGCGGGTAGGTGGTGAGCAGTCAACAGGGAAACATGTGTCAGCTGGTGAGAAGTGCTGGGGGCTTGGGGGATAGAGCAGGGGGCGGTCTGGGAAGATTTCAGCAGGAACATGAGTTTCAGTCCGAGCCAGGAAGGAAGGGGGTCCTGCCCCAGATGGCAGGCAACCTGGACAAAAGTCAGGGTCTCTGTGGGGTGAGGTGAGGCCCCATGCCCTCAGGGCCACCTGTCTTTCTAACATCTGGGCAATTGTTATCATAAAACTGAGGGACACTGGCTCACAGCTGTGTGCCATTTGGACAGGAGTGATTTGGCCTGGTCTGTACATTAAGAATTCCTTCCATCCGGCTGCCTTTCCTGCAGCAGCTGCATGGGAATTACCCAAAGACAGGTTAAAACTAGGGATTCTGGAGGCCCCCCCCAGACTCTGGCTCGGTGGATCAGGACTGGGAATCTTCCTCTCTCTGCCAGTCCCTGCTTACATATTGGGAGCAGCAGACATTCGAAGGTAAGGCTGCCTCTGTCTCCCTCTGAGTTCTTGCACAAGGTCCAGCCCTGGGTCCCATTGAGAAGCTTTTCCTAATAGCCACCATGAAGGTGAAAATGTTAGTTGCTCAGTTCTGTCCAACTCTTTGTGACCCCGTGGACTGTAGCCCGCCAGGCTCCTCTGTCCATGGGATCTCCAGGCAAGACTACTGGAGTGGGTTGCCATTCCTATTCTAGGAGATCTTCCCAACCCAGGGATCGAACCCAGGTCTCCTGCATTGCAGACGGATTCTTTACCGCTGAGCCACCAGGGAAACCCTAATAGACACAGAATTCAGGCCAGTAATTGGCCTTTTCTCATAAACTAAATACTGCATGACAATTCTATAAGATGTGCCCCCCTCAATATACACACACACATACACACATAAAATTCATCTGGGAAAATACTACCCAGAAAATGGGCTACATCAGCAAAATGATTTTAGAAAATGCCCTTCCATCGGCAGGAGCAGTGTATGGAGGAGGAGTGGGCACATCTCTGGGTGGGGGGCTCCTGACTCAGTTATGGGACCTTGAAGTGGGCAACACTCCCCTCACTGTAAAATGAGGGCTGGGCTGTAGGAGACCTGGAGTCGGGTGCACCACTGCTTCTCAACATGGAGGGGTCTTGCAGTGAGCTCAGCCCAGCGTGACCAGCCCCAGGTTTGGGCCAAGCTGCCCCCTCACAGTAATAGGTCAGGTGCAGCTAAGTGTCCCACGTGGCACTGATGCCAAAGAACAGAGACTCAAGAGAAATGGGGTCACTGGACTCACGTTCTCCTCTGTATAAAGGAGCTGCCCCAGCCTGTGCTGCGGGGGGAATGGTGACTTGCTGGGGTCAAGGCTGTAATCATGGGTGCACAGGGCCTGGCGGGTGGCTGTTCAGTATCCAAGGTTGCTCATGAGGGCTTGGGAGAGACCAGTCCCCCCAGGGAGCTCTGATCCCTGACGGGGGCTCAGGGCCCTTGGATGAGCTGTGGGTCCCGTCTTATCTCTGATGCTTCCAAGCTGGACTTCAGTTCTGTTCAGTCAAAAGCCCTCAAGGGTCTTCTTCAAGGGGACACAGAAGAATCAAGGCAGGGTCTCTGTGCAGCTGCCTCAATCCAGCAGGAATGCCGGCTGAAGTCCCCACAGTCAGTTCATCAGGCTGAGAGGTGCACCCGCAGCCACACTTAAGTGCACTCATGGGCACACTGCACTCAGCTGCCCACACTGCGTGCAGTCTGATGCTCCAGGGTGGGGTCTGCACGCTGAAGCCGCTGGTGCCCCTAGCCCTCAGGCTCCATCGAGATTCAGCAGGCACCTTGTCTGACATTCAAGTCACCACACCACCCTCAACGGAGAGGAAGTCACTGTCCTGGGACCTCAGTTCTCAGCCAACACGATGGGGACCTGGTGCCAGGCATGTGTGCAGGGGGCTCCGAGGCAAGGAGGAGCTCTGGTCTCCCCCTAGGCACCCTGGCTCATCCACTGGTGATGTTGGGCTGCCTCTCCCCCCACTTCCTGCCATTGCTTCCCACCACCTTCCAAATAAGCCACTCGCCCTGGAATCTTTGCCTGGGGTCTGCTTCTGGGGGATCTGCCTAATTAAAGCCTGGCTGTTGTTTCTCTCCAGCATTCCTCAGACCCCGGAGTCCATGATTCTCTCCTCCCCACCCTCAATGCTCCTTCTCCTCTGCTGTGCACCCCAGCCCAGGATCCAACCTCGCTGGGAGGTGAACTGCCCAGGTGATCCGCATCTCCCAGTCTGCCTCACCTGCCTGAGCTGTGGGAATGCCCAAATCCAAGCCACTGCTGGGTTTGCTCCATCCTTTGGACCTGCCCTGGAGCTGGTATCCAGCAGGTGGAGCTTCTAGAACCAGTTCAGGGTCATGCCTGCCCAGCTGAGCCTTTGCGAGGGTCCACCACCTTGAAACATGCTTGACCTCCTGGTCTCCAGCCAGCAGCCAAGGAACAAGTCCAGGCAACCCAGCATGGTTCCTGGTCAGTGTCCAGCCCTGGAGAACTCACCCCTAAGCCTGGTCCTCACGTCCTCAGCTCCCAGCCTCCTGCCTCTCCTCACTGGCCATGACTGTGCCCCCTGGTTTGAGGGTTTTTCTGACCTTGATGCTCTGGGGACTCTTCTCTTTGCATCTGGTCCCAGGAGAGCATCAGACTGTGAGAACAGCAATGAAGAAGCAGTTTCTCACCTGGTGGAGGGTTTGGGTAAGTGCACAAGCAATAACAGCCACTGTGACAAGTTCCTAGGCGGGGAAGTCAGTGCCATGGGAGCCCAGGAGTGCACCGAGGGTGAGGTCAGTACCATGACTAAGAGTTCTCCAGGGCAAGAGTGGGAGGGAGACATGAGTGTCGGTCCAGGAGCAGCAGCTACAAAGGCCAGAGGGAATAAAAGACTCTCTGATGAACCCCTGCTACTGAGCGGGGAGCCTGGATTAACACTGGAGCCTTGACAATAAGTAATGACACCTCCTCCCTCCATTAAAATGAGAATTTAAATATTTAAACTTGTGGGTGGTCAGTTCACTAGGGAGCTTTGTTTTCTCACGGAATCCCACCTCTGAGTTCCTCCCTCTGCATCATTCCATCTCTGCAGGGGATAAGCACCATTATCCACAGAACCATTAAGAAGACATCAGCCAAGGTGCAAACAGCCTAATATAGCCCTCTGTGTGGGCTGCAGCAAAACTGAGCTCTGGGGAGCTAGGGTCCGTGGCTGAGCTGTGTGATCTAGGTAAAAGGCTGCTGCTGCTGCTGCTGCTGCTAAGTCGCTTCAGTCGTGTCCGACTCTGTGTGACCCCATAGACGGCAGCCCACCAGGCTCCCCCGTCCCTGGGATTCTCCAGGCAATAACACTGGAGTGGGTTGCCATTTCCTTCTCCAATGCAGGAAAGTGAAAAGTGAAAGTGAAGTCGTTCAGTTGTGTCTGACCCTCAGCGACCCCATGGACTGCAGCCTTCCAGGCTCCTCTGTCCATGGGATTTTCCAGGCAAGAGTACTGGAGTGGGGTGCCATTGCCTTCTCTGAGGTAAAAGGCAGGAGATGGTAAAAGCAGCTGATCAAAGACTGCACTGACCATCCCTGCCAACTCCCCACTCCAGGCAAAGATGGAAAGTTCCAGAAGAGAAAGCAAGGTCCCTCACCAGCTCTAGGTGCTCTAGCTCAGCCCTCCATGGGGCTCCCTTGTCAGGAAAGAGACTCAGGTGGATTCATCCCCTCTAGACACTGAGTCTTGAGAACTTGCATTGATTGGCTTCTTTATCATCATGCCTTCTCTGAGTCCATCAACCCAGTGGGGCTGGGGTGGGAGTGGGGAGGATGTTTGCTGGCAGGAAATACAAGGAGGGGTCTCAGAACCTGCAGAGGTGGACAGGGAGGGGCAGGAGATTGGCTGGCGATGGGGTGGCGTTGGAGTGTTGGGGTTGGGGTGAACCACCCTGGAGGGGTGAGCTGGCGTTGGGGTGAGCCACCCTGAGGGGACTGACAGAATCTGAGACCCACTGAGGTCTGGAAGGCTGCTCTTCTGTGTGAGTTGACACTTGGAAAAGGGCAGGTTTACCTACACGCCCCACCCTGACACTCGCACACTCATGCACCAGCACACGCATTCCCCCTTCGGCCCTCCCCACCACCCTCCCTCACAAGATGGTTGTCCTCACACCAGTGAGGAACCTTGCACAGGTCCCCCAGGCTGGTCACCTCCCCAGGGGCAGCTTCCGAGTCACTGGAGAAGAAGGTTATGGAGATGCCTTGCTCAAAAACAGGAAAGAGCAGACGGGGTGTCAGAGTCCTGGTGACTCTGGGTACAGTCCCATCGGAAGGATGGCCCAGCCCAGGACCAGGGCTTTATTAAAAAAAAAAAAAAAACTGCTGTTGTCCAAACCTCTTTAATTATCATCTGTTCTCTGTTCCACTAACCCCCAGTCCTCTGGTTGTCTTAGGGAGCAATGTGGGTGGGTCGTTGTCCACGTATCCCATCCCTGCTCCATCTTTAGAAAGATGAAGTCAAGCCACTCAGCACTGCCTAATGCCTATGCTTTCCAAAACACTGCCCATCTCCACGTTCTCCCTCCAAGCACCTCACAGTGACCCGTCCTCATGAGGGGGTCACAAGGTGAGGGGGAGATAGGGGCTTGTGTGTCAGAAAATACGAACACCGTGCAGAGGCTGGCGTCCCTGCTGTGTTTGTGCTCATGGAGGGCGGGGCCCAGGCCAGCCAAGTGGACTCAGGAGCAGGCAGCGCTAGGAGGGCACCTAGAGCCACACTCACGCCCGCTGCTCGTACAAAACAAGGGCAAAAGCAACTTTGCAGGAAGTGGGCTGTTATTTCTGCCAGGGCTTCCCTCAGTTGGAAGTGTGTGTGTGCTGGCCACCTAATTTCTAACACTATGCCTTCACGTGTGCGTGTGTATGTGGACATGTGTGTATGTGGACACATGTATTAATCTATTCATAAATTCACACTAGAACTAGAAGATTGTCTAGAACTGCAAAGGTCTAGAGCAGGCACAGTGAATGCCAGTGCAGGCACCAAATCCAGTCAGCTGTTGCTTTCCTGTAGACTATGAGCCAAGAATGGTTTTTACATCTTTTATTTTTTTTTGTTTTGTTTTTACATCCTTTAATGGTTATGTTTTTAGCAGCAGCAGTTAGCAGTTTATATAAATACCTACATTATAGTCTCAGTTTTCCCCATTGGCTGGCAAAGCCTGAAGTATATACTCTCTGACCCTTGATGAGAGCATAGGTGGACCCCTCTTCTCACACAGCGACTCTCGTGGAGTCAGAGTAATAGACACAGAGAATGTGATCGTCAGGATCTTGGGGTGGATGTGGGGTGCACTGCGCAGTTGGAAGAGTTTGTTCTAGTCCATGATCAAGGACCTCCAGCTGCAGGTCTAACCTGGAGAAACCCTCGGCGTGTAAAAGCAAGATCATAGCCACATTGTTCCTGACAATAATAAATAAACGGGAATTGAGAAGTAAATGATGGTGCATTCAAATGGCAAGCTGCACAACAGGAAGAAAAATCACCTAGACCTGGATATTTGTCATTATGAGCAGACCTCAGAAACACAGTGGTAATTGAAAAAAAAACAAATTGCAGCATGATCTGCATATTTTGAAACCAATTGTTTACGTTTACAAGTTCAAAATAATACTATGTGTTGTTCTTGGGTACATCTGTGTGTATATGTTTATATATGAGAAGATGTCCAAGACGGACTGTAGGTATGCACACTTAACTTTCACATTATTGCCCACAGGAAGGCAGGCAAGGAAAACAGGGAGGGAGGTGAGAAGTGAGATGAAACGGTGGCGCCAAAGGAGTTCAACAGCACCAATAGTATATAACCTTACACACTCATACTCACACCCACACACACCAAAAAAAAAAAAGGAAAATGGATAAAATGCAAGTACAAACTCAGAGGTGGAAAGCCAAGTACCTGTCTTATTATTCTTATCTCTGAATTCACAGAGTAGATTCTAAAACTACCATTGTTTTTGATTTGCTCTTTCCCACTACAGTTTATTCTGAAATTCAAAGTAACTAAAGATCAGTGTGAGGTTTCTGGTCTAATTGGAAGGAACATGGATATTTAAAAATTTGAGAAACACTAAACTGAAGCTGCTGCTGCTGCTGCTAAGTCGTTTCAGCCGTGTCTGACTCTGTGTGACCCCATAGGCGGCAGCCCACCCGGCTCCCCCGTC
>NW_011494635.1:293708-299608 GCF_000754665.1 Bison bison bison | reverse complement strand
GATGGAGGAGCCTGGTGGGCTGCAGTCCATGGGGTCGCTAAGAGTCAGATACGACTGAGCATCTTCACTTTCACTTTTCACTTTCCTGCATTGGAGAAGGAAATGGCAACCCACTCCAGTGTTCCTTCCTGGAGAATCCCAGGGACGGTGGAGACTGGTGGGCTGCCGTCTATGGGGTCGCACAGAGTCAGACACAACTGAAGTGACTTAGCAGCAGCAGCAGCATCGAAATATAATTGACATACAACGCATTTCACCCTTTTAACATACAATTCTGAAAACAAAAACACTAATTCCGAAAGATACGTGCACCCCAATGTTCAAAACGGCACTATTCACATTAGTCAAGATATGGAATGAATGGATAAAAAAGATGTGTATTTATACAATGGAATATTACTCAGTCATAAAAAGAATGAAATTTTGCCATTTCTAGCAGCATGGATGAAATTGGAGGGTATTATGCTAAGTGTAATAAGTCAGACAAAGACAAATACTGTATGATAACACTTACATGTGGAATCTAAAAAATGTAACAAAGTAGTGAATATAACAAAACAGAAGTCGACTCACAGATATAGAGAACAAACTAGCAGTTACCAGTTGTGGGGGAGGGAATATATAGGGGTGATGGAGGGAACGGTACAAACTACTGAGTGTAATCAGGCTCGAGGATGTACAATGTGCGGAATATGCCGATATTTGGTAATAACTGTAAATGGAAAGTTACCTTTCAAAACCGTATAAAATTAAAAAAAAAAAAAAAGCCAAATTGTATACAGATGGTATGAACTAACAGCACTTACTATGCAACAAAATATTACGCTAACCAAAATAAAGTTATGTAATTGCCTTGAAACATAAACTCTTCATCTCAAAATTATATATACTTTTCCATGAATTCCACCAAATAGACACAACACACCCGTGAAACAATCACCACAATCCAGACATTGAACACTTCTGTCTCCCAAACCTCTTACCTCTTCCAACTGACCTCTCCCCGCCAGCCCCTTCCCCTGGTAAATACTGGAGTAGGTTGTCATTCCCTTCTCCGGGAGACCTTCCTGACCCAGGAATTGAACCCAAGTCTCCTGCATCATAGGCAGATTCTTTACCATCTGAGCCACTGGGGAAGCCCTCTAATTTCTGAGTGGATTTCATTTTTTTTTTTCCCACAAAACTCTTCCTTCAAGCAGACACGTGGGGGAAGCCCAGGAAGTGAGCCCTGTGAGATCTGAGCTGTGCTGGATGAAGTGGGGGAGCAGGCGTGCTGACTCTGAAAACCGCAGGAGCTCAGCTGTGGTTTCCTCCTTTTTGAACCTCCTTCTTGAACCCAAGCACTGCTTTTAACACAGAGTGTTTCTCTTACTGCACATGAGAGCAGCTGCCTTTTTATTATGTCTTGAATGAGAAAACACCTGTGTGCTGAGAGATTTGCTGGCCCATCACGGTGTGGAGGGCATCCATTCTAAGAGAATTTAGTCCCACCTCTAATTTTAGAGATGAGCATTCTGGGACCCAGAATTAAGGAGAAAGTGAAAGTGTTATCGCTCAGTCATGTCGCACTCTGTGTGACCCCACAGACTGTAGCCTGCCAGGCTTCTCTGTCCATGGAATTCTCCAGGTGAGAATCCTGGGGTGGGTAGCCATTCCCTTCTCCAGGGGATCTTCCCGACACAGGGATCGAACCCTGGTCTCCTGCACTGCTGGTGGATTCTTTACTGTTTGAGCCACCAGTGAAGCCCAGAATTGAGGAGGCTTTTGGTTAAACTCATATGGCTGGAGAGTGTGAACCAGCACGAGGGAAGGGACATCTAGTCAACCCCATTATGGAGTCAGAGGTTCTGACAACATGCCTGATCCCCTCTGACCGCATCACTCTGCCCCAGGATGTCCAGATAGATGTGTCCTCTGCCCCTCCCAGGCAAGTGGTACCCAGAATGCCAGGGGAAGAACTGGGATGGGCTTCATCAGCCCAAAGACTGTGGAGGAATCCAGGACATCACTCTTCCACATGAAAAGGTGGCCAAAGAGGTTTCCACCTTTCAGACTCACTCATCAAATGGGATGAGTCACAGTGCAAAGCCAATAAACATGAGATGGTCCAGCATCCTGTGCATAATAGACACTCAAATAACAGCTGTTCCACTTGCACAGAGCACGTAGAAAGTCACAGAGGACATTTCTTTCCACTCTAACGACAAAGAAAGGCCAGGAAACCCACAAAAACATAATTTTTGAGTCCATCAGAGAGTTGACTGCAACCACATGAACTAAATACCCAAAGATGGACTCCCCTGAGGGGACATGGGACACAATCTGTCTCACCTTCCTCAGCACATAGCAATCCTGACAGAGGTGGCCTCCCCAGAAGGTGAGGCAGAAATCACCTAAAATTCTAATGACTTCTAGAGGTCAAGTACAGACTAGCGTGTCCAGCTTAGAATCGCTGGGACTTCTAGACACACCGAGTGTTCACAGTCACTCAGGTATTCTTTGCCGTAGGCTTCCCCCAGAAGGCATGGGCAAGATGGTTACAATGAGTGTCCCGAGGTGGCACAGGGGTGCGGCTGGTGACCTGCTGCAGTGCAGTCCAGGCCCCGAGCCCAGCCCTCCTCCCACACCCTCCTTCAGATGAAACCACGACCCGAAACTGCTGCGGCAGGCGAGCAAAAGCACCTGAGTCAGACCCTGACCCTGACACAGAGCAGAGGTCTGCTGCTGGGCCTGGGGAGTGGGGAGAGAGGGAAGGGACAGGGAAGTCCCTCCCATCTCAACATGGAGAAACACTGCAGAGCTTGGTTTCTAAGGGCAGTAGGTGATGTGCTGATAAATTCCTCCTCCTGAAAGGCAAGATCACACCTCTAATGATTAGAACAGTTCTATCCTAACAAGGATTTCCTTCAGCCCACTTTATTGTCATCCCTTCCTCCACTCCAAGCTCCTGGCAACCACTGACATAGTTTCTTACCTTAAACTTCTCCCTTTTCCAGAGTTTCCTAAAACTGGAAGTTAAAATGTGTACAGAATTATGAATCTGACTTCTTTCATTTAGTAGAGCACATTTAGGATTCGCCCATGTAGTTGGGTGTGTCTATTTATTCCTTTTTATTGCTGCGTAGGATTCAATGTGTGGGCCCACCAAAGTCTGTTGATCCATTTCCCAAGGGAGGAACTGTGACCGTTGATGCTTCTGTATGGTTACAAATAGAACTGCCACAAACACCCGCATGCAAATCAATCAATCATCCTCTGTCTCCGAGACTCACAGCCTGACCTAAGCCCAAGGCTGAACCAGGAGAAGTGATACACCTTTCACCCCCTGCCCTCATCACGAGCACCAGGTGACAAGCACCCAGTCTACCACTGGAGGGTGTCAAGACCATGGAGAATCGACTACACAGGTCCTCCTGAAAGCTGAGTGTAGAACAGGACCCCCCCACCCCGCACCCCAGCACTCCAATCACTGCACTAAGCATAAGATAACAGCACCACTGATGGAGGAGCCTGAAGGAAACAAACTCAAAACCTAAGGAAACTGACTCAGCCATCCGTGCTAACTGCCTGGTGGGAGAGCCATGCCCTTTCCTGAGTATAAACACTGCTTACTTCAGTCTCTACGGTCTTTCCACAACCAACATCTGGCAAGCAATCAAAAATGCTGAAAGCAAGCAAGAACAACCCACTGTAGAGAGACGAAACAACCACTAGAATCAGACTCAGATGACTCAGAGGTGGGAACTGTCAGACATGGACTTTAAAATAACTGTGATGACTGCGTTGAAAAAAATCTCATGGGAAGATTGTACAGGAATCTAATAAATCAAATGAGGAGGTGAATAACAGGGAACTTCAGCAGAAAGCCAAAAAGGGTCAAATGGGAGTATTATAAACATAGAATGGGATTCCAGAGATTAATTCTTTTTCTGGCCTTATCAGCAGGTTGGGTACAACTGAGAAAGGAATCAATGAACTTGGAGATAAGCCAATAAAAATTATACATACTGAAATCTAAAAAGAAAAAGAAGAGTGAAAAAAATAGAACAAACTTGCATAAGCTGAAGGAAAATAATAAGCGGTCTAACATACATGTCATTAAAGAGGAGAAGAGAGAGAATGTAACAGAAGAAATTCTCTTTTATTCTTCATTATTAAGTTGGTGCAAAAATAATTGCGGTTTCAGACAGTAAAATTTAAATCTTTATAACTAGGCTCAAACACATCTTTATTAATCAAAATAGGAACCATTACAATCAAGACATTTTTGCCAATGAGAAATGAATCTGTTTATTCCTGCAGTGTAAAAACCCATGCCTCAGGACTTGACAAACTCTTGGAAAGCATTTTCTGCATTTTGCTACTTGTGGAGGCATTTCCCTGCAAAAAGTTGTTGAGATGCTTGAAGAAGTGGTAGTCGGTTGGCAAGCGGTCAGGTGAATATGGTGGATGAGGCAAAACTTTGTAGTCCAATTCATTCGACTTTTGAAGCATTGGTTGTGCAACGTGTGGCCAGGCACTGTTGTGGAGAAGAATTGGGCCCATTCTGTTGGCCGATACCAGCTGAAGGCATTGCAGTTATCAGTACATCTCATTGACTTGCTGAGCATACTTCTCAGATGCAATGGTTTCACCAGGATTCAGAGAGCTGTAGTGGATCAGACCGGCAGCAGACCACCAAACAGTGACCATGACTTTTTTTGGTGCAAGTTTGGCTTTGGGAAGTGCTTTGGAGCTTCTTCTCAGTCCAACCACTGAGCTGGTCATTGCTGCTTGTCATATAAAATCCACTTTTCATCACATGTCACAATCTACTCAAGAAATAGTAGAGAAGACACTTCAAAGTGACTTTTTTTTTTTGCAATCAGTTCATGAGGTATGCATTTAATGAGCTTTTTCGCCTTTCCAATTTGTTTCAAATGCCAAATGACTATACAGTGGTTGACATTGAGTTCTTGGGCAACTTTTCTCATAGTTGTAAGAGAATCAGCTTCAGTGATGACTCTCAGTTGGTTTTGTCAACTTCCAATGGCCAGCCAGTCACCTCATCTTCAAGGTTCTTGTCTTCTTTTCAAAACTTCTTGAACCACCACTGCCATGTAGGTTTGTCAGCAGTTCATGGACCAAATGCACTGTTGATGTTATGAGTTGTCTCTGCTGCTTTACAACCCATTTTAAACTCAAATAAGAAAATCACTCATATTTGCTTTTTTGTCTAATATAATTTCCATAGTCTCAGTTCAGTTCAATTGAGTCATTCAGTTGTGTCCAACTCTTTTGCGACCCCATGGACTGCAGCACACCAGGCCTCCCTATCTATCACCAACTCCCGGAGTTTACCCAAACTCATGTCCATTGAGTCGGTGATGCCATCCAACCATCTTATCCTCTGTCATCCCCTTCTCCTCCTGCCTTCAGTCTTTCCTAGCATCAGGGTCTTTCCAAATGAGTCAGTTCTTCGCATCAGGTGGCCAAAGTATTGGAGTTTCAGCTTCAACATCAGTCCTTCCAATGAATAAGCGTCTTTTAATTTCATGGCTGCAGTCACCATCTGCAGTGATTTTTGGAGCCCAAAAAAGTAAAGTCTGACACTGTTTCCCCATCTATTTGCCATGAAGTGATGGGACTGGATGCCATGATCTTAGTTTTCTGAATGTTGAGTTTTAAGTCAACTTTTTCACTCTTCTCTTTCACTTTCATCAAGAAGCTCTTTGGTTCTTCTTCACTTTCTGCCATAAGGGTGGTGTCATCTGCATATCTGAGGTAACTGATATTTCTCCGGCAATCTTGATTCCCGTTAGTGCTTCATCCAGCCCAGCATTTTGCATGACGTACTCTGCATATAAGTTAAATAAGTAGGGTGACAATATACAGCCTTGATGTACTGCTTTTCCTATTTG
>NW_011494635.1:293305-293606 GCF_000754665.1 Bison bison bison | reverse complement strand
ACCATAGCCTTGACTAGACAGACCTTTGTTGGCAAAGTAATGTCTCTGCTTTTTAATATGCTGTCTCGGTTGATCATAACTTTCCTTCCAAGGAATAAGCGTCTTTTAATTTCATGGCTGCAGTCACCATCTGCAGTGATTTTTGGAGCCCAAAAAAGTAAAGTCTGACACTGTTTCCCCATCTATTTGCCATGAAGTGATGGGACTGGATGCCATGATCTTAGTTTTCTGAATGTTGAGTTTTAAGTCAACTTTTTCACTCTTCTCTTTCACTTTCATCAAGAAGCTCTTTGGTTCTTCT
>NW_011494635.1:265920-293205 GCF_000754665.1 Bison bison bison | reverse complement strand
TACTCTGCATATAAGTTAAATAAGTAGGGTGACAATATACAGCCTTGATGTACTGCTTTTCCTATTTGGAACCAGTCTGTTGTTCCATGTCCAGTTCTAACTGTTGCTTCCTGAGCTGCATACAGATTTCTCAAGAGGCAGGTCAGGTGAGGTATTCCTATCTCTTTCAGAATTTTCCGTAGTTTATTGTGATCCACACAGTCAAAGGCTTTGGCATAGTCAAAGCAGAAATAGATGTTTTTCTGGAACTCTCTTGCTTTTTCGGTGATCCAGCAGATGTTGGCAATTTGATCTCTGGTTCCTCTGTCTTTTGTAAACCCAGCTTGAACATCTGGAATTTTATGGTTCATGTATTGTTGAACCCTGGCTTGGAGAATTTTGAGCACTATTTTACTAGCATGTGAGATGACTGCAATTGTGCGGTAGTTTGAACATTCTTTCGCATTGCCTTTCTTTGGGATTGGAAAGAAAAAATGACCTTTTCCAGTCCTGTGGCCATTGCTGAGTTTTTCAAATTTACTGGCATATTAAGTGCAGCACTTTCACAGCATCATCTTTTAGGATTTGAAATAGCTCAACTGGAATTCCATCACCTCGACTAGCATTGTTCGTAGCAATGCTTTCTAAGGCCCACTTGACTTCGAATTCCAGGATGTCTGGCTCTAGGTGAGTGATCACACCATCGTGATTATCTTGGTCATGAAGATCTTTTTTGTACAGTTTTTCTGTGTATTCTTGCCACCTCTTCTTAATATCTTCTGCTTCTGTTAGGTCCATACCATTTCTGTCCTTTATTGAGCCCATCCTTGCATGAAGTGTTCCCTTGGTATCTCTAATTTCCTTGAAGAGATCTCTAGCCTTTCCCATTCTATTGTTTCCCTCTATTTCTTTGCTCTGATCATTGAGGAAGGCTTTCTTATATCTCTGTGTTATTCTTTGGAACCCTACATTCAAATGGGTATATCTTTCCTTGTCTCCTTTGCTTTTTGCTTCTCTTCTTTTCACAGCTATTTGTAAGACCTCCCACCTCCTCAGAGAGCCATTTTGCTTTTTTTGCATTTCTTTTTCTTGGGGATAGTCTTGATCCCTGTCTCCTGTACAAAGTCATGAACCTCCGTCCATAGTTCATCAGTCACTCTGTCTGTCAGATCTAATCCCTTAAATCTATTTCCCACTTCCACTGTATAATAAATTTAAAATAAACAGCAAGTAATAAATCAACATCAAAAAACGTAAAGTGAGAAATCTGCCTTAGAATGATGGTTAACATAATCACATTTATTTAGAATGTATTCCAATATCAAATGGCAAATTTCAACAAACTGCTATTACTTCTGCATCAACCTAACAATTTTTTTTCTCTGCCTTCAAATTTCTATGTTTAGATTTCAGCAATTTAACTATGGAGTGTGTGTGTGTGTGTGTGTGTTATATTTTCCCGATCTGGTTACACCAAGCCTCTTGCTTATGAGCTTTCATTAATTTTCGACAATTCTTGGTCATTATCTTTACAAATATTTCAAGTATTTGGATTTGCTTAAAGAAATGAAGAGTGAAAAATCGTAAAACTAAAGGCAAATATGAAACACATTTTTTATAGAATATTTTTAGTCTCAGATGAGAAAATACCGTAAGTTGGTAAAAGTAGTGCTGCTGCTGCTGCTGAGTCACTACAGTCGTGTCCGACTCTGTGTGACCCCATAGACAGCAGCCCACCAGGCTCCCCCGTCCCTGGGATTCTCCAGGCAAGAACACTGGAGTGGGTTGCCATTTCCTTCTCCAATGCAGGAAAGTGAAAAGTGAAAGTGAAGTCGCTCAGTCGTGTCCAACCCTCAGCGACCCCATGGACTGCAGCCTTCCAGGCTCCTCCATCCATGGGATTTTCCAGGCAAGAGTACTGGAAGTAAACAATAGTTGTGGGTCTTCTAACTAGTTAATTCTTTTCTAGACATCCCAGAAATAGTCCAGTCCATCACCTAACCCACTGCTCCTGTGTCTTCTCAATAAGCCAAGGCCCCACTACTCCTTATGGTTCAAGATATCATCAGAGGTTGTCCCTGTTGAAAAGTAGAGGAAGCCCCCCATCATGTCTGCTCAGCCGACCCCTTGCTCTAACCTGCCGGATGGGCAGCTCCTTGAGAGCACAGACTCGTCTCCCATGGACAGCATCGCTCCTCAAGCCCATGCCACCTGTGTACCCACTCTTCCCCTCTGGAACCTTCGATGACACTTCAAGACCCTCTTAGGTGCAGCGAAGCCCACACCCCAGGAACTACCCACAACATGGGGGCATGAGAGACCGGTGGCGAGTGTCCTGACCTCCATCCTTCAGGGGAACATTCTCCGTGCTTCTCACACATCTTAGCAAAATCAAGCTCTGCTTCTCACAGAAACACACTCTCATTTTTTGTTTTCTGTTTTTAATACACTCTGGTTTTGATTCTTTCTCCTCCCCTGTCTCACCCTCCTGCCTCCTGGGATGACCTCGCAGAAAATCACCTGCACCCAGCTGTGGTCTCAGGCTCTGCTCCAGCCAAAACAGACTCCATATTGATGACTCAGGACCTCGGGGTCTTCTGGCTTCATCAGTCCAGAAAGAGTGTTTGTCATTGCCCCAGTCTCACCAGGGAACAGCTGCATGCCAGCAAGAACCACTTAACTTGCTCATCTGAAGAAATGAGCCAATCGCTCATTCCAGGGAGAAAGGGGTCGGCAGGGTGAGTGCTGCCCTCCCAGGGACCAGTTATTGCTCTGCATTCCTTCCACTGACATTAATGCCCAGAGGAGCCAAGAACATGTGGTCGAGGAGCCAACTGTCCTAAGTTATCTTCCGCACACAAATGCACAGTGCAGCGCCTAAAAAGGGGAAATCGAATCGTGACAAATTTACGGCAGGTTTCGGACCTGGACTGTCCTCAACCCATCTTTCTGTGCTTCTCAAAGTGGAGAGTCTGGGCCAGTGCCCCAGAAGCCAGTGACCCCTGTGACTGAAAGCAGGTCCTTAGCATGACAAGCCTGGCAGCTCCCCGGGCAGCATGGCCAGCCAACACCTCCTCCCTCTCAGTGCACTCTGACCCCTGCAGTGAGTCACTTCTCCTCGGGAGCCTGACCACCAATCCATCAAAGAAAAAAGACAGCCTTCTCCCTTTTAAGACAAAACATCTCCTCAAAGCACTGGACTCAGGGCTGTTCAGAGACTCACGGGGGATTCCCAAGGAAACCAAGGGACAGCTTAGAGCTTTGCAACTCCTGCAACCCCAGGCTAAACCCCACTGAGAGCCACCTGTGTGCAAATAAGGCACCAAGTGAGATTCAGAGATGAGGAAACCCATTTCCTACTCTCAGTGAGAGTTCAGTCTAATGGGACAAAAGACAGCTAAGAGCACAGGAAGGTGATGCCCTCAGGCTTTTCCAAAAAGGACTCAACTGCCTTTAAAGTTCGTGAAACAGCAGAGGATTGAATTGAGACACGTGCTGTAGGGCATAACTGTGGAACCAGATTTCAAGTGGAAAACTGAGTTAACAATGCCTCAAATCCAGAAAGAGCAAAATTAAAAATCACTAAATTTAGAAATAGTACCTAGTTAGAGGGCTTCCCAGGTGGCACTAGTAGTAAAGAATCTACCTACCAATGCAGGAGCCACAAGAGACTCAGGTTTGATCCCTGGGTCAGAAAGACTCCCTGGAGGAAGAAATGGCAACCTACTCTAGTATTCTTGCCTGGAAAATTCCATGGACAGAGGAGCCTGGCAGGCTATAGTCCACAGGGTTGCCAAGTGTCAGACACAACTGAACACACACACACACACACAACCCTAGTTAGAGCTTCTTATACCTATAGGAAGTTTGCAAACTAGGAGTTTTCATATTTAAAGCTGATATGATGCTCAGGAATGTGATGCTACAGGATGGTTTATAAAGTGAAAATGAGGCAAATATTTACACCCCTTTACAAAGATGGGTGATGACAGTGGGGACTTCTGGCTGGCAGGGGATTGGTTTAAAGTGATTCTCTCATATCCTTTTAGGAAGGTGACTGAGGTTTCTTTTACGATTATCAGAGACGTTTACAAGAAATAACTCAAGTATAAGCTAAATTCAGTTCTGCTTATGTGGCTCATGGGAATTCTCATCTGCTCTCCTTTTAGTGTTTCATTTTGACAATGGATACGGACACTAGAGACATGTAGACCAGGGAGAAATGTAATGAAGGTCCGAAGTGTGTTTTTTCTTATGGGAAGAGAAGCGTTGCCTCTGAGTTCTGCCCAGGCTCCTGGGAAGCCTCCATCTAAGAAAGCACCTCTTTCTATACAGTGGAGCCATGACGAGAGTCTCTCTTCTGCTGCAGGCCCTGGACCAGGCCCCAGCATCCAGGGGAGCAACTCACTCAGTGTAGCTTCGGGACCAACACAGGACCCCAGACATGACATTACCTTTAAAAGCCATGAAACTCCTTAAAAAAATGTGAATCCGAACCCCAGAGAGATGCTATGATTAAAGATGGGATGAGAGTTGATGCTCCTAAAACCCTCTTGGCTTTTGGAAAGCTTCTCTGAGGCGTCCTGACATGTTCAGCTACATCACCTGGGCTTCTCCAGTCTTGAAAGATGTTCCAGCCCCGTGATCCTTATCTCAGCACATTTTCAGGCTCAATTGAAGATGAGGCAAATTCCTCAAAGCTTCTGCCTGGAGAGGTGAGGACTGACCTTAGTGACTGGATGTCCAAAAGAATAGGGCAAAAATGATGTTCTAACGATTCTGAGCCTAAGACATCTTGCCAGAGAAAGACAAATATCTATATTACTTATATGTGAATCTTTAAAAAAAATGATACAAATGAACTTATTTACAAAACAGAAACAGACTCACAGATTTAAGAGAATGAACTTATGGTTACCAGGGGGGAAGAGAAGGGGGCTAGGGAGTTTGGGATGGACATGTACACACTATATTTAAAATGGATGACCAAGAAGGACCTACTGTATAGCATAGGAAACTCTACTCAATGCCATGTGGCAGCCTGGACAGGAGGGAAGTTTGGGGGAGAAAGGATACATGTATATGTACGGCTGAGTCCCTTTGCTGACCACCTGAAAATAGCACAACGGTAACCAACTATACTCCAATATAAAATAAAAACTTAAAAAAAAGAAGAAGTCCTGCAACTTCTGTCTCTCATTCTATGGTCATTCCCACTCGGAGCCCAGCCTCCATGCCGTGAAAGGCCAAAGCCACACAGAGGCCACACACTCATGCTCCAGTGACAGTCTCTGCCCTGCCAGCCGTGTGGCCAAGGCATCTTGAATGTCCCACCCCATCAAGTCCGCAAGTAACTGCAGCCCAGCCTCCTCTGACAGCAACTACACAAGAACAGACCCGCCCGGATAAGCCCGACAAACCTGCAAAAGCATGAGAAATAATATCAAATAATACCAAATTCACTTCGTGAAGCCATGAAGTTTGGTGTCATTTTTAACCAGCAAAGAGATAACAAGAGTCCAGGTATAGGGGACATTATAAGAACCAAGTTCCCTGCCCACAACAAGGGCTGGTCCCCTCATCCAGCTGCCCCGTCCTTCACAGTTCTGCATGCCTCCTGGGCACCTGAGAAATACAGAAGGGACTCCTTGCTTCTACACTCCTGCAGAATGCAACAAGTGCACAGCGAAGTCGGGAGTGTCTGGGGAGACTCTCAAGTTCAAGGGCCTCACTGTGCAAAGAACCTGAAGCTCAGAGAGATAAAGGATAAGCTGGTGACAAGGCCAGGGCTGCAGGCTGGCGCACCTGACTCCTGTCCTATGCTTCCGATAAAGCTCCCTGCTGCAGCTCCCTGCTGCCTCCTCACCTGTCCTGGAGTGAAGCAGACAGAGTCTTGAACACATATTCTGCCACACAGAACTTTCCTGGCAGAGTTACTCTGAGAACCGCAGGAATGCTGTTTGCAGGAGACATCAGATTAATCTGCTCACCACAAGCTCATTGCACTGCCTAGAAGGGGCAGTCTGCCAAGTGAAAGTGAAAGTCGCTCAGTCATGTCCAACTCTTTGCGACCCCATGGACTGAATTTTCCAGGCCAGACTACTGGAGTGCATAGCCTTTCCCTTCTGCAGGGGACCTTCCCAACCCAAGGATTGAACCCAGGTCTCCCACATTGCAGGCGGATGCTTTACCAGCTGAGCCATAAGGGAAGCCCAGTCTGCCAAATGATGTCCCTTAAAATCGACTCATTACACCTGCTTTGAGCATCTACCATGTCCCCGGACATGAGTTAGGCACAGACATCAGGTACTCGAGTGTAAATAAAGGAATCACTTCTGGAAAGCGATCAGCTGAGGCCAGGTCACAGACAAAGTCTGCTTGCATGCCTTGAGATGAGTCCTCCACCAGCACTGTCTGTCCATGACAGGCCACGGACTCATCAAGGGGCCACTTCTGGGGAGCAACACAAGGCTTCTCAAAGGGTGGCATTTGAGCTCGCTTTGAAAAATAAGCAGGAATTGACAACACAGGTACAGGATGAGGGTACAGGCCAAAAGAAAGAGAAGACAAAGGTATGAAGGTATTAATAATATCCACATTCATCCCTTCCAGATTCTGTTTTCCACACAACTGTAAGACAAAACTCAGCTAAGTTTTCTGCCACTGTGTAACAAGGGTCTCCTTTCCTCCCTATCCCATCACACACTACTCATTTCCTTCCGAGTCCCTTCCTCACCAGAAGGACTTTGAATATTCATTTTCCCACCAATGTTCTCAGCTTTCCCAGTGACTCAGTGGTAAAGAACCCACCTGCCAATGCAGGAAATGAGGGTTCAATCCCTGGGTCAGAAAGATCCCCTGGAGAAGGAAATGGCAACCCAGTCCAATATTCTTGCCTGGAAAATCCCATGGACAGAGAAGCCTGGCAGGTTACAATCCATGGGGTCATAAAAGACGTGGACATGACTTAGCAACTAAACGAAGGTAACAACTGATGTTCTGTTTGTGACAATAGAGGTATTTTTCAGGGCTATATAGGCTTTCTTCATCACGTTCCTTTCTTCCTCCTGAGTCGCCCCATCCATGTTGCTAACAATAGTCTTGACCTCTTCTATCATGGTCCTTTCAGCTTTTACCCATTACCCAATTCCAAAGCCACTTCCACATTTTTAGGTATTTCACCAGGCTTCCCTATCCTTCACTGTATCCCAGAGTGTGTTCAGATTCATGTCCATTGAGTCAGTGATGCCATCCATCACATCCTGTATGTCCATTATCTACCTGACTGACAGTGTAACGGTGAGTATGTGGCTATGCATTTGCCAAAACTGATAAAAGTTTACATTGCAGAATTATGAGGGGAAAATGCAGACAAATCCCAGTAGAGGTATTTCAAAAATACCTTGTTAGTCTTCCTCGAGACTGTCAAGGGACTTCCCTGGCAGTACAGTGGTTAAGAATCAGCCTTGGAATGCAGGCGATGCAGGTTCCATCCCCGGCCAGGGAAGTAAGATCCAACATGCTGGGGAGAAGCTAAGCCCACATGACACAACAAGAGAGACCGTGCTCCATGAGGAAGACCCCGGGGGCCACAGCTGAGACCCAACACAGACAAACACATACATATGTTTTAAAAAAGACTGTCAAGATCATCAAAAACAGGAGCCCAAGGAAACACGATGAATGTATTGCGGTACCTGGATGGGATCCCAGAATAGATAAAGGATAATAAGTTAAAACTAAGTAAATCCAAATAAAGTATGGGGTTTAGTTAATAACTATATATATGTATTGGTTCATTATCATGACAAATACACTATGTTAGTAGTAAATAATAAGAAAGTAAACTTGGTTTGGAGTACTTGGGAACTTTGTACTACATTTGCAATTTCCCTTTAAGCTTAAAACTGTTATAAAAATTAAAAGGTTGTCTTAGAAAAAATAAGGGGGTCATTCAAGTGTTTCAATTGGGAAAAGTACCATGACAATCCTAGGGTTTGGGAAAACAGTCCTGTTGGATTGGGAGAGGGAAGGGCTGGCATCCAAGAGGTCACCTGGATCCACTGTGGTTGGCGATGACAGCCTTGACCAGAGTCTGATCTTACCCCCAGCACTGAGGATCATGATGAACTATAAGTTCAAGGTACCACACCTCATTTTGGGTACCAGACTCCTTGGTTAGATAGGTTGAAATGGCTGTGTGTTTTGAATTCAAAGCAAATACCAAGGTGAACAGACATCAAAAGCCCAGCTCTAATTGTTCAGAAGTCTACAGTTCAATGAACCTGGAGATGGGGTCTCAACAGGTGCTCCTGAAAGAGGCCTATGGGTCTTCTTGAATAGCTGAACACTAGGGACAGATAACCCATGTTTTTGTATACCCCTAAACCCTCTTTACCATGACTCTGGCTTGTACCATTGTTGTTGAATAATATCCTTCAGTCCTCATCGTAAAACATGTCCCAGGCTTGCTTCTGAGAAACTGAAAACCCCAGCAAAGTAAGTTTTGGTCAAATCCATTCAGCTTTAATGTTCAGTTCCCCACAGAAATGCAGGTCAGTCAATCAGGATGCAATTTGTTGAAAGCCTGACTTTTAGACAGAAGCATCCGCTAATACAGGAGAAAAGAGAAGCACCGGCATGATGGTGGTGCCTTGCATTTGCAAAAGAGAGCCATCAGCCACTTGGCTAAGGTGAAGTGTTTTGAAGTAATCATATGAAATTGAGCAGTTTCCTGCTTTCTGTCAGCTAAAGATTAGAAGCCAGAAGTTAAAAGCAGGCATTCTTCCCTTCACAAATGACATGCAGTGCTCAGAGAGCTCTTTGTAAAGCTTCACGGAATGGTGGTTATTTACAGTGGTCCTTGCACCCAAAACAGAAGGATCCTCTAGCTATATTACCTGTGCATAAAGCAGGGATCATGTCCTGTTCAGGCGCCCATAAGCCCCCTCCCCACAATATGCTAACATTACTGAGGGGAAGGAGGAAAGCAAGGTGGGATGGTGGCTGTTGGAGGTTGGTTGGTTGCTTTGTTGTTCTATTTTGGTTTTGTCTTGTTTAATGTCCTTCCTAAAGGAAATCAGTCCTGAATATTCATTGGAAGGACTGATGCTTAAGCTGAAACTTCAATACTTTGGCCACCTGATGCGAAGTACTGACTCATTTGAAAAGCCCCTGATGCTGGGAAAGATTGAAGGCAGGAGGAGAAGGGGACGACAGAGGATGAGATGCTTGGATGGCATCACTGACTCAATGGACATGAGTTTGAGTCAACTCCGGGACTTGGTGATGGAGAGGAAGGCCTGGAGTGCTGCAGTCCATGGGGTCGCAAAGAGTCAGACACGATTGAGCGAATGAACTGAACTGAGCTGAATGTTTAGGTCTTCCTCTTGTTTCTGTAACAAGCTCATCAACAGCTCTCCATAAACCAGGGTCAGTAATGGCCCAGCAGATTCAATTCAATGCTTTACGGGACTCAAAGACTTCACCAACAGCCTCCCCTGCAGGATAGGTGGGGTGCCCATCCCTGAAATTTGGGGGAAAAAAACAAGGAATAGAATATCTTCAGATCACAGATTCCTCCTCAAGTAAGAGCCAACAGCCCAGGGCAGCCCTGTTCCTCCCTGCCCACCCCACTCTCCAAACAGGGTACTGCCTTTGCTGGAGCCCAGATGCCCCATTCTGTTTAATCCACACCTGCCTCAGAGGCTCATGTAGCCAATTACCACCACCAACAGAGGATGGGGCCAAAGCTGTGCCAGTTTGATGTGACCCAGACAGTGCGAATCTTTGACCTTTCTCTTTAAAAAAGCAAATATTACCTACACCTGTGTACGCATGCATTCATGTGTGCATGCTATGTCAAACCCATGTCTCTTGAGTCACAGACACAGAAAACAAACTTACGGTTACCAAAGGGGCAAGGTGGGAAGGGGGAGGGATAAATTACTGGGATTAACAGATATACACTCCTATTATAAAGTAGATAAACAACAAGGACCTACTATAAAGCACAGGGAGGTATACTCAATATCTTGTAATAAACTCTAATGGAAACGAATGAAAAATAAATATATACATGTGTATATCTTTCCAAACCAACAAACTCTTTTATAATATGTTTTCAATACTTGTAAATCATCCCATTGTGTATGAAAATATGCATTTATCAAATCCATTTTTTGCTATATTTTTATTTCCTCTATTTATAAAAGACATTTTAGTGAACATCCTTAGAACTAAATCTTTGAACAAATCTTTAGTGGTTTCCTTGGGATAAATTTCAGGACAAATAAAGGTTAGGAAACAGTGTTTTGAAACTCTTAAAGCTTTTGCTATTCACTGCCTCACTGAGCTTCAAAAATGAATATACCATTTTCATCTGAGTGGGGCTGCATTCCCACTGACATAGGAGATTATTCAAGTATATTTCTGAAATGACTTCCCTCTGTTAAATGCTTTTATTTTAAAACCTGGGTTCCACATACTATTCATTGCAATTGTGAGTGAACTCATTTTTCATAGTTTGTAACTATAACTTGTATGTAGGAGAATTACAGATTTTTAACCCCTATATTAGAACCCCAGTCATATTTCTGTAGTCTCTTACAAGAGCTTTCTGGTTGACCATTTTAAGTTTCCCAAATAGAAAATGACACAACTGGTAAATGACAATAACGTCCTCTGTAAATCTTTCCTTCCAGAACTTATTCCTCATTATCTGTCTCACTTCTTTGGCTAATGCCGTGTAAAACAATATTGAATTACGGTCGGGACCGTGGCAATCTTTTCTTGTTTCTGACTTTAATGAGACTGTCTCCAATGTTCCTCCATTAAATGTGATGCTTTCTCTTGATTTAAGATTGATGTTTTAATCAGTAAGCAATTGTTCAGCTGTTTTCAGTAACAGAAAACTAAAATTCAACTGGCTGATGCAGTAAATTAGAAGCCCCCCCATCGCCTGACCCTCCCCCCACCCCCACAAGCTCAGACAAGCTTTGATCTAGTCAATCACCTTCTCCTCATTTTAGGTCCAAGGCTCCTTCCTCTCCTGACCATTGCAGCAGTCAGAGGCTTCCCAGGGCTGCAGTTTTCTTGTTCACATGAAACAGAAGGAGAACATCTTTATAGGTAGCTGCTTTCCCAGGAGCCAGAAGAAATATCCTTATGTCACACTGGCCCCATGGATAGTCACTAATTTATTCCTAAACAGCGGCTGTGGCCAAGCGGACAGGTTATGTTAATTGCTTAAGTCAATTATAAAATAGTCATGGAATGACCCCAAAACAGTACATATCCGTACGATCATCTTTATCAAAATTAAGGACCCACGTGTCTCTTCCCAGTTCAAAGAGTTTTATCAGAAACAGAGACTGACGTTCATCTAATGCCTCTTCAGCATCTATGCTCTCTTTCCTGGCGTCTTTCTTCAGTTAATTATAATTGTTTCTACACTTCAAGATCCTTCAAAGTGATTCTTCTTAGAATTTCTTGCAATACCTTGTAGAGCTCTTTTACCCAGGAGGCATTCAATAAATACCTCAAAAATTTCAAAAAAAAAAAATCTATCTGGAATCTGGCCTCCTGGGAACCTGGGAACTAACAGGGGGCCCAGTAGCCCAAGAGCTTTAAGTCTATGGGACAACACGTTAGCTTTAAAAACATTCGTGTTGACTATATATATGTGTGTGCTTAATGTTGTCCTAGCCTGTGATGCCAAAAATTTTACAAGCTCTAAGTTGAAAGGACAACACCTTAGCTTTTAAAAGGTTCGTGTTGAATATATATATACTTAGTGCTGCCCTAGCCTGTGACGCCAAAAACATTAGGAATCCAAGCTATCCCTTCAACCTGGTTTCTATCCAAGCTGAGCCTAGTTGCCTGTGCCGTGTCCTGCAGAAACTCAGGTGGTGTCCACCACTGCATAAAGTCTCCTGCTCCCCAAATGCCGCTTCCCATGTCACTGCGTGTCCTGTTTATTTATGAACTTGTCTCCCCTTTAAGCTCATTTAGGACAGGCTTTCTGTATCTGATTTGCATTTGTGTCAAGCTGAGCAGAATACTTGTGTTTGAAGACAATATTTGCCGGAAGTTATTTTACTCAGAAACATTTTGAAATATCAACTTTCCAGCCATGAATTTCTAGGTCACTGGCTGAGCCTAAGCAAAACATTCAATACATGAGGGAGAAAATGATTCGAGTTTTATTTTCACTTGGATGTTATTGTATCCTCAGACAGTACTCGGCTCTCCTGGGCCCCCCAGGAAATACTTAAAAATGATGCCTTGTATTGGTTCAAAGTTTTAATGGGGTCACTGTAAGTTTCATCTATCAAAAACATTTCCGAAACTCAAACCTCAGTTTGCTGGTAGCTGTTGTAGGTGGAGACATTCAGCTTTTACTGTATCATCACTGGGCCAAGGTTGCTTCAGGTTTGACCAACAATAAATCATCAGCTGAGAAATGGGAGAAGCAGACATGTCATTGGCAGAAATTCGTGGAAGTTGCTTAAGTTACTGACCAGGGGCCGCAGGTAGAGATCACTCTGCATGTCCATTATTTCTTGTGTAGAGTTATTTAGAAACATAGTATTTCCCTGGCTTGGGACCTTGTGCATGTCTTTGCATCAGACATTGTGTGACTCTGAATCCTCCTTGGAAATGTGAGCCTAAAATATATTCCACAGACATCTAATATGTAACTGCCATTTCAGGTCACAGTGGTGATAAAGGAGCAAGTACACGGGGGTAAATGCTGCTGCTGCTAAGTCACTTCAGTCGTATCCGACTCTGTGCAACCCCATAGATGGCAGCCCACAAGGCTCCCTGTCCCTGGGATTCTCCAGGCAAGAACACTGGAGTGGGTTGCCATTTCCTTCTCCAAGCATTAAAGTGAAGAGGGAAAGTGAAGTCGCTCGGTCGTGTCCGACTCCTAGCGACCCCATGGACTGCAGCCTACCAGGCTCCTCTGTCCATGGGATTTTCCAGGCAAGAGTACTGGAGTGGGGTGCCATTGCCTTCTCTGACTGGGGTAAATGGATGGCGGTAAATGTGAAAATGTGACCCTAATCAACAAACGTGTTTGTACCTCTTCTCATTTCTAGAGATTAGCCATGTCTGCTTGCCTTGATGGAGCCAAAGACAGTTGGGGAACTGTGCAATCATTGCATACATTTTGGACTGTCTATCTGAACATCCCAGATGGTGAAATAAGATTTTCAACCTCTGCCTGAATCTGTTTTAGTTCAACCTCAACCCTCACTCTTTTTGCCCACATTTAAGGTCATGTGTTCCCTCCCAGGATTTTTCAGAATCACTGAAATTTGTACAGTCAATAAATCCATAGAAATCAGAGCTGCACGGGACCTCAGAGAGCCTCATTCCACAGAAACGAACCCAGGTGAGCATCCAGACAGACCAGGTAATTTACAAAGTTTACACACCTGGTTAGCACCCAAGGCAGCACCATTAGTCTAGTCTCCCCATTCCAAGAGGAGCATTCTTTCCACAGGGACTCAAAACTGTTATTTCAGTTTGCAAGGACCCCCATCAATCACTAATGACTTTTGGTCATGTAAGAATCAGTGATTATGCCACTGATCTCCTACCAGCCCAACATGGATTCTTTGGAAAAATGTCCATGTGGTTTTACCAGTTACCCATGAAGCCACATCTGCTGATGGATGACAAGTCACCCATCAGAAGAATTAAACTAATGTGTTATTTTATATTAACAGCCCTCCCTGGGATTACATGTGGTATTGTTTCCACATTATTAATTGTTCTCACCTTCTGAGAACATAACAGCTACAGTTCTCCCCACTGGGTTCTCTAAAAACAAAATCTGCTAAACATTCCCCAAATCCAAGTCCAGGGAGAAAAATGTGAGACCTTTAAACAAAATTTTTCATGTTTTATGCCAGAAAACAAGGAACTTTGGTTTGTAGGGGACCTTGTCAAGGGCCAGGCAGAGGTTGGCTCTAGAATAAACATGATCCCAAATGTTGGGGTACCAATTCTATGGAAGTTGTGTTCAGAATTGGTTATTGGTAAGGTTTGACCCCCTTCAAAAAAATGATTGTTCTTGGGGTCAGTCATCCAGGAAGGAAACTGGAGAGAGGATCCATAGGACTCTTGCTTTTCATCTCTTGGCTTTGAGGAGCTGAGATATCCAAGTGTGCGGGACTCACTTATAGGGGCTAAGGTTGTACCTATCACTTGGGGGTACAAATGCATCTTTGAGAACCTCGTAAAAGCTGTAGACTCCATTCCCAGGAAAATGCACAGGTGCACGTTCAATTACAATTTTAGGGCATCAGTGGGCCTTGCTAAAGTTCAACCGTGGACCTTCCAATGTCCACCCAGGATCTGATATAACAGCAAGCTGGGGCCTAAGGGGAGGAGTGCGTCTTCTGCAGAGAACCCCAAGAATAAACGAAAACAAGACAAAGCTAAAAGGAAACCATACATCATGGCCAGTTTATCTAGGTTCCTCTCAGCATCTATTTCCATTGTACTATCCAAAAGACTTCAGGAAAGTTTCGCTGAGTGTCAGACTTTTTCAAATATACAATTAAGGAGAAGGGCTATGTCCCTGCTCAAGCCATAACACGGGTGAGAAATCCTCAAGAAGGTTCCTCTTGGGAGGACAAGATCTGGGCTGTGTTGTCCAGTTACCCCCCACAACAGGAAATATACTCCTTGGACAACCCAGGTTTATTTTTCCATTTAGGAAGATGCACGTGTTTCACCACTGACTGTGAAATCTCTCCACATCAGTGAGGATACTTCAACACATCCTCAGCAAACTGGTCCTCTAAGTTGAGCTGATTCTTCATAGAGGTTCAGGCTGCAGCTAAAACTGGATCCCTGATTTTAGGTCTTCTTAATCTTATTTACAAAAGATATAATGGATGTTATAAAAAAAATTTTTTTATTATGCTTTCTGACCTGGTCCTGAAGGTGGGAATTTAGCATGAAGACCACTTACCTCTCAGTTCCTTTGAAGATTCCACTTGGCAGATGAAGGCTTTGGTGAGTGGGTGACTCCAGTTTTTACATGTTGTTGGACTGAATTTCACCTAGTGCTTATGGCTTATGTTGCTGGCCAAAATCTTGGCTTTCTTTGCCCACTGAAGTTGAATAAAAAGTATGGGGACAGAGTTTGGAGGAAATAGAAAGGTGACTTTAATTCTTAGCAGGCAGAGAGGGGAATACAGTAGGTTCATGCCTCAAGAACTGTGCCCACCCCCATGAGGAATTTAGGGTCTTACATAAGACGAGGGGGCTCGCAGTCAGGAGCCAGTGATGAGGAACAAAGTTGGTAGGATCTTGATTTCTTCCTCTTGCATGGTTTCAAAGACAGCCATAAACTGATGTCAGTAACTCAGCGATTGAATCTGGCAGTTCAGTGGCTCTGCAGCCTTCTTCTGATATGTAACTACAGGTGTTGTAAGGGTAAACACCAGATACAGGATGTATTTAGCAGAGAGTCAAAGGGAAAATAGGTGTGAAGTGTATAGCTCCTGCGGAGTTAGAAGGCAGGAAAGCAAACTCAGTTATAGACATGCAGGGTCAGGCCTGCTCTTGTTCTCTTAATCTTCTTTGTTCTCAGGAAAGAGAAAAACTCATTCCTCTTTTTTCCTTTCACTGCAACATGTACAACATGAAATTGTAAACAAGTGAGACAAAGCTGAACTAGGAGACATCAGGGTGAGAGGAAATTTGCAGAGCTTTGGAATCTTCATTCAGGGACTTGGCTGAATGAAAGGGGTTAAGTCTCTGTGCTTTCATTGCCGGGTGCCTCGTTGGAGGACTGAGATTCCACATGTTGCATGGCCAAAAAATTTTAAAGATTAAAAAAAAAATTATTGACATTTTTGTTCAGTATTTTACTTTATTTTTTCTAATCTTGTGCCATGTACAAACTTTTAAAAGTATTATGGAAAAGTGAGCATGGTAGTCAGGATAGGGTAGGAAAGGTGAAATAAGCCTACCATCCATCATAATACTACCATTCAGACACAATACAGTTCCTTTGGGCCTGTTTCTTTCCTGTGATTTTTCTAGGTGTTTTGAGTACAGTTGAGATAAAACTCTACAAAGCAATCACCATCCAATGAATATTTATGTAATAACTTCCGATATCATTAAAGTATAACATAAAGCATTATTCTTAGGAACCACATGATATTCTTCTTCCTGAATGCTCCATGATTTACTCAACCATTACTTTAATGACAGGTATTTACGTTTTCAACTTCTCACTTTTTATAAATAAACCTGCAGCGGCCACCTTTGCATTTTGGCCATAAATCTGGGCCATGTTTAGGATTATATCTTCAGGAAATATTTTTAGAAAGAAATTTATAGGGTCAAAGGAAATGGACATTTTGAAGACTCCAGACATACGCTGTGAAATTGCTGAGCTGCTTGCTTTGGAAAAAGAATGACAGAGAAGACTGCCTTGCCGTTAACAGGCTGGCTCAGTCATGGGTGATGGAAGCAGGGCTGGGTTCACTCCCCGTCCCAGGAGAGAGGATTGAACCCATTGGAAACAGAAATTGTTTAGTAAACAGAAGTATAATTAGACTTTCCTGTATTTTCCCAAGTTTTCTACAGAAAATTTATCATCAGATAAATGATTGCGATTAAATGAGCTCATTTACAGAACAGAAGCAGACTCACAGACTTAGAGAATGAGCTTAAGGTTGCTGGGAAGAAGGATGGGGAGAAGGGATAGTTGGGGAGTTTGGGATGGACATGTACACACAGTTATATTCAAAATTGATAATCAACAAAGTCCTACTGTGTAGCACAGGGAACTCTGCTCAATGTTATGTGGCAGCCTGGATGGGAGGGGAGTTTAGGGGAGAATGGATGCTGCTAAGTAGCTTCAGTCGTGTCCGACTCTGTGCAACCCCAGAGACGGCAGCCCAGCAGGCTCCCCCGTCCCTGGGATTCTCCAGGCAAGAACACTGGAGTGGGTTGCCATTTCCTAGGGGAGAATGGATAGATCTATATATATGGCTAAGTCCCTTTGCTGTCCACCTGAAACTATCATAACACTGCTAATCTAATTGGCTATACTTCAGTATAAAAGAAAAAGTTTTTTTAAAAAGGCTTAAAAATTAAATACATTTTAACATGTAATTAAAAGAATTAAGGGAAATATTTATAAATTGTGAATGAGGTTATATTCTATAGTGAAATTTAGTATGTTTATTAATCAACCACTTATTAAAGAATAAGAAAGTGAATTTTGTGTAAAAATTTTAGTTCTATGTATGTGTCTATTTATAAGATCACTATCTTATAAATAGTGATCTATTTATAAGTTAAACAATGGTTTATGAAAACTTATGATTTTGAATTTCTACCATACAAAAATTGACTAATAATTTTAATCCAACTTTGGGAAGTTGTAAAATTTAAATTGATATCTAACATGGATTTTTCTTTTCTTTGAGAAGAAGAGTAAAAGACAAGAAAGATTTAACTTGTGCCAACTCAACACATTCTTCCTCATCCTATCTTTTTCCCACCACTGTTCAAATAAGCAGCATCCTTTATAAAGAAAATAAAAAGTCATTGTGATTATTTGGAACTGCAAAATAAGGACACTGTCCTTGCTTCTTAAGCAATAAATAGCAGAAGAACCCCTGCCCGCCTGACCTAGTACAGTTGACATGGTTTATAAACCTCCCTCCCTCCCAGAGCGCTTCCTTAAGGGATCCTCCCCACTACTGCTCAGCAGCTCAGGTATCATTATGCCTGTCATCCAGATGGAAAGACTGGGTGTCCCCAGATTGAAGCATCTTACTTAATAAATGGATGAGAAAGCCTTGTGGACAACCAGGCTCCAAAAGAACTGACATTCTTTGTTTTCAGCTCCTTTAACTTAATCTTTTTCTTGTTTATATGAAGTCTGCATGCTGCTATGGAAACAGGGGCTGCCCTTGTAGCTCAGTCGGTAAAGAATCTGCCTGCAGTGCAGGAGACCTGGGTTCGATCCCCAGGTCAGGAAGATCCCCTGGAGAAGGAAATGGCAACCCACTCCAGTATCCTTGCCTGGAAAATCTCATGGACAAAAGAGCCTGGTGGGCTGCAATCCATGGGGTCACAAAGAGTTGGGCACGACTGGGCAACTAACACTTACTTATGGAAACAGCACCAGTAGCTCCCAGCATTGTAAGAAGCTGAAGACAGAAAGAACAAGTATGTCTCTCTTTCATTTGCGCCTTGAGCATTGACTGGTGAGGGACCAGCTGTGTTCCAGACACACCTTTCTTTGACTTTGAATAGCATGGCATCGGGCTATGGGTGGGCTGCTCTTTGTAATATATTCTTCTTCCCCCTGGGGAGAAGTGATTGTCGATATTAGGGTTAGATATGGTTAGATATAGAATAGCCCCGTGGAGGGACAACAGCTTATCACAGCCCTGTGTCCATGGGGACCCCAGAATGATGTTGATAAGTGTCCATCAACTCAGGTAGCTTTCTCTGATGGGAAACACCATAATCCCTAAAATGTGTATGAACCTGTCAACTCCTTTAGAGATAAGACTGCTTTGTACACTTTGAGCTTGTGAGGTCAGTATTGTGACCATCTTCATCCCCAGAGGGGACATGGAGGCCATGTGTGGCCAAAGCTGGCTGGCGGCTCTCCCTGAGTGCTCAAGGAGACAAACTCTCCCAGACTCCTCTGGTTAGGAAGGGGCAGCTGCTTGGACAGAAGGATTGTGGGCAGAAAGGATAGAGCCTCATTATCTCCGGCACCATGCCCCAGACCCTCTAGTCAAATGAAGAGGATGCGATCAAGGATTCCAAGGAGGCTCCAGAAGATGGAAGTGAACTGGATCCCTGAGTCACAATGTAGAAGAGGGCCACGTGCTGTTCACTGGACTGTAATATGCGTGAACAATGAACACCAGGGACGGGAAGTTGTAAGAAGCCTTGTTTGTTTTCGCAGCATTACCTGGCCTAGCGTAACACATACAAAGTGACTGGCTCAAGATCACCTATGAAGGACATTCAGTTTATACCATCCTCTTGCAACTCCTCCTGTGGAGCTTTTAAAGAGGATTAGGAAATTTTGTCTCTAATCTCTTTGCAGTCCATCTCTGCTCATGCTGGAGTAGCTGGAGGCTGGGAGCTGGAATCATCTGACTCTGACTCCCAGACATGTCTGGAGGTTGAGGTTGGCTGTCGGCTAGAACTTCAACTATGGCTGCTGGCCAAAATAAATTAAACACAGCTTCTCCACGTGGTCCCTCTATGTCCCACAACATGATGACTGAGTTCCATATGTGAGCATCCCAGGAGGACCAGATTCAAGCTGCATCATTTTTTATGATCTGGCGTCAAAAGTCACATGGTGTCGGGGACTCCCTGGTGGTCCAGGGGTTAAGAATCCCCCTTCTGATGCAGAGGACGTGGGCGATCCCCTGGTTAGGGAACTAAGATCCCACATACCATGGAGAAATTAAGCTCCTTTGACATGACTAGAGAAACCTGAGTACGGCAACGAAGAGTCCATGTGTTGCAACAACAACAAAACCAGCACAGCCAAAATTAAAAAAAAAAAAAAGGTCACATGGTATCACTCCCAACAAAGTCACAAGCCCGTCCAGATTCAAAGGGAAGGACCGAAATCCCCACATCTCAGTCTCAGGGCATTTCAGTGTTGCAGCCATCTCTGGAAATACAGCCAGTCAGCCATTGCTAACAAGACATACAGCAACCTGAGATAAGAGCTTTTGTCACATTTCCCTTTTTTAACAAGAAAAAAAAATGTGTGTGTGTTTAGAAATTTCCTGTAAATGTTCACAAGAAACAGTTGACAATAATTTCTTCCAAGGAATGAGACTGGAAATCTAGGGTGGAGGAAAAGACTACATTTCCATCACAGACCTTTTTACGATATGAATTGTTTCTCACATTTGTGTTATTTTCCTAACACTAATAGATTTTAAAGTGACAAATGGGGATATTCTGAGTTGATTATACACATTTTCCTTTTTTTTTTTTTCCTGTTGAAATCATTAGATTCTTTTGGAGGCAAACCAAATGATGCAAAGGAGGAAAAAAAGAGAATTTCTTTGATTTTTCAATCAAGACATCAATTTTCATTTTGTGCTCACTAGATGACAATTGGGCAAAATCAGAATCACATTCACACATGCAGGAAATTCTGAATTTCTCTACAGCAGTGGGTACCCGGCAGGATGCATACTCTGGGCACCTGGAGAGCCATACAGAACAAGATTCTCTGGGCTCCACAGCTGACCTCCTGCATTCCAGCCAAGAATCTGCACCTGAAAGTTTGTGCCTGTGATTCGCTACCATCAGCCCGCCCTGGGCTTTTAAACTTGGCTTTGGAAAGAGGACAAATGGTGGCCCTGCCTCTAGGTTGTGACCCACGCAGACTCCAGCCCCACGTTCCAGAGGTGGGCCACCTGAGCTTATCAGGGATGCTATCTCAGGTCCCATCCAAAGCCACCAAATTAGAGTCTACATTTTAGAGAGATTCCATCAGTAATTCTCGGGCATCGAGCACGAGAAACACTTATGCAAAGTACATAATGCAAATAATAGAGAAATAAACAGACAAAAAGTCCTACTTTAAGCGTGCCAAGTTGCTTCAGTCATGTCTGACTCTTTGCAACCCTAAGCTCACCAGGTTCCTCTGTCTGTGGGATTATTCAGGCAAGAACACTGAAGTGGGTTGCCATGCCCTCCTCCAGGGGATCTTCCCAACCCAGGGGTCAAACCCACGTCTCTTGTGTCTCCTGCATTGGCAGGTGGGCTCTTTACCACCAGTGCCACCTGGGAAGCCCCATCTTCATGAAGCTTATTTTACTTGGAGGAGATTAACAGTAAATGGTAGAAATAAACTTATTTACAAAACAGAAACACTAGCAGATTTAGAGAACAAACTTATGGTTAAGGGGATTGAAGGGGACGGATAGTTAGGGAGTTTGGGATTAACAATACATATTGCTGTATTGAAAATGGATAACCAACCAGGACCTATGGAATAGCATAGGAAACTCTATTCAATATTCAATACTCTATTCAATATTAGGTAACAACCTAATCAGGAAAAGAATTTGGAAAAGAATAGATACATATATAGGTATAACACAACATTGTTAATCAGCTATACTCCAATACAAATTAAAAAGCTTAAAAAAATTCAATTTAAATTAAAAGTTAAAAAAATAGTGATAAGTATTATATATGATGTGAACTGTGAACTTCCTGATGTTCAAGCTGGTTTTAGAAAAGGCAGAGGAACCAGAAATCAAATTGCCAACATCCGCTGGATCATGGAAAAAGGAAGAGAGTTCCAGAAAAATATCTACTTCTGCTTTATTGACTATGCCAAAGCCTTTGACTGTGTGGATCACAATAAACTGTGGAAAATTCTGAAAGAGATGGGAATACCAGACCACCTGACCTGCCTCTTGAGAAATTTGTATGCAGATCAGGAAGCAACAGTTAGAACTGGACATGGAACAACAGACTGGTTCCAAATAGGAAAAGGAGTACATCAAGGCTGTACATTGTCACCCTGTTTATTAACTTATATGCAGAGTACATCATGAGAAATGCTGGACTGGAAGAAACACAAGCTGGAATCTAGATTGCCAGGAGAAATATCAATAACCTCAGATATGCAGATGACACCACTCTTATGGCAGAAAGTGAAGAGGAACTAAAAAGCCTCTTGATGAAAGTGAAGGTAGAGAGTGAAAAGTTTGGCTTAAAGCTCAACATTCAGAAAACAAAGATCATGGCATCTGGTCCCATCACTTCATGGCAAATAGATGGGGAAACAGTGGAAACAGTGTCAGACTTTATTTTTTGAGGCTCCAAAATCACTGCAGATGGTGACTGCAGCCATGAAATTAAAAGATGCTTACTCCTTGGAAGGAAAGTTATGACTAACCTAGATAGCATATTCAAAAGCAGAGACATTACTTTGCCAACAAAGGTTTGTCTAGTCAAGGCTATGGTTTTTCTTGTGGTCATGTATGGATGTGAGAGTTGGACTGTGAAGAAGGCTGAATGCCGAAGAATTGATGCTTTGAACTGTGGTGTTGGAGAAGACTCTTGAGAGTCCCTTGGACTGCAAGGAGATCCAACCAGTCCACTCTGAAGGAGATCAGCCCTGGGATTTCTTTGGAAGGAATGATGCTAAAGCTGAAACTCCAGTACTTTGGCCACCTCATGCAAAGAGTTGACTCATTGGAAAAGACTCTGATGCTGGGAGGGATTGGGGGCAGGAGGAGAAGGGGACGACAGAGGATGAGACAGCTGGATGGCATCACTGACTCAATGGACGTGAGTCTGAGTGGACTCCGGGATTTGGTGATGGACAGGGAGGCCTGGCGTGCTGCAATTCATGGGGTCGCGAAGAGTCGGACACGACTGAGCAACTGATGTGATGTGATCTGATCTGATCTGAAAGACATAGCTATAATGTATTTATATAAGTTATATGTAAATCAGGCTTCCCAGGTGGCATTAGTGGTAAAGAACCCACCTGCCAATGCAGGAGCCATAGAGATGCTTTCAATCCCTGGGTCGGGAAGATGTCCTAGAAGAGGGCACCGCAACCGATTCCAGTATCTTTGCCAGGAGAATCCTTGAGACAGAGGAGCCTTGCAGGCTACAGCCCATAGGGTCACACAGACTCGGACACAACGGAAGCAACAGGGTCGCAAAGATTCAGACACCCCTGAAGTGACTTAGCACGGCAAGGCAGGGTGAGGCGAGGGCACCTGGGGCAGAGGGAGGGGTGGCTTTGAGGAGATGTGATGTGATCTCATAGTATCGTCATAATTTCCCTCTGGCTGCTGTGGGTGGGCTGTAGACACAGGCACCCGGGCCCAAAGCTACTGCAATAACCCAGGGGAGGCAGTGTGGGCCAGAGCAGGGGGAGCATGGGGCTGTGAGAACTGGCCAGACACCCCCTCCTGCTCCACACGGGCGGTGGGTGACAGCCCCTCTCCCACCCACAGGAGTGAAGGACAGAGCCAGCCTTGTCTGTGCCCCTCCAAAGTGTCACCCGGGCCACGGGGCCTGGGGGGGCAGGAAGCCATGCAAAGCTGAGGTCATGAGTCATAAGAGAGCTAAGGTTGTGACTCCTTTTTCCGAGTTTCAACAGCACGCTGCTTACGATGGCACCACTGTCTGACTGTGTCATTAGCAGAGGTTAATGTGCCCTGTGGTTTTACTCTTCTGTATAAAGCACCATAATGGTGGCCAGCGGGGGAAATTAGCGTCCCTGCAAAGCACAGAGGTCGTAAAAAGCACAGTTTAGTTTCCAGGAAGGTTTGGAAGAAGACCCTGGGTGACACACATGCAATTTCTCCTCTCACTCATTCGGGAGCTGAGTGACTACCATTAATCTCTATCAGCAAAGATAATTAAGTAGCACAGTTGTGGTGGGGAGGTGCCTGGAGGAACAGGCAGAGAAAACAGGAAGCATCTCCATTCAGTTGTACCTACCCTCCCATGGATGGGCTCCCTGCCTACACGTTCATCACTATGTTCTTTCCCTCGGGTTCACCCTGGTCTGACCCTGCCCTCTCCCCACCACCAGGGAGCATCCTAGTGCTTACCCTCCTCTGTCTCATGCCCTGAAGCTGATGCCATGAGTCAACAGGAAGAACCCTTCCAGAGGGACTATAGGAACAAATAAATGCCAGAGAGCTGTTGCCATGGGGAAGGAAGGGGGAGCGCCACACGTGGGCTGAAGTGAAGTGCATGAGGCTGCCCAGGGACAGGAGGAGAGCACAGACCCACAGACAGACACAGGGACCCATGCCGCTCCCTGGTCTCACCACCAGAAGGAAAGTGAAGCCTGGGAAAGCAGACTGACTTGATCAAGGCGACACAGGGGGCTGGTGCCCAAACTGGGGGTTAAACACTGAACCCCTTCCACAAGATACCGCGTTGATTGTGTATTTGAATGATGCAGGGTTGTTCTCCTCGGGGAACAATCAGGAGCTGCGTCCTCCATGATGTGTCAAAATTAGCACTTCCCTGGGGACCCTAAAGGCTAACCCCAATATCTGACATCACCCTCGCCTCACTTTCCATCAAGAAGTATTAGGAGAAAATGCTACTTCCATCCAGGGTCCAGGTTCCCATGTCTTTCCTCTGACCCACCCCAACCCCTTAGGGTGAGCCGGGTTTTTCTGCTGCTCAGTTTTTACTTTCTTGAGTTCCAAAATCACTGCAGATGGTGACTGCAGCCATGAAATTAAAAGATGCTTGCTCCTTGGAAGAAAAGCTATGACAAACTTAGACAGCATTTTCAACAAGAGACATTACTTTGCCAACAAAGGTCCATATAGTCAAAGCTATGGTTTTTCCAGTAGTCATGTATGAATGTGAGAGTTGGACCATAAAGAAGGCTAAGCACCAAAGAATTGATGCTTTCAAACTGTGGTGCTGTAGAAGACTCTTGAGAGTCCCTTGGACAGCAAGATCAAAGCAGTCAATCCTAAAGGAAATCAACCCTGAGTATTCACTGGAAGGAATGATGCTGAAGCTGAAGCTCCAATACTTTTGTCACCTGATGCGAAGAGCCCTGATGCTGGGAAAGATTGAGGGTGGGAGCAGAAGCGGGTAACAGATAATCAGATGGTTGGATGGCATCACTGACTCAATGACGTGAATTTGAGCAAACTCTGGGAGACAGTGAAGGACAATGAAGCCTGGCGTGCTGCAGTCCATGGGGTCACAAAGAGTTAGACACGACTTATAGACTGAACAATAGCTGCCTCTGCCTTCCCAAGATCACAGGTTGACTTGGATTCTATTATCCTTGCTCTTGTTCTCTCTGCTTCCCAGTTCTGCTGGGGAGGGCTGGTGTGAAGAAGGGGGAGGTGGGGCCACGGTCTTTCTTACTCCTTAACCTACCAGATTCCTCCATGACTTGTCTCTTCAAAAAACCCAGAATCAAAAGACTTGTACCTGTTTCCTCCAGTTCTCATTTCCTTATGGAGGGTCCCATGTCATATAACATGTATTTTAAATAAATCTAAATTTAAGCTTTGTCTGTTTAATTTTGAGATCCAGCCCAGGACCCTAAGAGGGTCAAAGAAAACCTTTTAATCCCCTCTGCTCCCTTATACTAAATCTAAAATACTAGAGAATTAACATAGTCCTTATATTAATTTTCTCCTGTCTGTCTACTCCCCTGAGATCCATGAGGGCAGGGATCTTTGCCTGGTTGTTCACTGATTTCTCACAAGCTTTTCTGAGCTTGGCACACAGTATGTGTTAACTCAAGTCCCAAAGCACAGTGTGGCCAAATAAACTGAACTGTTGGAATTTGGAGCAGAGAAAGGTTTACTGCAGGGCCATTTTTCATGCCTAAAAAGCCCTGACGTCTCTGAAGGAGTCTGGACAAAGCATTTTTAAAATCCAAGTGAGGAAGGAGAGTGGCAGAGTCTATGATCAGCTTGTACACAGTTCTCTGATTGACTGATAGTGAGCAGCAGTGTGGGGTCACAGGGATTAACAGTATCGGTCCTCAGGCTCCAGGAGGCCTGGGACTATGTGCTCTTGGTCAAGTAGTTAACATTGTCCATGTTGGGGGAGGGAAGGATTTTTCCATCTTCAAAACAACTCAGGAAGTTTGCATCAAATACTGTTATCTGGGTACTTCAGAGAGGAACTAAAGCAGAGGATATAGGTAGAGGCCGGTCACCAGAAGGCTCCATAGGGTCTTGCTAGGCATAGAGTAGGCACTTAATGAATAGTTGATACATAAATTAATGATGCTTTCATGGTTAGTCGTTTGCATGTCTGTAGATATTTCTTTAGGAGACAGATAAGTGAGCTGGCTGGGCCAAAGAGGGTGCATTTAAATTTTCAATCAACACAATCAACTTATAATCAAGAAAACACATTTTCTTGAGTGTACTTCCAACACTTCCAACATCAGAGCATGATGTCTTTGCTTCCTCACCCTAGATCAATTCAGTTCAGTTCAGTTGCTCAGTCGTGTCCAACTCTTTGCGACCCCATGAACTGCAGCACGCCAGGCCTCCCTGTCCATCACCAACTCCGGTGTTCACTCAAACTCATGTCCATCAAGTCGGTGATGCCATCCAGCCATCTCATCCTCTGTCGTCCCCTTCTCCTCCTGCCCCCAATCCCTCCCAGCATCACAGTCTTTTCCAATGAGTCAACTCTTCTCATGAGGTGGCCAAAGTACTGGAGTTTCAGCTTTAGCATCATTCCTTCCAAAGAAATCCCAGGGCTGATCTCCTTCAGAACGGACTGGTTGGATCTCCTTGCAGTCCAAAGGACTCTCAAGAGTCTTCTCCAACACCACAGTTCAAAAGCATCAATTCTTCGGCGCTCAGCCTTCTTCACAGTCCAACTCTCACATCCATACATGACCACTGGAAAAACCATCGCCTTGACTAGATGGACCTTTGTTGGCAAAGTAATGTCTCTGCTTTTGAATATGCTATCTAGGTTGGTCATAACTTTCCTTCCAAGGAGTAAGTGTCTTTTAATTTCATGGCTGCAGTCACCATCTGCAGTGATTTTGGAGCCTCAAAAAATAAAGTCTGACACTGTTTCCACTGTTTCCCCATCTATTTGCCATGAAGTGATGGGACCAGATGCCATGATCTTTGTTTTCTGAATGTTGAGCTTTAAGCCAAACTTTTCACTCTCTTTCACTTTCATCAAGAGGCTTTTGAGTTCCTCTTCACTTTCTGCCATAAGGGTGGTGTCATCTGCATATCTGAGGTTATTGATATTTCTCCCGGCAATCTTGATTCCAGCTTGTGCTTCTTCCAGCCCAGCGTTTCTCATGATGTACTCTGCATATAAGTTAAATAAGCAGGGTGACAATATGCACCCTTGATGTACTCCTTTTCCTATTTGGAACCAGTCTGTTGTTCCATGTCTAGTTCTAACTGTTGCTTCCTGAGCTGCATATAGGTTTCTCAAGAGGCAGGTCAGGTGGTCTGGTATTCCCATCTCTTTCAGAATTTTCCACAGTTTATTGTGATCCACACAGTCAAAGGCTTTGGCATAGTCAATAAAGCAGAAATAGATGTTTTTCTGGAACTCTCTTGCTTTTTCCATGATCCAGCGGATGTTAGCAATTTGGTCTCTGGTTCCTCTGCCTTTTCTAAAACCAGCTTGACCATCTTCAAGTTCACAGTTCACGTATTGCTGAAGCCTGGCTTGGAGAATTTTGAGCATTACTTTACTAGCATGTGAGATGAGTGCAATTGTGTGGTAGTTTGAGCATTCTTTGGCCTG
>NW_011494635.1:264978-265702 GCF_000754665.1 Bison bison bison | reverse complement strand
TGAAAACTGACCTTTTCCAGTCCTGGGGCCACTGCTGAGTTTTCCAAATTTGCTGGCATATTGAGTGCAGCACTTTCACAGCATCATCTTTCAGGATTTGGAACAGCTCAACTGGAATTCCATCACCTCCACTAGCTTTGTTCGTAGTGATGTTTTCTAAGACCCACTTGACTTCACATTCCAGGATGTCTGGCTCTAGGTGAGTGATTATCTTGGTCATGAAGATCTTTTTTGCATAGTTCTTCTGTGTATTCTTGCCACCTCTTCTTAATATCTTCTGCTTCTGTTAGGTCCATACCATTTCTGTCTTTATTGAGCCCATCTTTGCATGAAATGTTCCCTTGGTATCTCTAATTTTCTTGAAGAGATCTCTAGTCTTTCCCATTCTGTTGTTTTCCTCTATTTCATTGCATTGATCGCTGAGGTAGGCTTTCTTATCTCTTCTTGCTATTCTTTGAAACTCTGCATTCAGATGCTTATATCTTTCCTTTTCTCCTTTGCTTTTTGCTTCTCTTCTTTTCACAGCTATTTGTAAGGCCTCTGCAGACAGCCATTTTGCCTTTTTGCATTTCTTTTTCTTGGGGATGGTCTTGATCCCTGTCTCCTGTACAATGTCTCGAACCTCAGTCCATAGTTCATCAGGCACTCTATCAGATCTAGTCCCTTAAATCTATTTCTCACTTCCACTGTATAATCATAAGAGATTTGATTTAGGTCATATCTG
>NW_011494635.1:242728-264878 GCF_000754665.1 Bison bison bison | reverse complement strand
TGTATAGAGCTTCTCCATCTTTGGCTGCAAAGAGTATAATCAATCTGATTTTGGTGTGGACCATCTGGTGATGTCCATGTGTAGAGTCTTCTCTTGTGTTGTTGGAAGAGGGTATTTGCTATGACCAGTGCATTCTCTTGGCAAAACTCTATTAGCCTTTGCCCTGCTTCATTCCGTGTTCCAAGGCCAAATTTGCCTGTTACTCCAGGTATTTCTTGACATCCTACTTTGCATTCCAGTCCCCTATAATGAAAAGGACATCTTTTGGGGGTGTTAGTTCTACAAGGTCTTGTAGGTCTTCATAGAACCGTTCAACTTCAGCTTCTTCAGCATTACTGGTTGGGCCATAGACTTGGATTACTGTGATATTGAATGGTTTGCCTTGGAAACGAACAGAGATCATTCTGTCCTTTTTGAGATTGCATCCAAGTACTGCATTTTGGACTCTTTTTTTTTTTTTTTTTCAAACAGAATAAGTTATTTTATTACAAGAACAAAACAGACTTGCTAACTTTTTGTCTAATTTCACTCATATTACAAATGCAAAGTATATATTATCATAGGATGTAAGTTACCAAACTCCAAACTATTGTGCATAAATGAAATAAACTCGCAGAATTAGAAAGAACATTAAAGTATTTACAGTCTTTATAAATAGTGTAAAGTATATACCATATCTACAGAGTAGATATCGGACTCTTTTGTTGACCATGATGGCTACTCCATTTCTTCTAAGGGATTCCTGCCCACAGTAGTAGATATAATGGTCATCTGAGTTAAATTCACCCATTCCAGTCCATTTTAGTTCGCTGATTCCTAGAATGTGAACGTTCACTCTTGCCATCTCCTGTTTGACCACTTCCAATTTGCCTTGATTCATGGACCTAACATTCCGGATTCCTATGCAATATTGCTCTTTACAGCATCGGACCTTGCTTCTATCACCAGTCACATCCACAACTGGGTATTGTTTTTGCTTTGACTCCATCCCTTCCTTCTTTCTGGAGTTATTTCTCCACTGATCTCCAGTGACATATTGGGCACCTACTGACCTGGGGAGTTCCTCTTTCAGTATCCTTTTTGCCTTTTCATACTGTTCATGGGGTTCTCAAGGCAAGAATACTGAAGTGGTTTGCCATTCCCTTCTCCAGTGGACCACATTCTGTCAGACCTCTCCACCATGACCCGCCCATCCTGGGTGGCCCCACATGGCATGGCTTAGTTTCATTGAGTTAGACAAGGCCTTGGTCCATGTGATTAGATTGACTGGTTTTCTGTGATTATGGTTTCAGTGTGTCTGCCCTCTGATGCCCTCTTGCAATACCTACCATCTTACTTAGGTTTCTCTTACCTTGGACAAGGGGTATCTCCTCACAGCCGCCCCTCCTGACCTTGAACTTGGAGTAGCTCCTCTAGGCCCACCTGCGCCCGAGCAGCCTCCGCTCCTTGGCGGGGGGTAGCTCCTCTCAGCCGCTGCCCCTGGCCTCGGGCAGGGGGTAGCTCCTCTCGGCCACTGCCCCTGGCCTTGGGCAGGGGGTAGCTCCTCTCGGCCGCTGCCCCTGGCCTCGGACCTGGAGTAGCTCCTCTTGGCCACCCTTGTGCGCCGTCACAGCCGCCCGCACTCATAAAAATTCTTACCTTGTTTCAGTATGGGTTTCCCATGCCTACACTGGTGAGATTGAATATTTAGTCTTATATTGATTAGCCACTTATATTTCCTCTTTGAACTTATTTTATTTAAGTATTTTAATAGGTAAAACATTTTGGGAAGAATATTATAATTGTTCAGGGAAAAAATTGCCCCAGATTTGAGAACAAGCAAAAGTGATCCCTGAGTCTCCCTTTTTTGGCATCTGGATGTTGCCTAGGGGATCTTCCAGGGATGATCAGATTCTATAGAGGTATGCGCCTTTAATTGACTCGCCATTGATGAGGCTATTTTACCTACCTGTAGGGCCAGCAGTTAAAGACAGCTGGCAGCACTGTTCTCGGTTCCTGTCCACAGCAATGCAAATAGATTTTGCCCCACAGAGAATATAACTCTGTAACTCACATTCTGACTTGAATCTGTTGTAACAACTGACTGACTCCTTCAGCAAATAATGAGCTAAATAAAATCTGGGATGTGCATTCATTTTGTATTTGTACGCCATGTTTGTAACGTCTTGAAAATGATACCTTAGCCAGCTTTCCCTAGTCAGCAGAAGGAACTCAGCCGCCCTTGGGGCGGGGGACTAGGGAGGGGTTTTAGGATTATCTACAGTGGTGATACCAAGAATTAATGCTCAGAGTCTGACCTTTCCACTGTCTTTCCTGATTCCAGCTCAGAGTTTGGGGGCAGGGATGGGGAAGGAAGGGTTTTATTTTGTTTAAATCATTATTTTTGCTCATTGCATTTAAAAAATATTTATTAAAATACCTATCTATTTATTTATTTAGTTGTGTTGGGTCTTAGTTTCAGCATATGGGATCTAGTTCCCTGACCAGGAATTGAACCCAGGTCCCCTGCATTGGGATCGCAGAGCCTTAGTCACTGGACCAGCAGAGAAGAGCCACTCATTGCATTTCAGTCAAACTTGCAGCATTCCCTTTGTGGCAAAGTTCTAAACTTACAGGCAATTTTCCCTTTATCTTTAGAGAAGGTTGTTATGTGATGTTTGTGTTATGACAACATGAGGGAGTGTACATCCTAAGGCGCTCAGTAGTGTCCGACTCTTTGCCACCCCATGGACTGTAGCCCACCAGGCTCCTCTTGTCCATGGTATTCTCCAGGCAAAAATACTGGAGTGGGTTGCCATTTCCATCTCCAGGGAACCTTCCTGAACCAGGGTTTGAACCCATGTCTCTTACATCTCCTGCATTGTCAGGCGGGTTCTTTATCACTAGCGCCACTTGGGAAGCCCAAAGTTACTACAAAATAACAAGCTCCAAAGCCAGGTTTCGTGCAGATAAAAGGTGATTTTCTCAATTCCTTCATCTCCCTCCCTCAGGAATCTGGAGGATCTAAGAGAAGACCTTGGAGATGGGGATATTTCATATCTCAAAAATTTTATAGTGCAGCCTACAGCTAAATTTCAGAATCCTGTGAATGTTAAATTTCACCATAAAGATTTGTTTAGCAAAATTCAGCAGTGGGAAATGCTACTAGACAAACAACTGAGTTCATTTCTAAATCATAATGAAAGAAAGAGAAAGATGGAGAAGAAACCTATACACTAAAAGAGACTAACTAGATGTATCAGCCAATCATAATGTGTAGAATGTATTTGGAAAATGGAGAAGGCAATGGCACCCCACTCCAGTACTCTTGCCTGGAAAATCCCATGGACGGAGGAGCCTGGTAGGCTGCAGTCCATGGGGTCATGAAGAGTCTGGACACGACTGAGCAACTTCATTTTCACTTTTAACTTTCATGCATTGGAGAAGGAAATGGCAACCCACTCCAGTATTCTTGCCTGGAGAATCCCAGGGACGGGGGAGCCTGGTGGGCTGCTGTCTATGGGATCTCACAGAGTCGGACACGACTCAAGTGACTTAGTAGTAGTAGTAGTATACTTAAAAAAGAATTATTCGTTGTTTATCTGGAACTTGAATTTAACCAGCATCCTGCATTTTATCCAGCAACTCCACATGTGGCAGGGATGGAGCCCAGAGTTCCCTGCAGCCTCTCTAGGTAGTGATGCGGACTATGCCAGAGGGTGTGGAAGACAGGTGATGAGGTCTTACTTGTGGGCAAGAGTTACTGGATGGGCACATAGCTTAAGAACATAGGGAGACCTCAGGGGAAGGGGACATAGCAAGGACAGCAGTGGGCCTGGTTAGTCAGGAAGGAGCCCAGGTGTCGCCCAAGCTGAGAGACATAGATGCAGACCCAAGCTCAGAGGCCAGTGGAAATGGAAACCTCGGGCACTGGCCTCATGGCACAGGAGAGGCATCAGTACAGGGGGAAGGCAACGTCATGGAGGATCCAGATGTCAACAGGGAAACCCTCTGTGCGTCCTCATCATGGCAAGGTCACACAAGACACTCTTCCATCCACACTCTCGGCTGCACCTTAGGGAGGAAGAAGGTAGACATGGAGGAAAGTCTAGGCATCTTACCCAAAAGAGACTGGCATCCACCTAAAGAAACCGCTTAACGTACTCATTCGTATCAAGACTTAGAATGGACAAAACTCGGGGACCCAGTTGGATAGAGAAGACCAGGCATAGAGAAATAAAGTGGAATGTACTAATACTTTGTCCACACTTCCGAATATGCGGTAATTTTATGATACACTCATTTTTACATAACACTTTTATCTTCATGATTGCATTTTGGAATGCTTTGCATGGTATTAATCATTTAACTGCCCCATGTTACAGCTATTTTCTGGTTATTACATTGTTGTAATTCAATGGTTTTGTGCTACCACCTCAATTGTGCTACCACTGCAATTTTAATTTTCATGTCATCTATCAAGATCTGTCAGTTATTCCTTACCCATTTTGTCTTGCTTAAGAAAATTTTCCTATCTCAAGATTATTAACAAATGTTCCTATATTTTCTTCTAATGCTTTTATACTTACTTGTACATTTGGCTTCTAATTTATTGTATATATAATACATATGATACATTTTATGATTTATCAATATTTTATAGCTGATAATTCAAGAACCCTATAATACACTTCATCATATGCGTTTTGAAAATCCTGTATGTATTTAGAGATTAATTTAGTGAGAATAGAAAAACAGTATAAAAACAGTAGGGTTCTTCACTTACTCAAATTTCTACTGATGACATTTATTGACAATTTGTAATTTTTTCATGTAGGTCTTGAATGTTTCTTGTTACATTTATTACTAGATATTTTTTGGTTTTATGGCTATGGAATCTTATTTAGTATTACATTTTCTAATTTATTGTTCCTAATGTTAAAGACATCTTTTGATTTTTTATGTTGCTCTGATATCAGACCACTTTATGGACATCTGTTGTTTAATCGCTAAGTTGTATCACCAGGCTCCTCTATCCATGGGATTTTCCAGGGAAACATACTGGAGTGGGTTGTCAATTCCTTCTCCAGGGGATGTTCCCAACCCAGGGAGGGAACCCACATCTTCTGCTTGGCATGCAGTTTCTTTGTCACTGTGCCATCAGGGAAGCCCAATATAGAAATCTACCTATATCTAATAATTTGTCACTTGATTTTCTGGGTAATTATATCATCTCCAAATATCTCATTTTCCCCTCTCTTAGTGCATTGACCTCTAGTATAATGGTTAATAGTAGTACCAGTTTTGCTACTTTTGTCTTGTTTCCAGCTTTGATGGGAACGCTACAGGTGTCCAGTAAATATCAAGATATTATGTCAGTTGTGTCAGTAGCTCATAAACCCATAATATCAGCATCTACCTGGTACCCCACCCTCTTTCCTGAGTCCACACTCTCTGCTCCCACCTGCCTGCTATGCTTGGCTGCTTTGGCAGTATGCTATCAATCACCTTGACGGGTGACCCCAAGAATCCCTCTCCCCCAGCCTCCTCAGCCTTAAGCTTGGAGCTCTCCTGGAGCCCTCCTGCAACACCCCTGAGCTGCCCCTACCATTTGAAGAATCTCACCTGCATGGGGTTTGGTTACTGAACTCCACTATCTGATTTCATTTCCCTTCTGACTTTCATGCATTCCTCATAATTTCAGGTCCATGAAAGGTAATACATGCAATTTTATAGATGTGTAATGGATGTGTTTTATGTCTTTTCTGTAATTTCTAGAGATCTAGTGCAAAACTGGGTCCTGGCTTACAGATATACTCATTCTAGTACTTTTATCCAGCCACCTCTTTCCCCTCTTCTCCTGAGACAGGCTGGGAGCTGAGACCTGAGACCCTTCGCTGCTGTGCTTGCAGGACGAACATCTCCTTGAGCAACAAAATACAAAGAAACTATGGGGGACTAAAAATAACTCATGCATATTGTAGTTGGACTGCAAGGAGATCAAACTAGTCAATCCTAAAGGAAATCAGTCCTGAATATTCATTGGAAGGACTGATGCTGAAGCTGAAGCTTCAGTACTTTGGCCATCTGATGCGACGAGCTGACTCATTAGAAAAGACCCTGATGCTGGGAAAGATTGAAGGCAGGAGGAGAAGGGGATGACAGAGGACGAGATGGTTGGATGGCAACACTGACTCAATGGACATGAGTTTGAGCGAGTTCCAGGAGTTGGTAAAGGACAGGGAAGCCTGGAGTGCTGCAGTTCACGGGGTTGCAAAGAGTCGAACACGACTGAGCTACTGAACAACAACAACAGTATTGCAGTTGAGGCAAATTAAGAACAACAAAATACGAAAAGACCCAAAAAACCCCAGTTGCCACTTCTGAAGAGCCTGGAGAAAAAGCAAGGAATTGTGCATGACCCTTGAACACAACACCACTAAGGGGGTGGGAAAACCACCTAAGACACCCGTCTGGCTGAACCCCTGGATAAACCCCTACCTTCACTCTATGGAAGGAACCAACTTGCCGCCCTGGCTCAGGGAGCGAGCAAGGGAAACTGTTAACTTGTTCTCGCTTCCTTCTGCTGCAGCAGGGGCCCAGTAAATCTTTGCTGAATTTTTTGTCTGGCCTCTTATCTATTTCCATTGATTAAGAAAGAATCCTTGGTAACACTCCCACAAAAGTCATTTTCTCCCTTCATCAGAGACTTGTACCACTTCTCAGCATGTTATCAAGAACTTCTGGTACTGGATACATTTTCTGACTCTACTGGAGTCTCTGGAATGAAAAGGGCTGCCCAAGCCTCCCTGATCCATTATGAAAGCTATTTAGAGACAGGCTGGATATTTGCATCACTGCTGTAAGTTCTGTCCTCAAAGTTACCTTCTCAATCAACACTGGTCCAGAGAGAATGTAAAAAGAGATGAGATTTCACGCTGGTGGCTGAGGTTATAAAAGTCTATTTTAGAAGCTCAGAGAAGTTGACTCTTGAGCTCAAATGGCAACCCGCTCCAGTACTCTTGCCTGGAAAATCCCATGGGCGAAGTAGCCTAGTAGGCTGCAGTCCATGGGGTTGCTAAGAGTCAGACACGACTGAGTGACTTCACTTTCACTTTTCACTTTCATTCATTGGACAAGGAAATGGCAACCCACTCCAGTGTTCTTGCCTGGAGAATCCCAGGGATGGGGGAGCCTGGTGGGCTGCCACCTATGGGGTCGCACAGAGTCGGACATGACTGAAGTGACTTAGCAGCAGCAGCAGCAGGACCTCACAAAGAAGTTTTAAATATCAATGGAATATTACTCAGCCATTAAAAAGAATGAAATAATGCCATTTGCAGCAACACAACTGGACCTAGAGATTGTCATATTGAGTAAAGTAAGCAAGAGAAGGAGAAATAGCCTGTGGCATTCCTTATATGGTAAATCTAAAAAGAAATGATACAAATGAACTTATTTACAAAACAGAAATGGACTCACAGATTTAGAGAATGAACTTAAGGTTGTAGGGGGTGGGAGAAAGTAAAGATGGGGGAAGGGATAGTTAGGGAGTTTGTGATGGACAGGTACACACTGCTATATTTAAAATGGAGAACCAGCAAGGACCTACGGTACAGCATAGGAAAATCTGCTCAGTGGTATGTGGCAGCCTGGCTGGGAGGGAAGTGTAGGGGAGAGTGTATACATGTATATGTTTGGCTGAGTCCCTTTGCTGTCCACCTGAAACTATCACAACATTGTTAATCTAATTGACTATACTCCAATATAAAATTTAAAAATTTTTTTTAAATCACTGGGATAAAAAACTGTCCGAGAAAAATGTCCTTAATCAACTGTGCTACACAGGGGGACAATATTACTTCTAGTTATTTAGAATCACTTTTGATCTTAAAAATTCATAATTATATATTGCCTGACTTTTTTGAGGCACATCTGCTGTTTTCTAGGTCCCTCTGCTGGCTTGGTCTGAGTTGTCTACTTGGGGATCAGTTAGCAGGAATGATTCCATCCCGTGACTCCTCTCTCTAAGGAGCTGTGGAAGAGTCAGGCTCAGAAAGAGAAATTAAGAAAAAACAAGAGAGCTAACACATTACTTTTACTCACATGCACCAAAAAGTGTCGGTCTCGTGCGCAGACAAGTGGATTTGTGAGAATGAAGAATCCTCCCTAATTTGCTTTGATTGGAATCATCCCATGGCTGGCTTTAAATTTTCAAACTTGACAGTGGAAACAGCTCAGAAGCCTCGTGGCTATGGAGACTGCTGGGTTCAGGGAGTGGGATGTTAGCTTTTTGAAGACTGAGTCATGACTAGAAAAAGACTTCCAAACCCCCGGCACAGTGAGCCTGAAATTTATCTCCAACACGGTAAGGAAAAGAGGATAAATTCCAACAGATATGACCAAGGTTTTGCTGCCACCTACATTCCATCCCTAGATCAGGCCTGACCTCCAACCGTCACACGGCAGCCAGCACCCTCTTCAATCCCCATTGCTGCTCAAAGTGAAGGTAGTGGCCGGGAGCAGGCAAGAAACCTGGGGGACATCCCATAGCAAGCCACCTGGACTCCTAGTGCACCTGGTAACTCAGCTGCACTTGGACAAGTGACCCAGAGCGGACTCAACTTCAAGAGCAGGCTCCCCATGTGCCTGATGTGAGAGGAGAATGTAGACCTGAAGGATATTATGGTGTCTGGTTTTGATTCATTCGTCTTCAGCTGGGATCCCCTAGAAACTGACCCTGAAATGAAAATCTGAGTGTAAGTAGTTTATTTGGGAGGTCGTCCCATTACAGGAAGGAGGATAGCAGGCCAGGAAGGGAAGCACCCAATAAAAAGCTGAGATGAATCAGGACATCCTGTGGGCAACTAATGGTCCATCACATCAAGCAGTCAGGGAGACACAGTGCAACAAGGCACAGAGCTGTCCAGTCTTTGGGACAAGGGAGAGGACGTGAGGTGTGTATCCATCACACGCCATCACCCAGGGGACACAAACTTCCACCTGCCCACCTTAACCAAGCACACCAGAGAGCGCCCTCTGGTGGAGAGCTGCCAGTACTTGCAGGAGGCAGCCCCCAGGACCCCCAGAACAGTGACCTGGAGGGCAGATGGACAGGGCACTGACCCCTCCTGCAACACTGCGAGATGTGCAAGCTTCGACAGCTGAGTTTTCCAAGTCCTCTGCATAACACATCTACCCTTGTCTCCCCCGTGGGCGGATGCAGCCCAGCATCATTTTTGGGACCCCATAGTGGCCTGGCTCAGGCCATTCATGTGCTCTTCCACAGCCTCCCAGATCACAGCTGTGGTCACTGGGGCCTCCTGGGTCATGCCTGTGGTCACTGGGGTTTCTGCAAATGAACTGGAGTCTGTAAAGAAGGAAAACATTTTCCTCAACTCTCACAGGGTCCCTGTCTGGGTCCAAAAGTTAAACTGACAAAGACAAGTTAACAGGAGAAAAGCAGGCACATTTAAACACATTTTTTGAATGTTCACATGTACATGGGAGCTTTCACAAAATAATGAAGACCTGAATAAGTGACCAGAGCAGGAGAGCAGGCAGCTTTCACACCTCGCAGAAGAATCAACACATCAGTGAAGAATCAACTAGAAGAGGTTTGGGCTGGGGCAGCCTGCGGTGAAGAAGTACGTGGGAAGATGAGAGTGAGCTCAATGAGGTTTGTTTGCACTGATTTCTTGACTCCCAGTTTCCCTTTTCTGGTGCTAAAAATGTCTGCCTTCCTCCTGGCAGAATGTGGGCATCTTTCACACAGGAGTTTTCTGACCTAGTTCAGGGAAGAAGGGAAGGTGGCTGGGGTGAAAGGGTCAGAGCACGCCGCCTGCTTCTGCCGTCTCTCTAATTCCTCCAGCTTGGAAGGGCCCATCTGCCAGGGTGCAGTCTTTTAGGGGAGTGTGTCCTGAACCCCATCACATCAAATAGTAAAGTCAGCCTCCCAGAAGAAAACCATGCCCTGCAGACCCAGGGGGAGAGGTCATTTCAGACTCTCAACCACAGCTTTCACCGTTACATCACTCACAGAGGGTTCTACCCCTCAGGAAAGTACCAGGGTTTCTCATCTGGCTAGGGCACCCGGCCTTGACATGGCTCTGGCCATGCTGTCAACTCCCAGTGGGCTGAACATTATGGAGCCCAGTGTCCTATGCCCCACTCTTGATTCTGAAACTTGTCATGGCTTCCCATTCCCTGAAGAGTAAGGTCCAGCCCCTGAGCCATCAGAATCCATACCCAACCTGGCTTCCCAGGCAAGGAGCCGGTCAAGCAAGCTTCTGAAACATGGACAGACTAGACTAGGTCCCCTTCAACACCCACTCCTTGGAATACCCTACATCCATCTCTCTGCCCAACAAAAATCTCTCATTTAAGGGACAAGGCAAAACTCACCTCCTCCAGGAAGCCTTCCCAGATCACCCCAGCCCAGAGGGAGTCCCAGAGATAGGTCTCATCTGCACCACCCATGTGAATTTGGAACATGTTTTTGTGCTGCAGCTTATTACTATTTTATGTACATTTTCATGGCCCATTGGGATGATGAAGTCCTGGAGCGAGTAAGCAGTGTCTCACACTTTCTCCTGCTTCTCCGAGTTCCTAGCAAGAGCCAGTGGGCACATGCATTTCTGTTGGCGCTGCTGATGGAAGAAGAGACTCCACCAGCCTTCTGTCTGACCTGGGCTCCTAGGACGGAGCAGGAAGTCGATCACTGCTTGCTTGAGGAATGAATTAGTTTGTCAATCAACCTCTGTCCTTGGCATTGATGGAATCTGAAATAAAAGCATTACTTGGTCCTCATCCAATCAGTTCAGAGTCTTATTCACATTTTGTGTTTTTATTTGGACCTCTCCACCCACTCTAAATGTCACTATGCCCACAAAGGTATCTTGCAAAAGAGAATTCTATGACTTTGTTTTTACTTTTCCCTCAATAGAACATAACCTTTGAAGGGAGAAAGCAAATTTAGGTGGCTTTTTAAATTTTCTCCTTTGGAACTAAAAGCATGGAAATTCAGTACATACAGGACCTGGCATTCATTGTTGCCATGGCACCCTGTCCTTTGAGGCGCTGGAAGATCTTCCCACAATGCAGCTCTCTACAGACTTGTGGGGACTGGGCAGATGGAGCACAGACCCTGTGCTTCTCATCTCTATCTGACTGAACCTAGCCATGGGCTCAGCAAAGTTGGTCCCAGATGATGGCTTGTGGCCCATTTTACATCACAAACCAAGGAAAGCGACTCTGGGAAAGCAGTTCTGTGTGTGACAACGTGGTGGAAAATGACAGAAGTGGACGCCAGCATCAGTAACACAGGAGGCTCGGCATCAGGCTCCAGGGAGTCCTGAGCAACGGCGGCCGGGCTGGGGAAGGCTGGGCTGGAGCCCTGGAGACCCAGGCAGGATTCCTCCTCACTCGTAGCCCCTGCTTCTCTTTCTGTGTGTGTGCGGCTCATCTTCTCTGTGAGCCATCGGACCTCCCCCTCCCCCACCACCCTCAGAGACAGACACTCGCACAGTCTGGGCTCGGCACCCCTGCGCCGAACTCACACACCCCAACCAGATCCACCAGCCCTAAGAGGCGGGGTCATAGTAGACAGATACGGCTGGTACAAGTCACCTCTGGGGTGTGGGAGGGGGTCTAAAGAATTCACTGTGCCCTGGAAACACACCCTCAACACGTGTCAACAACACACGCCCTGCAGAGGAATGAATACCCGAGGGCCGGCTTCATGACCAGGAACGCCAGGATACAGGAAAACATGGCCCCCGTCCATGAAAGCTGCAGAAGAGCCTCACGACCCAGGCCCGGTTATAAAAGACCTAGAGCCCATCTAAGTTGTTTGCTCCTCTGGGATCTCCTCTGAGAGCAGAGTGTTGTTTTTGTGACAAATGTGTTTTCCACCAGCCTTTGAGCACTGCTCCAAGGGAGAAAGAGCTCGTGGGAGAAGCAGGTAGGAATGGCAAAAGGTGGGTGAGTCATCGCCAGGTGAACCCTCCTCACCCAGCGGCTGCAGGAGAGGCTTGTGCTCTGTCTCTGACACACCCCAGGACAGGGGAGCAGCTGGGAGCCTTGTCACGTGAGCCCAGTCCCAGAAAGAGGTTCTCTCAGTATAAATCTCCGGTTATCTGTTGTTGCTCAGCAAAACAGTGACTTAAAACAACAAGTCAAGGGCGTTCTCTAGTCATCCGGTGGTTAGAAGGGGTTGAAGGGGTTGCCAGGTTTGATCCATGGTTGCAGAACTATGATCCCACATGTCTTGGGGCCAAAAAATCAAAACATATAACAGAAGCCATGTTGTAACAAATTCAATAAAGAATTTTAAAATGGTCGACATTATACACACACACACACACACACACACACACATAAATATATATGTGAAAGCAAAAGTCATTCAGTCGTGTCTGACTCTTTGCGACCCCATGGACTATACAGTCCATGGAATTCTTCAGGCCAGAATACTGGAGTGGGTAGCCTATCCCTTCTCCAGTGGATCTTCCCGACCCAGGGATCAAACTGGGGTCTCCTGCATTGCGAGCAGATTCTTTACCAGCCGAGCCACCAGGGAAGCCCATATATATATAAATCACCAGCCAACTGTGTTGCTCACAAACCTGCCGTCTGGACAGGGAGCAACAGGACAGCTTGTCTCTGCTCCATGCAGGCGTGGGGGTGGGGACGAGGCTCCCCCTGTTATACAACTCACTCCCACGGTTCCCAGGCAGGGCTCCTGCCAGCTGGGAGCTCAGCCAGGTGCGGTCAGTGGCCTTGGCTCCTCTCCCCCAGCCGCCCCCTGGCCCCTGGGCCTCCTTATAGCACTGCAGCTCGGTTCCCACAGCAGCACCCCAAGAGGTGGGGAGAAGTGCGCCCCCACCCCAGGCTCACCCCAGGGACTCTGGTCGACCAGAAGTCTTGGACAGACAGGCAGACAGATGGCAGCAGAGATGCTGAGTCACTTCCAGGCCAAGTGGGAAGAGTCCTGCCTCTCTTCTGGGTCCTCATGGAACACTGGCCCCGGGGAAAGCAGGCAGGATTGGGGCGGGGGGTGGCAGGGGACAGCTGTCATTTAAAACATCTATCGCCCTGAGACCACCAAGCTGAAGAGGCTACCAACACAGCTCAGCTCCCAGCTAGCAGCTGGGTGAGAAAGCATCTTGGACTTGGCTCAGAGAAGCCCCCAGGTGGACCCAGAGGTGGGCTGAGCAGACATGGCTGAGGCACCAGCAGCCTCTGGTACCCGAGAAGAGGTTTTAGGAGCTGACATTGTCCAGCCACGAGAAGAGACGACATAGAGGTGAGATCTAGAGTCAGGATTTTCAGTTCGAGTTCTTGGTGAGCATCCTGACCTGGGCAAGTCACTTCATTTCTCTAAGCGTCAGTGTCGGCATCTGAAAAGTGTGGGTTAAAAATAACCCTTTCAGGGGGAAGCCTGAGGAATGGAGAGTGTTTGCCTGGTCTCAAAGCATATCCCCACGAGACACATGTGAATTGCAAGAGGGAAATAGCCACTTTATAGTGAAGAAGCCTGGCAGACAGCACCGTACCCAAGTGATCAAAGTCAACAACTTCTTGTACAGAGACAGATCAACATCGCTGCTTCCTGGCGTTGCACCCTGAGAAAACACACCCTCACGTCTGCAAGTTCCTGCAAAGAATGCACAACCCGAGTTTCATCTCGGGGGAAACATCAGAGATACTCAGAAAGGGAAACATCCTACAACATAATTGGCCTTCACTCTTCTGAAACGTCAAGGTGATGAAAGACAAGACTTCTGAAGTCTGTTACCAACTACAAGAGCTTTAAGGGACTGACAACAGATTACAGTGTCTGAGCCAGTATTTTTTTTTCCTACTACAAAGGACAGAAAGGCAATGATGCCTATATACATTCTAGTATTTTATAACTGTATAATTTCCCAACTTTTATAATGGGGTAGTGATTCTATGTTTTTGTTTTGGAGAAAGTGAAAGTGAAAGTTGCTCAGTTGTGTCCGACTCTTTACAGTCCATGGAATTCTCTAGGCCAGAATACTGGAGTGAGTAGCCTTTCCCTTCTCCAGGGGATCTTCCCAACCCAGGGATCAAACCCAGGTCTCCTGCTGTTTTTTTGGAGAAATATACCCTAAACTTTAGGGTCTAAAGAAAAAAGGGGCTGAGGGATATCCTGTCTGTAACATGCTCAAATAGTAGGGAAAAACTTTCTTATACCTTTTCTATAGATCTGAGGTTGAGTCAGAAGTTTCCAGTCAAAAGAAAAAACAGGAAACACCTCATGGCATTGCTGTGGTTCATTTTATTTTACTTACTTATTTTTGGCTGCCCTGGGTCTTCGTTGCTGTGCAGGCTTTCTCTAGTTGCCGTGAGCAGGGGCTACACTCTAGCTGTGGTGTGTGGGCTTCTCATTCCAGTGGCTTCTCTTGTTGCGGGGCCTGGACTCAAAGCACATGCGCTTCAGGAGTTGCAACGCCAGGGCGCAGGAGTCATGGTGCACAGGCTGAGTTGCTCTGTGGCATGTGGAATCTTCCCAGACCAGGGATCAAACCAGTGTCCCCTATATTGACAGACAGATTCTTAACTGCTGGACCACCAGGGAAATCCCTTGCTGTTGTTTTTAAAGGGTGAAGCCATTGAAACACCTCCATCTCCAGAGCTCCCCTCCCCGCCAAGACGTCTGCATCCTCTCCTGTCATCCCGCCCCAGGGCTCCAGGACCTTCTTGGCCCCCTCTTCCTGGCCACTCTGCCTCTGGGTCCTTCCCATGCTCCATCTCCACTGGCCAAAAAGATTCTTCTAAAAGGCAAATCTGACCCTAAGGCACTGTGGTCTGAGACTGCACGCTGTATGATTTCTAGTCTTTAAATTTGTTAAGGGGTGTTTTACGCCCCAGAGTGTGGTCTGTGCTGATGAATGTTCCTCAAGAACTCGAGAAGAATGCGTGTTCTGCTGGTGCTGAATAAAATGGTGCACAGAGGGCACTATCTCCAGTTCACTGATGCTGCTATTGAGTTCTAACTCTGCCCTGCTTTTCTGCCTTACAGATCTGTCCACTTCTGATGGAGGGTGTTAACTCTCCATGTAACAGTGGATTCATCTAGTTCTCCTTGCAGTTCTATCAGTTATTGCCTCGTGTAGCTTGATACTCTCTTTTTATACGTGGCTTGCCTGGTGGCTCAGACAGTAAAGCGTCTGCCTGCAATGCAGGAGACCCAGGTTCGATCCCTGCCTGGGTCATGAAGATCCCCTGGAAAGGGCATGGCAACCCACTCCAGTACTCTTGCCTGGAAAATCCCATGGACAGAGAAGCCTGGTATGTTACAGCCCCCGGGGTTGCAAAGAGTAGGACACGACTGAGCGACTTAACCAACCCAAACATTAAACACTGCTGTGTCTTCTTGGAGGACTGACTACTTCTTTATTATGGAAACTTATTTATCCCTGATGATTTTCCATGCTCTGAAGTCTGTGTGTGCTGTGTGCTAAGTGGTTTCAGTCGTGTCCGACTCTTTGCAATCTTATGGACCGCAGCCCGCCAGGCTCCTCTGCCCATGGGATTCTCCAGGCAAGAATACTGGAGTGGGTTGCCATGTCCTCCTCCAGAGGATCTTCCCAGCCCAAGGGTCAAACCCACGTCTCTTATGTCTCCTGCATTGGCAGGTGGGTTCTTTATGACTGGAAGCTCTGAAGTCTACTCTGTCTGAAGTTAATGTAGCTACTCCCACTTTTCTTTGATCAATATTGGCATGGTATATCTTTCTCCATCTTTTTACTTTCAGCCTTTATACATCTTTATATTTAAAGTGGACTTCTTATAGACAACATATAGTTGGGTGTTGTTTTTTGATCCACTGAAAATCTCGCCCTTTCAATTGGCATATCTAGATCTTTGCACTATAATTGGCTCACAAGAGAATTTAAGAAAACACCCACACTATAAATCCTGAAATGAATTTTCAAAGAGGTACAAAACTGGCTAATGCCCACTGAGCAATAATTAATTACACCTCCATCAGACACAATTTATTTATATTTCTGTGGACAAGAATCATTTGAATTACTATAGTTTGGCTTAACTTATAGAGCTGCAACATAGCTCTAAGACAATAAAAGGCAGAGATAGTCAGGAAGGGTGGCCCTAGACAGGATATTCAGTGATTTTTCTCACCAATTCCAAAGCTTTCCCAATTTTCCCTGGCACAATTGAACAGATAACTGTTTCTGTTTTTCTATGACTTGCTTTAATTTCTGCTTTAAGTCCCCATTCAGCCTAGGGAGCAAAAACATTACCTCAGTCAATTTGGGTTCACTTCTTTCCCATGGATATCATATGTAAGTTTTGGAGGTTAAAGCAGTTCCATTACTGGGGAAGGGGCTATCTGGTCTTTGGTGTCATCTCTCCAACTTGCAGGACACTCAGGTAAACATTGAACTGTGCACGTTGCCATGGAGACGTCCCTTTCCCCATCAGTTGCTCCTTTATATCTACAAGTTCTTGATGCTATTTCAGGTGCCCTTTTTAGGTATACATCAAAGTTCACCCTCTGAAACTGTGTGTAGGAAAGTCCATTTGGGCCTCCAAAGCCTGGTGTGCCCAAATGTTCATGGGGCCATTTCTACCCTGGGGATTCTTGGGGCCTCTCCCTAGAAGCAGGCTCCAAGACCACTCTGTTCTCAGAGTCCACACAGACATCCAGAGGCTCCATCCCCTCCTAGGACACGACCCAGGAGGCAAAGCCAAGAACCCTCACCCTCTGTGATCCACCCCTCTCCCTCCCTCCTCTTCTGAAAATCCGTGTCTAAGGGAAGAATGGAAGGCACTTCTCCTCCTATGAAGTGTTTTCCTAAATCTTTTATCCATGTTGGATGTCTTGCCCATCCCTCAAAGTATCTAAGCCCCCAAAACTCATGAGACAATAAGAGAGATTCTTGTTTAGTATTTTCTGCTGTCCAGGTCCTTCTCAGAATACAAAGGGCTGGCTCAGAAGGGAAGGTAAATACACTGGGGAGAGACACTGGTTATTATTTCAAACATTTTATTCCACCCCCCACCACATATGTCCCCAGCACAGGGGCTGTCAGGCACCTCTGGGTCCCACAGCACTTGGCACAGGGCTTTCACACAGCATGAGTTCAGTGCGGGCCAATATACGTGGCATCTAGCACAGTGACATTCAATTAATGTCAGATTCCCAAAAGGAAATTGATGGACATTATGGTTTCGAGTAACAGCTCTGAGTTGCATAAAAGAGGGTTCAAATCTTAATCCTTCCATTTTCTAGTTTCCAGACTGTGGGCAAATAATACGCCCTTGCTAAATCTCAGCTTCCTTACCTTAAAATGAAGGAAAGAGTCCTGAGTTCACAATGTTTCTATGAAAATGCAATAAGATGTTATATGTAATGTACTTAGCATGATGCTTGGCATACAGTAGGTGCTCAATGAATGGTGGTTACCGTTACTGTTATCACCGCTATGAAAGTGAAAGTGTTAATCACTCAGTCGTATCCGAGTCTTTATGACCCCATGGACTGTAGCCCGACAGGCTGCTCTGTCCATGGGATTCTCCAGGCAAGAATCCTGATGGGTAGCCATTCCCTTCTCCAGTGATCTTCCCAACCCAGGGATTGAACCTAGGTCTCCCACATTGCAGGTGGATTCTTAACCATTACTCAGACTCTAATTATGCTGCCCAGGACCTAAGATGCCTAGATCTTCTGTAACAGTGGGTTCCTATAGTGAAGTGGTGGCTGCAGCAGGGGAGAGATCTGGCCTGGCATCATCATATTACCTGTTCCCTCATCCAGGTAAGGTAAGCCTCTGGTGGACTCCCAGAGGTAAGAAAGCCCACCTTCTACTGTGCTGTGACCATGATGAAGAAAAGTGTGCACCCCAGTCTCATCACAGGGCACCAGTGTAGGCAGCCTTGCCAGCTGTGTGGTCAGAGGTCCAGGCAGCAGCAAACTGCAAAGGGCACAGTCTCCAGAAACCAGGCCTGTGTGCCTGAAGCACTAGCCTGTGTCTAGAGACAAGGTCCATTCTTGAGACTCTAAAGTCAGGGCTCTGTCCAACATGAAACAGAGGAATGTAGTTAATGTGCCATTCAGCTCCAGATTGAGACACAAGTTGGGCTTAGATCTCAGGTATTTCTTGCTAGTAAAACCCAACCACTGAGATAGGAGTGGAGCAGAAGTAATCCTTTCCTAGATCAACTAGATAAGACAGAAAGCAGACACTAGGGCAATGACTGTTAAGCTTTAGTCTGCATCAGAATCACCTGGAAGGCTCCTTGAAACACACTTTGCTGGGTCCCAAGCCTGGAGTTTCAGATTCTATAGGTCTGGGGTGTATGGTTACCAGATTTGTTAACAAAAATACATGACTTTAGATTTAAATTTGAGCTAAGTAATCATTTTTTAGTACTTAATCCCAAATAGCACATGAGACAGACTTAGACTAAAATAATCATTCTTGTTTATCTGAAGTTCTCATTTAATTTCATTATTATTCCAATGAGTCAACTCATTGGGAAAGACCCTGATGCTGGGAAAGACTGAAGGCAGAAGAAGTGGGGAGCAGAGGATGAGATGGTTGAATGGCATCACTAACTTGGTGCACCTGAGTTTGTGCAAACTCTGGGAGGTGGTGAAGGACAGAGAAGCCTGGTGTGCTGCAGTCCATGGGGTCGCAAAGAGTCAGACATGACTGAGCGACTGAACAACTGAACAACAACTCATTTAACTGGGGCATCCTGAAGGTTATCTGGCAACCCTACTGGGGTGGGGCTGGAACCTTGACATGTCTAACAAGTTCCCTGGTGATGCTGTTGCTATGGTCTGAGAACCACTGAATAACTCAGATGCCCCCTTTGGCAATTTTCAGTTCAACTCTGAGTACTACTGGCTGGAGCTTCCCGCCCCAGAGGCAAGTACACAGGGATCACAGACACCTTCACATATCCAGGTATTTGCCTCCAGGCTGGGAAGTTGGTGACAGAGGCCCAGGTAGTGTAAGAGCCTTCGGCAGCTCTTGACTGTCTTGGTCACTGAGAGGTGGGTTGCAGAGACTCACCGTTTAACCCAAAGGATTATAATAATTTCAACACCAGAGCTAATCCTCTATGGACAGGGCACACTTGATCTTCTTGGCTAAGTCTGTGCAGACTACCTTGAGAAGAGGAGACACAGGTTTCCCCATGACAAGGAGCTGCTCCTCTGCATTTAGAAATCACTCCTCACCTTGGTTTCCTGCAGCAGCGCCGTTCAGAGCGCTATGATTCCCCTGCCTTTGCTCAAGATCACAGGTGCTGAGAGATTCGGGGCAGCCCCTAGGTCCTTCTTTTTTTTTTTTTTTTCCTTTTTTTTATTTTATTTTATTTTTAAACTTTACATAATTGTATTAGTTTTGCCAAATATCAAAATGAATCCGCCACAGGTATACATGTGTTCCCCATCCTGAACCCTCCTCCCTCCTCCCTCCCCATACCATCCCTCTGGGTCGTCCCAGTGCACTAGCCCCAAGCATCCAGTATCGTGCATCGAACCTGGACTGGCAACTCGTTTCTTACATGATATACATGTTTCAATGCCATTCTCCCAAATCTTCCCACCCTCTCCCTCTCCCACAAAGTCCATAAGACTGTTCTATACATCAGTGTCTCTTTTGCTGTCTTGTACACCGGGTTATTGTTACCATCTTTCTAAATTCCATATATATGCGTTAGTATACTGTATTGATGTTTTTCCTTCTGGCTTACTTCACTCTGTATAATAGGCTCCAGTTTCATCCACCTCATTAGAACTGATTCTTTATTTGTGTTGACCAAGCACCTGTTTGCTTTCATCCTCACACCTCGTGCCCTAGATGGCACGAGAGCTTCAGATTGCTGGGGCCGGGGGTGATTCTTGTCATCTGCCTTCCAGGTAAGCAACTCTTGTTTCCCATTGACTCTATCTGTTTACATGCAGAGAGCATATATAAAGACAAAGAGTAAAGTACTGAATAAAAAGAACGCAAAAGAAAATATTTAGATGAAATGAGCAGCTACTTACAGCTGTCACATGAGCTTGGGATTGTCCTGTCGCCCCTCCTTGTGTTTTAATCAGTGACGGTGGACACTGGCTTTTAAGTCCACCATCACTGGGTATCCCTGACAGAGAGGCTAATTTATTTGGTCTGGTTGTAGACTGAGCAAAAGGAGTTTTAATGCATATATATGGAATCTAGAAAAATGGTACTGCCGAACCTATTTTCAGGGCAGGAACAGAGATGCAGACGCAGAGAACGGACGTGTGGGCACAGCGGGGGTGGGGCAGAGGGATGAACCAGGAGATCAGCGCTGACATGTACACTGTCAGGCTTCCCAGATGGTGCTAGCGGTAAAGAACCCAGCTGCCAATGCAGGAGACATCAGAGATGTGGGGTCTATCCCTGGGTCTGGAAGATCCCCTGGAGAAGGACATGCAACCCAGTCCAGTATTCTTGCCTGGACAAAGAGTCAAACACAACTAAAGCAACTTAGCATGCACACATGCATATATCATGTGTAAAACAGAGAGCTAGTGGGAAGCTGCTGTATAGCACAGGGAGCTCAGTCCAGGGCCCTGTGATGGCCGAGGGGGTGGGATGGTGGGGGATGGGGAGGGAAGGTCAAGAGGGGGGGAAATATGTATATGTATAGCTGATTCACTTCATCGTACGGTAGAAACCAACACAACACTGTAAAGCAATTATACTCCACTAATAAAAAGCTTTTAATTAAAAAATAAAACTCCCCTGGTGGTATAATTAATATAGCAAAATGATGAAGTTGAACTGTCATCCTGCGAGATCATGACAAACACTGACATCATGAATCCTGCATCCCTGCTCTGGGGGAAAATACATGCTTAGGTTCCCATGAGCCTCTGGTCCCAACAATGCCACCAGCCAATCAACACATAACCTGGTGCTGTGTGTGTTTCTATCTCAGGACACCTTATCTGATACATACAGTTGACTCATTAGCCTTGAACTCACAGCCCACAGCGTGATCACTCACACCCCAATGAAGCTCATCTGACACATGTGTTTTCTCCACAAGACACAGCACAGCCTCCTGAGCTTAGGAAGACAGACAGCACTTCAGCCCAAGGCACTGAACACACAGTGAGGAGGGCAGTGTTTACAGTCTAAGAGCTGAAGCAAGCAGGCAGGGCGTGGCCTCGTCCGCCCTCAGCCAGGAGGGGCTGCTCCACACATGCCCTCAAATGACCACAAATGTGGGTGAGTACTGACTTCTGGGACCACAAACCCATTGTAGCAAATAGGCAAATTCGAAGTATAGAATCCTCAGATAATTAGGACAGACTGGACATCTATCGTCAGCCCCAGAGACTGGAGAGTACAGGTCCCCCAAAAGGTAAGTGAAGAATGCCCACTACAGCATCCTCAAACAGCACAAACACAAGGAGACATGAGGAGTTGAGGAAAAAATTGTAGTCATAGAACCTCAATTTGGGCACGATGCCCACTAGACTGTGAATGGTTGGTTTTCCAGTTGCTAAGTGGGTTTTAGTAACCCACTTAGTGAGAGACTTTATTTTCTTGGGCTCCAAAATCACTGCAGATGGTGACTTCAGCCATGAAATTAAAAGATGCTTGCTCCTTAGAAGAAAAGCTACGACCAACCTAGATAGCATATTAAAAAGCAGAGGCATTACTTGGCCAACAAAGGTCTGTCTAGTCAAAGCTATGGCCTTTCCAGTAGTCATGTATGGATATGAGAGTTGGACTATAAAGAAAGCTGAGCACCTAAGAATTGATGCTTTTGAACTGTGGTGTTGGAGAAAACTCTTGAGAGTCCCTTGATCTGCAAGGAGATCCAACCAGTCAATCCTAAAGGAAATCAGTCCTGAATATTCATTGGAAGGACTGATGCTAAAGCTGAAACTCCAATACTTTGGCCACCTGATGCAAAGAACTGACTCATTTGAAAAGACCCTGATGCTGGGAAAGACTGAAGGCAGGAGGAGAAGGGGGCGACAGAGGATGAGATGGTTGGCTGGCATCACTGACTCAATGGACATGAGTTTGAGCAAGCTCCGGGAGATGGTGAAGGACAGGGAAGCCTGGTGTGCCGCAGTCCATGGGGTCGCAAAGAGTTGGACATGACTGAGCGACTGAAC
>NW_011494635.1:236076-242245 GCF_000754665.1 Bison bison bison | reverse complement strand
AGTCACCCAGGCATGTCCGTCTCTGCAAACCATGGACTGTAGCCTGCCAGGCTCCTCTGTCCATGGGATTCTCCAGGCAAGAATACTGGAGTGGGTTGCTGTTCCCTTCTCCAGGGGATCTTCCCAACCCAGGGATCAAACCCTGGTGTCTGGCATTGCAGGCAATTCTTTACCATCTGAGCCACTAGGGAAGCCATTTTAAAAAGTTAAAAAAACAAAAAAGAAGTTCTGTAGGGGTCCCACGGGGTAGGCTTAGAGGATACAGACAGGGTCCCTACTGTGTCCACTCACAGGACCCCACCTAAACTCCTGCCCTCTGTGCAGAGCCTCCTCCATCCGGCCATCCATCACCCAAAGTGCTGTCAGGCACAGAACTCATACAACACACATCAGCAGAAGGGTGAGCTGACATCAATGTTCTCCTGAAAAACAAAGACTCGGGGCTATGAAGAGAAGAATCAGAGAGCCCCAGATAACAGAGGGAATGTTTTCAGGGTGAAGTTGGCCAGGCACAGTCTTGGACATTCTGGCCAGGATCATTGGAATAAAGGTGTTCCAAACAGGACAAAGTTATCCTGATAGGAGACACCAGGTTCACTGCTTCAAGACAGGAATTAGGGTGGGGCTTCCCTGCAGACTCCCTGAAAAGATAGTGCCTCCAGCTGCCTAGGATTATGGCTTTTAGGGCCAATGACTGTAGGGAGACTTCAACCAGTTTGATTCCAGAAGCTAAATCAAGCTACCTCCTCCCTTAAAAGCAGACAGTTCACCAAAGAGGACGTACAGATGGAACCAAGTTTTGAAAGCACATGATGAAAAGATGCCCCACGTCTTAGCCAACAGGGAATATAATCAAAACCACAGCGAGCTACCACTGCAAAGCCATCAGAACAGTGAAAATAAAAGTGACAACACCAAATGCTGGTGATGACATGGAGAAACTGGATCACCCACGCATCGCTGGCAGGAATGTGAAATGATACATCCAACCTGGGAAACAGTTTGATAGCTTCTTATAAAACCAAACACAATGATCCACAACCCAATGATCCAGAAAGTGTACTCTCAGGCATTTATCCCAGATATATGAAAATTTATGTTCATACAAAACTCTGTGTGTGAATGTTCATAGAAGCTTTATTCATAAGAGCCAAAATTTAGAAATATCCCAGGTGTCCTTCCACAGGTGTGCAAACTGTGGTATATCTACACCATGGAACATGCTTACAATAAAAAAGAATGAATTATTGATACACACACCAATTTGGACAAATCTCCATAAAATTATACTGAGTGGGAAAAAAAAGTCAATCCCAAAGGTTACATACTGTGCAATTTCATTATAAAAGTGGAGACCAGACTAGTGTTTACCAAGAGTTAAGGATTTGTAGGCGATGGCGGGAAGAAGGGCATAGGGGAGCAATGGGAATTTCTGTAACAGGGAAACACAAGAGATCTTTGTGGTAGTGGAAATGCTCTGTATCATAAGTGGGCTGGTGGGTTCACAAGTCTATACATGTGATAAAATTGCACAGAATCAAATATACACAGAATTGAGAACAAGAAAAACTGAGAAATCTAAACCAGAGGGGTGGGTGGGTTCCACTGGTATCAGTATCCTGATTGTAATATTGGACCATAATTTTGCAAGGTGTTCTCATGGGGGGAAATCAGACAAAGGGCACATGAGCTTTCTCTGTGTTGTTTCTTAAAACTGCAGGTGAATCTATAATTACCTCAAAATTAACATTTTAATTTTTTTAATGATACAAAAATATCAAATGCACATTAAAAAGACTGATTCAAAATCCTGGAAAAAATACAGCCCTGGGGAGAAGAAGGATAGATAGGACAACCTCGACTGGACAGAGTCAAGGGAATAAGCAAAATTGAACCATCAGGTGTTTAGTCACTCGGTCATGTCCGACTCTTTGTGACCCCATGGACTGCAGCACGCCAGGCTTCCCTGTCCTTCACCATCTCCCAGAGTTTGCTCAACTCATGTCCATCGAGTGGGTGATGCCACCCAATGTCTGTCATCCACTCAATCCACCACCCACCCAACTCTGTCATCCCCTTTTCCTCCTGCCTCCAATCCCTGAACCAGGAAGACTGCCTGGTCCAGGAGGTGAAGACTCAGGTCTGTGGGAGTAGGAAGTCTCGGAGTGAGTGAGGTGGGATGACAAGAGACCACAGGGAATGGAGAGGACATCCTTTCTAAAGAGGCAGCCACTGCTTACCTCCAAGACGTTTTTGCCAAGAGAGAAAGCAGACCCAGTATCACCAGGTTTTCCACATTTTCTTGGAATGGTAAAATCTGAATTTTAATAAGAAATCTTCCCATTTTTAAATGTTAGCAGCTAATTTGAAAAATTCCAAAATACTATCCAGGTCAAAGGAAATTAACTGTAACTTGTATTCAAGCAACCGGTTTTTGATCCTCCATCTAGTCCGTTCCATCTGCATTCTACTCACCCTCCAGGGCTTAGTGAAGTTTTTATCTCATCTTTGACCCTTTTCTGACTCCCAGGTGGAGCTAAATGCCTTTCTCTGTACTTACCCAACCCGCTCCACCTCCTCGTCAGTCCCTGTCTTCCAAGTATTCATCCCACTGTGTTGAAATGTCTGCTTGCCTGAGAGCTCTGAGCAGCTGACTATGGCCACAACAATGCTGTGAACCAAACCGGTCAGCTGGGAACAGGCTAATCTGGGCTGGAGGCTCTGCTGACCCTGGCTTGGTTGGTGTCTATGTCTGAGTTACCTGGGGGTCAGCTGGTCTGGGTGAACCGTAGCTGTCACGGTTCTGCCCCGTGCATCTCATCTTCCTCCTGGAATCAGGGGGTGTGCCCTTTCATGACAGTAACAGAGGGCAGGAAGGAAACGTGCCAGGGCACGCTCAGAATTGGCACCCTGTCATTTCCACCACGTTCTATTTGATAATTCTATCACGGACTGGGAAAATAGACTCTTTCCTCACCTCTTTAGTGAGAGGGGCTGCGAGATCAAATGCCAAGGGGGTGGATTAGACATTGAGCAGGATGAGGAACTGAGGTAGTGATGCAGTCTGCACACGCTCCTGAAGTTCACATCCCTGACTTACTTATCTCAGTCCCTGGAACCTATCCTTGGGCCAGATGCACAGTAAGTGCTTAATAGCTTTTGGGGGGTGGGGTTCGGGAGAGAAGGAACGAGCCAATAAGTAACCTTTTATGGATGAGGGAACACTTCCAGGGGGATGCAATGACTTGCCCAAAGTCACCCAGTTCGTGGAAGATTCAGAAATAGAATTCATGTCTTCTGTCTCTTTCCACCATCACGAGATGCTTAGAAATGAAGCCTCCTTGGCCTGGCACTCACCCCTGTGCACCATGGGTCTGCTGAGGCTGGTATCTGGGGTGGACACCCATAGGCCAGCCCAGAGCCCTTACACAGCAGGACCCTGGGATGTGAATTCCCCCAGATTTGGGTCTGGCTGTTCCCTGCTTGCACAAAAAGGGAAGGAGAGACTGCTCTGCCAGCAGAAGGGGCACAGGGCATCACTGACTTCCCTGCTCCTTACACGCTGATCTCCCATCAGGAGTTCGGAGGAGGCTATTTTAGGGCAGTTTCCTGCAGTCTGATGCTTGTGTTTCTAATCACTGTTGCCACTTGCTAGCATTCCCTTTGGTATAGGAGCAGTTTAAGCCACGTGCATTTCCTGTGCACGCGCATACTCTGGAGGCTGCTTAAGGTGGAATATGGAATTTTATTTGCCTAGAAAACTCAAGCCCCTTTCTCCTCTCCAAAGGAACTGGTGGCTGTGACCTCACAGGGGTGGGGGATGGGGGAGGGTGAAGGTGGGAGCCTGAAACATTGTGCAACCCCTGCTGCAAAAGAGAGGGCAGTCAGCTGGGGTCTCTCACTGCCCCTACCTGACGAATAAGGAGGAGCGACCAGGGCCCCAGCTCTGTGCATTTCCATCTTTCTTGGCTGCAGGTTTAAGAAAGTTGGGTTCTAGCACCAGGCTGTGTTGCCTTAGAGAAGCTACCGGACTTCCCTACACCCGAGCCTGTAAAACAAAGGTGGCAACTAGAAGTATGTTTCTGAGAAACAGGCTCAGATCCCCCAGAGGTTCACCTCTGAGCAGCTGGCTGTGGAGGGTGGGAGTGGTGGTGGTGGTGGAGGAAGGGGGGATGGCAGAACTTTAGGGAAAATCACGAGCCCACTGGTGGTCGGTGGGCTGCTTCAAGCCACACCCTGAAAATTCATATGTTGAAATCCTAATCCCCGACCTGATGGTATTTGGAGACAGGAGGTCATCAGGTCATGAGGGTGGGGCCCTCACAGTGGGATTAGAGCCCGTGTTAGAAGAGACAAAAGAGAGGCTGCTCTCTGTCTCTCTCTGTGTCTCTGTGTCTCTGTCTGCCTGTCTCTCTCTCTCTCTGTAAGACCACAGCTGTCTACAAGCCAGGAAGAGGCCTCTCACCAAAACCTGACCAGGCTGTACCGCATCTCAGGTTTCCAGCTTCCAGAACTGTGAGAAATTTCTGCCATTGAAGTCCCCAGTCCACAGTCTTTTTACATCCACGGCAGCCCACAGCTCCAGGAGGACCAGCCATGAGGACTCTCTGACTGAGAAGGGGGGCGGGGGGGTGGAGATCCATGTGGCAGCCAGAGTGAATGATGGCCTCGTCTCTCCTGCAGTGGGCACTGGCCTGCTTCTCTCAGTTCCTTCCTCCACAAGTTGAAGAAAACAGCACTTCTGGGAACAACATCTGCCTCTTCTCTAGCCGTGTTCCATCAGAAGTACCAGCTCCTAAGTTTGTCCTGAGTGAGGGCATGTACTTTAGAGCCAGGGACAGAGTGATCTATTCCTGTGACCTGCAGCGGACGTGGGGTGAACTGCTCAGATCCCCTTCAAGAAAGGACACATGCAGGAGTGAGCAGTGTGGTCGGCTGAGCCAGGACTGTCTTCACGGCCATGTGACACACTCCATGGCTCAGACCATTCTCAGAAGGCCCCATACTTGGCCGATGCCCTGCTGTCACTGTCTCTAATTTCTTAGTAATTTTGAACCAAGAGGCCCCATTTTCATCTAGCCCTGGGTCCTGCTTACAGCTTCCAGCTTTGACAGCTCAGGTCAAGCTGAGTTCACATCCAACCAAGAATGGAGCAACGTTGGGCCTAGACATTTCTCCTCAGATGGTCAGAGGGGTTGGTTCAGACCTTGCCAGGTCTGCACCTACTTCCTGGAGAACACAACAGTTCTGCCCTGTGAGATCCACTCCCCTCACCCAGCTGGATCCATATTCATATACTTTTTATTTATTTTTAGTTAAGTATTTTAGTTTTTCTTCTTTTAAAACTTTTTATTTTATATTGGCATACAGTTGATTAACAATGTTGTGATAGTTTCAGGTGGACAGCAAAGGGACTCAGCCATACATACATACGTATCCATTCTCTTCCAAACTCCCCTCCCATCCAGGCTGCCACATAACATTGAGCAGAGTTCCCTGTGCTGTACAGTAGGTCCTTGTTGGCTAACCACTTTAAATATAGCAATGTGTACCTGTCTATCCCAAATTCTCTAACTATCCTTTCCCTTCCTTTTTAATGGCTGAGTAATATTCAACTGCATAATCTGTCCTTGAACATTTAGGTTGCTTCTACGTCCTGGCTATTGTAAATAGTACTGTAATGAACATTGTAATGAACATTGTAATAAACATTGGGCTGTATGTATCCTTTCAGGCCATATTTTTCTCTGGATATATGCCCAGGAGAGGGATTTCAGGGTCATCAGTTCAGTTCAGTTCAGTTGGTCAGTCGTGTCTGACTCTTTGTGACCCCATGAACTGCAGCATGCCAGGCCTCCCTGTCCATTACCAGCTCTTGGAGTTTACTCAAACTCATATCCATTGAGTCAGTGATGCCATCCAACCATCTCATCCTCTGTCATCCCCTTCTCCTCCTGCCTTCAATCTTTCCCAGCATCAAGGTCTTTTCAAATGAATCAGCTCTTTGCATCAGGTGGCCAAAGTACTGGAGTTTCAGCTTCAACATCAGCCCTTCCAATGAACACTCAGGACTGATCTTCTTTAGGATGGACTGGTTGGATCTCCTTGCAGTCCAAGGGACTCTCAAGAGTCTTCTCCAACATCACAGTTCAAAAGCATCAATTCTTAG
>NW_011494635.1:208439-235976 GCF_000754665.1 Bison bison bison | reverse complement strand
AACTCTCACATCCATACATGACTAATGGAAAAACCATAGCTTTGACTAGACAGACCTTTGTTGGCAAAGTAATGTCTCTGCTTTTTAATATGCTGTCTAGGTGGGTAACTTTCCTGCCAAGGAGTAAGCGTCTTTTAATTTCATGGCTGCAATCACCATCTGCAGTGATCTTGGAGCCCAAAAAATAAAGTCAGCCACTGTTTCCACTGCTTCCCCATCTATTTGCCATAAAGTGATGGGACCAGATGCCATGATCTTAGTTTTCTGAATGTTGAGCTTTAAGGCAACTTTTCCACTCTCCTCTTTCACTTTCATCATCAAGAGGTTCTTTAGTTCTTCTTCACTTTCTTCCATAAGGATGGTGTCATCTGCATATCTAAGGTTATTCATATTTCTCCCTGCAATCTTGATTCCAGCTTGATCAGCTTGCAGGGTCACATTCCCACCAACAGTGTAGGAGGGGTCCGTTCTCTGCACATCCTCTCCAGCATTTATCATTTGTGGATTTTTTGATGATAGTCATTTTGACTGGTGTGAGTCAATATCTCATTGTTTGCATTTTTCTAATAATTAGTGATGTTGAACATCTTTTCATGTGCCTCTTGGCTATATATCTGTATGTCTTCTTTGGAGAAATATCTGTTTAGGTCTACTGCCCATTTTTTTATTGGATCATTTGTTTTGATGCTATTAAGCCTCATGAGCTGTTTGTAAATTTTGGAGACTAATCCCTTGTCGGTTACATAATTTGCAAATATTTTCTCCCAATCTGTGGCACATTCATACACTTTTAAAAGCTTCCACTAATCTGTTCTCTTAAAACTGCAGGATTTTCATCTGCAACCTACTGGAACTTTTAGTTTTCCATAATTGATGGGTTTTGGCTCCAAAATCACTACAGATGGTGACTGCAGCCATGAAATTAAAAGACACTTACTCCTTGGAAGGAAAGTTATGACCAACCTAGATAGCATATTCAAAAGCAGAGACATTACTTTGCCAACAAAGGTCCGTCTAGTCAAGGCTACGGTTTTTCCTATGGTCATGTATGGATGTGAGAGTTGGACTGTGAAGAAGGCTGAGCGCTGAAGAATTGATGCTTTTGAACTGTGGTGTTGGAGAAGACTCTTGAGAGTCCTTTGGACTGCAAGGAGATCCAACCAGTCCGTTCTGAAGGAGATCAGCCTTGGGATTTCTTTGGAAGGAATGATGCTAAAGCTGAAACTCCAGTACTTTGGCCACCTCATGCAAAGAGTTGACTCATTGGAAAAGACTCTGATGCTGGGAGGGATTGGGGGCAGGAGGAGAAGGGGACGACAGAGGATGAGATGGCTGGATGGCATCACTGACTCGATGGATGTGAGTCTGAGTGAACTCCGGGAGTTGGTGATGGACAGGGAGGCCTGGCGTGCTGCGATTCATGGGGTCGCAAAGAGTCGGACACGACTGAGCGACTAATCTGATCTGATCTTAAATTTTTATAACCTCTATTAAACAATTAATCATATGGCCTCATCCATCCCCATGATTAGAATTTATCTGGTAATTTCATTGCAGATCTGCCTTGGAGACAGCGTTGTTCCCCACCTGGTGTACTGTATGGCCCTTATGGGCCTGGCCACCTCTAGGTCATCAAGGGCTCTGGCGGCCAGTGTTATATGCTGTTCTTTCTCAGGGGTGCAGCAAGATCGGTAAACTATCCCCACCCCCATAAGTGAGAGCAAAAGATCTCATCAATCAGGTAAACATCTTTGTGAAAAGTTCAGGGTCCTCAGAAAAACTTCCCAACTCACCCTCTGCCAGGCTTAGATCAGAAAAAAAAAGCACATGAACTCTTACTGGTTTTTTATTTTAGAAATTTCTCTCGGAGGCAGAATCGTAGGGGCGGTTGGTTGGTGGTAATTTGTGACACTGCGGGTGTAAGTGAGGTTGAAAACGGGCCCTTGGTAACTTAAGATACAGAGAAGGAGCTCCTGGATGTGGTGAGGACCTTTGATGAATGGGTGTGCGGTGCTGTGCTCAGATGAATGGATACATGTTTGAAAAGGGCATCCTTCTTCCTCATGCAAAGAGCTGGATTCCAAAGGAAAGGGTAGTCAGGGGAGAGGGACTGTCCCTGGACTGCCTTCCTAACTCCAAACTCCTCCTCAAAGTCCCCCAGAATCCCACCCCACAACGTGCCTGTGCTTCAGACCCACTTCCAGAGAGACCCGTGTTTGAAGAGAGTCCTCAGGCTTCCCTGTTAGCTCAGATGGTAAAGAATCTGCCTGCAGTGCAGGAGACCCGGGTTCAGTCCCTGGGTTGGGAAGATACCCTGGAGAAGGGAATGGCTACCCACTCCAGTATTCTTGCCTGGAGGATCCCATGGACAGAGGAGCCTGGTGAGCTAGAGTCCATGGGGTCTCGAAGGGTCAGACATAACTGAACGACTAACGCTTTCACTCGGCTGCACAGGAGTTTTGAGCTCACAGCCTCTACCAGGCTTTGATCCTGTTGTGGAAGCCTCTGAGGACGAAAATAAACTTGCTCAGCTTAAAAGCTAGGGGAGTCTTTTATCAAAAAAAATTTTCAGCCACACTCTTTATTGGTGAAAAGAAAGAGAAAAAACGCAGCCCCTCCCCTCACTGGCTAAAATCTTGATTACTATATGTCGTTCCCTGGAAACAAGCATGAACATCTCCAGAAAACATCAACCATTAGTAGCACTTAACCTCCTCAGGCTACAAAACAGCCAAAAGAGCCACTTAGGGGCAAAGCATCTTCTGATTAGTTCTTTAAGGGAAAATCTCTCCTCAGTAGGAAATGGTCCAGGGGTTGCCAGATGGAAATGTGGAAATACCCACCACCCAACGGTCCAGCAGGCCAAGCCGCCGCGCATCCCAGCATCTTCCCCGACTCCTCCCTGGCTGCATCACTGTAGCCCCTCCATGCCCCACCCCCGCCAAAAGCCAGGGTCCCCTGCCCACCCAGCTTCACAGGCACCTGCAAACCCCATCCTGGGCTTGGGGAGCCTACAGCTGTTCTTGAGAGGTAACCAAACATCCATTTTAATTACACTGCGGGCTGTATAAATATTGTGCTCCACAAAATGGTACGAAGCAGATATTTTTAGGGGGTCACAGATGCTTCATGGGATTATCCGAGTCACAGGTCTGGAAGAATTTTTCCTCCAAAGAAAAGGAAAAGCACGTCTCCAACATCTGCTGTGGGGACTCTTGAGGGGCTCGACTCCTTCGCATCGTCAGTTTCCTTCTGAAACCCAGCAGGTGGGCTATAAGCAAATGGAGCAGATCCAACACCAGGCTAACCAGACGCCTGACCCCAACACGGGCTGTGTCCCCACCCTGGACCTGCCTGGCCTCCCGATTCATGATTCACCTTGCAAACACTCCTTACTAAGCACCTACTGGGTGCCAAATGCCATGGCTGTCACTGCAAATGTGGGCGAGACACTAACACATGCTAAGTGGTGGAAAGGGACTTCTGGTCACAAAGATGTACAAGGTTCACAGCATCCCTGGTGGAAACTGCCCTCAACTGGAAACAACTCGAATACCATGGACACTGCTCAACAGGAATGCAAGTGAACCACAACGTCCCACAAGCATGCCTGGAGCTCAGACACAGGAGGAAGAAGAAGACTCTGAGGTGAAAAAGCCGTTTACCTGAAATACACAAGCAGGCATCAGCATGAGGTCAGAAGTCAGAACAGCGGGCACCCTCGAGGAGGAGGGACAGAAGGGGCCTGAGGGGGGCTCCCGAGGTACTGACACTTCCTGTTTCTCAAGTCACGTACTGGCTACAAAGGTCTGTTCCATTTGAGAAAATCTGTGGAGCTGCACACTCATGGTTTGCAGATTTCTCCAGTAAGAGGTGTATTTTAAAATAGTAAAGAACAGCGATGTGCTGTCCCACGGTCAGGAAATGGCCAGGGCAAGACCCAGCCCCAGGTGTCCCGGCACCAGGGTCCAGGCTCTCACCCTTGGGTCCTGCTGCCCCCAAGAATCAGAGCCCCCAGGTGGGGTGCCTGGGAGCCAGCCCCCGCTGTGCTCCAATCTCTGGGTCTCGCATGACTGCCTCCCCCATCTTCTCTAGCTGACTGTAGCCGCCTGAGGGCTTCCTTGGGTGTCTGCAACCCACTGTGCCTGGGAGTCAGCACCACTGTCCCAGGAGCAGGGCCTTTGCAGCCCCTGTCCTTGATGGGACGCCCTCAAGCTGCGTCCCTGGCATCTCCCTGAAATCCTCTTGGGTTGAGCTCAGAGGGGACCTGCTCAGATGCAAACCCTGCACCTTCTGCTATCCTTCCTGGGCTCACATCCCAATGGCCCAACTGGTGGGACCACAACAGGACCCCTCACACTCGAGGGGCAGTAAATCCCCCTCAAGGCTTTCGTTGCTCAGTAGCTTAGTTGTGTCTGACTCTCTGCGACACCATGGACTGCAAAATGCCAGTCTTACCTATCCTTCACCATCTCCTGAAGCTTTCTCAAACTCACATCCATTGAGGCAGTGATACCATCCAACCATCTCATACTCTGCCATCCCCTTCTCCTCTTGCCCTCCATCTTTCCCAGCATCAGGGTCTTTTCCAATGAGTCGGCTCATCACATCAGGGGGCCAAAGTATTGGAGCTTCAGCATCGGTCCTTTCAGTGAAGATTCAGGGTTGATTTTCTTTAAGATTGACTGGTGTCAAGTTAGAAGGGCCCATTTCGCCTCCTTCACTTGTAAAGCAGTCCATCATCAGGACCTCCCTAAAGGATACAGGCAACTATGAGAAAAGTTTCAGTTGGGTAGGTCAAGTATAACCTTTAACCATTCAGGAGGACATTCTTTGGAGACGAGATCTATGTGAGACCTTACAGAATAAGTACAGATGCAAGGTAGAAAAGAGCATCTGAGATTGGCGGTCATTCCTACAGAAACAAGGAGGTGAGAAGTGGACTATGCCCACTGGGGTGTGTGCCCATCTGGAAGAACACACAGAAGCTGGTAACTGCAGGGGCCTCTGGGTATAAAAACAGGAGAAGGGGGCCAGGAGAGGGATGTAAAACTGAATTTCCTCCATGCTCCTCTGTACTATTTGGATATTTTTTTTCTTATGTGTGTATTTTTCAAAAAAAATATTAAGGAGCTTATTTATTCATTCAACAAGCAATTTTGGTATGTACAATGGGTACTGGGCACTAAGAAAATGAGATCCAGTGACAGCAGGGAGGCCCTGACTGATTCCCACCTTCGGGGGCAGACTGGTGCTGGGGGCTGTGCAGCTGAGCCCTGTAACCTGTCATCCAGGCTGAGGTCTCTGACCGAGGGGGTACTACAAACTGAACATCAAGATAGCGGTGTGGAAGTGAGACCCAGACAGGATAATGCCCACCCACAGCCAGAACACAGGGCTGGAAAAAAAGGGAGGCCATAGAACCTTGGGAAGATGACAGCTGAATGGGGGCAGCTTCCTGGAGGAGTTGAGGGTAGGACTTAGATGATGGGTTCGGGGGCAGGCAGAACTCTGGTCTCCAAGAAGATGCTACTCCCCACACCCCAGAACCATGGCTCTGAGGATACATCACACCCACGAGTACCCAGCCTGTCTCAGCCAGGGCTGCTGCCACAAAGCACCGTAGACGGAGTGTCCTAACAGCAGACACTTATTCCTCCAGTTCTCGAGGTTGGACGGCTGAGGTCAGGGGCCACACAGTCAGGTTCTGCTGAGAATGCTCTTGCTGGTTTGCAGGTGGCATCTTCCTGCTGCGTCCTCACATGGTGGAGAGAGACGGCGCGTGTGAATCCTGGTGGAATGGGTCTAACGGTTCAGTCCACATGGCGTTACTTACACAGCCACAGGGACTCCGCAGGTGTCATTAAGGTTACCAATGGGCTGACATGAAGAGAGAAGATTCTCCTGGGTTACCTGGGTGGCAATCACCCGAATCCTTTCAACCCAGGGGCAGAGATGAAGGCAGAAGGGTTCAGAGAGCACACTGAGGCCTGAGAAGGCCTCCTCGTACTGCCGCAGGCTTTGCAGAGGGGCCGGCCTAGTGACCAGGAAGGTGGCTGGCTTCCAGGAGCTGAGAGAGCTGGCCCGGCTGACAACCAGTGAGGCTATGGGGACCTCGGTTCTACCACCATGAGGAATTGAACTGACCCTTTCCCAGGCCCCCAGATGAGAGCCCAGTCTGGCCAACACCCTCACTTCAGGCCTGTGAGATGGAAGCGAGGAACCCAGTCAGCCCTGCCCCCACTTCTGACCTGCAGATGCTGTGAGAGTGTGAATGGTGCTGTTGGCAGCTGCTGAGTCTGTGGTGAGCTGAGCGTGTGTGTGAGTCCACACAGGAACACTCCACTGAGGTGACCGATGCCATGTGGAGCTGGGGCCTGAAGGCCAGTACCCACGGGCCCCAGCAAAGCAGGCCTCCTGGAGAAAATGACCACCTAGGCATGACGGCAGGGGGGCCACCGACTCAGCCTGAAGGTCCAGGAGGCAGAGCACAGGGTGGGGCCCGGCCTACCTGGAAGGCCCAGCGAGGCCCCCGTCCCCCCAGCCTGGCAGGAACAGGGTCCAGTGTGACCAAATGACCCAACTCTTCAAGAGAATCCAGAAACTCACTTTTTACATGAAATATTCTCATTCCAATTTTAAAAACACTGTGCTGGCCAACCTTGAGCAGAACAAGCAAATGAGAGAAGTCTTGAGCCAGAGGTGAGCTTCTGGGGCATCCACCGACTGTGAGAGGTCAGGCAGAAGAGCACCCAAGTGGGGGCCTTTCCAGGAGGCCATGGGGATCCAGTCCTCCCTACCATGCAGAAGAGGAGGGACTCACACTCACAGAAGACCCCAGCCCCGGTGCCCTGTGGGGGACCCAGTCCCAGCCCCTGACAACCAGACAGCTTAAGGGCAATGGGCCTTTTTCCAGAGGCCGCCACTGAGGCCAGAACGGGGAACCCCCCAGACATGAGCTGGTGACTCTGTCTCAAAACTACACGTCCAATTCCAAAATCTGAGTCTGTCCAGCCACTCCACCCAGCCTCCTGGCATCACAAGACTTTGCTCTTTTGATGGCACAGGGGTTTGCTCTGTGTTCCCGAGGCCTGGACTCTTCCCCCCTCGCTAGTGAACCAGCCCCCTCCTCACTCAAGGCTTGGCTGTCCTGTCTAGCGCTCACCATGGCAGCCACCCTTCCGGCAGCCCAACATTTTGGATCCTGTTCCCTCACCCTTGGTAGCTCAGGGTCTCAGCTTCCCAGACCCAAATTCCTGAGAAAGTACTCTACCTGGTTTGAGTCATGTTTCTGCCCCGAGTGATGCTGGGTCAGAGGTCTCTAGCCAATCCATGGGGTGGGCTTCCCTGTGGTCAGATGTCAGTCCAGGCAGGACCTCTTTGTAACCCTTCCCTCCCTCCTCACACCCCTCCAGACCCTTATCCCATTTTTAAGCAAACTCATCTCAGGGCCAATCCCCAGAGGTATGAGTAGGACCATCAGGGGACAGGCTCGAGCCAGTCGTGTCCCTAACAGCAGCCCCCCCAAACGCCTGACACTCGTAAATGCAGCTCAAACAGCAGTGCCTGGACTAGGCACGGTAAGTGGTCTCTCATATCATCCAAAGACTCTGAGGTGCCCATCATGACCACAGGCAGGGGCACTGGCAGCAACACCACACCATTTACCTCCTCATCTGCTGAGTGGCCCAGGTGAGCCAGGAAGCCCCACACCCCACTCCCAAACCATCAGCGACTCCTGACCACAGAGCTGAGAGTCAACTCAGCCCAGGGTCTCTTCACTTCCCTCTGAGAAGATGAGATTTTGACAGCAATGAGCTCCTTCTCTGCCTCGTTCCGACACGGAGAACTTCAGAAACCTGTGCAGGGACCACAGGTCAGTGAGAAAAACAGACACACAATGAGGTCGGAGGATGACTCGTGCCCAGGGGAGGCTTGAGTCTTAAATTCTCTTTATAAAAACTTCATTTTGTGTGAAGCAATTATCCTTCAAAAAAAAAAAAAACAAAAAAACTTCATTTTGAATGGAGGGCAGAAGGCTATTAAGACAGTGCTATTGAGTTTATAGGGCTCCCCTGGTGGCTCAGATGGTAATGAGCCTGCCTGCAGTGTGGGAGACCCGGGTTTGATCCCTGGGTGAGGAAGATCTCCTGGAGAAGGAAATGGCAACCCACTCCAGTATTCTTGCCTGGAGAATCCCATGGATGGAGGAGCCTGGAGGGCTACAGTCCACTGAGTTTTACAGACACATAGTAAACTGCCTATGTGTATGTAAGTACACAATCTGATCTACGAAAAACATAATGCCTGTGAAACCGTCACCACCCCCAGGGCAATCAACGCATCCACCACCCCAAATTGCCTCCCCACTCCCCACCCATCCCCGTCTCCTGGCAACCACTGACCTTTCTGCCACTACAGTTTACATTTCTACTATGTTACATGAGTAGACCACAGGTACATACTTGTTTTCTCTGGCCTTGCTCACTCTGCACAGTTCTAACATTCACCATGTGGTTGTGCCCACAATGAAAATTCAACCCCATTTCTTGCTGAGTAGTATTCCAGGGTAGAACATCCCTTGATCTGTCAATTGTTGATGGACATTCAGTTTATTTATAGTCTGGGACAATCCCAAATACACTGCCATGAACATTCACGTACAAATTTTTATACTTGTGTGTACGCTTTTCTCTTGGGAAAATACCTAGGGAAGGACTAGCTGGATTGTTTGGCAGGCATGTGTTTAAGGATGGCCATTTCCATGAAGCTCCTGGGTGGCTTTTGGAGGGTCCACACTGTGTGTATTTAACCTACAAGATAAGGTGCACACTGGTCATGAGGAACTAATGACCCACACACTCACCCACAGGGAGGCCTCATCAGGCTGCAGCTGCTTCGTTCCATGTGTGGAGGGGGTTCCCAGAAGGAAATATCTCCCAGCATCACCTCTGATTTTGTGAAATGCTCAGCGCACAAGTTCCTGACGCCAGAAATGGCCCACGAGAGGGCTGTGTAATCTGTCTGCGGGAGACCCTCGACATGCTGGAACATCTCACAGGTCTAGAGCAGATCAGTTGTGATCTTCACTGAAAGCTGTGCGTGGACCACAGCAGGGGTTCTGTAAGGGTGGTCCCACCAGCATCACCTGGGAGCTGGGCTAGAAATGCACATTCCCCACGCCATCCAGACCTACAGAGTTGAAACAATGAGTGGAGCCCAGCCATGTGGGCTTCCAGATAATCAGATGTACATTCCAATTTAAGAACCAGCAGCCTAGAACATTTTTTAAGCCCTTCGACTCTACTGGAATTAAATCCATCAGAAGTTGTGTTACATCAGGGGCACACCCCCTCTGTGACCTCATTCCATCCCCACAGCTGTGGAAAGAAAGTGAAAGTGTGAGTCGTACCCGACTCTCTACTGCCCCATGGACTGTAGCCCACTAGGCTCCTCCGTCCATGGGATTCTCCAGGCAAGAATACTGGAGTGGGTAGCCATTCCCTTCTCCAAAGGATCTTCCCAACCCAGGGATCAAACTTGGGACTCCTGCACTGCAGGCAGATTCTTTACCATCTGAGCCACCAGGAGAGTTCACCCTTTTAGAACACTGCAACCCTGTGTTAAAGTCTCCTCAAAGAGCCAGGTTGCCAATGGAATACTGCAAAGTGATGGTCATCACTTCTTTCCCAAAGACTCCAAACAAAACGAAAGTTCAGGAACTCAATCGCTGAAGCATTTAAACCCAGCTGTCAAAACCACCTGTGTGTCTACCTGGGGCTTTCACCCTAGCGTATTATGACATAAATAAATCTAAGGAAAGAAAAAGACAAAGATTTTAGGTGATACACTGCAACTCTCTTTACTGCTCTAGAACCCTCGCTCCAAATTAACACATCAGCAGGAACATTAATCAAACTTGAATAGGAAGAATTTGAGTAAAAATATTGAATACTTTTTGTTTTAATCTTCAGCTTAAGCATGATTGCTGCTTGACATTGTAATTGGAGAGGTCTGCTCATTTTCCTGATATTCCGGCAGGCTTACCACTTAGCCCAGTCCTTGAAAACTCTCTCCAGCTTCTGGCCAAGCAGAACTTTGCCGCTCACTTTGAACTTGCCGGCAAGGAAAGCCTTCTGAGGGTTCATTTTGCCCAAAATCAACTCCATGAAGACAGGCTCGGGGATTGTGAAGACGGTGTCCGCTGGGAGCCTGGCAGGTCCTCGATACGTGTCCCCAGAGCCGTTCTTCAGATCAATGGTCCACTGGTGGACAGTCTTCCCATCTTTGGTGATGTCCAGCTGGAAGATGGCATTGACTTTCTTCACCAGCTGGTCCCCCACTTCTTTGACGTGCTGGCTGATGTCCTCAAACACTGGGACGGTCTGGAATTCTGACAGCGAGAGAGGGTGTGGCACAGCAGGTTCCCGACCTGGACCCAGTTCCTTGAACTGGCCTGCCTGCGGCCCATCCCCTGCCTTGATCTTGAGCTGATGGTCAATTCTCTTCCACATCCCACTGCACTGGTCCTCCTGACCTTGCCGACTGGTGTGTGAGCAGCTGCGGCCAGGTTAATATACACAAGGTCAGATTGTGACATCAAAGGCAAGGCCAAGCGGGGACTCAGGCTGTGTGTGTGTGCCACAGTCTCATTGGCTGAACGGGTGCTAAACACGTGACATGGGGTTAGGGCTCGGCCAGGTCATTGTGACACAGATCCACACCACCACTCCCCTAAACCACAAGGTCCCACAAGCCCAGCCCAGAAAGATCTGGACCCCGGGCTGGGAATAAAGGAAACTGGCCCGCAGAAGGTTCTCTGGTGACATGAGCTCTGTCTTTTCAACAGCCCTAACTGAGAGAGCACTCATTCTGATTCTTTCAAAAGCAGATGATCTTAAGGTCCAGATACTGGTGCTTCCACTACCTACTGGGGAGTGGGAAAAACTGTTAGAACAAAACAGCTGGTGGAGGAGGGCTCAGCACCAGGGCCTGCACTGGAAGCTTCCAGAAGCAGAATGAGAGGGGAAAAAGGAAAGAAACAAATATCCCTGAGGTCGGCAGAAGACGCTGCTGGTCTCACAGGATAACTGCAGACACTATCACAGCCCTCACTCCAAGCCACAACACCGCTGTAGGCACTGCACATGTATTTTATCAACACACTTAACTCTCCATATAACTGTCTGAGGTGGGTACTGGTACAATCCTCATTTTACAGATAAGGAAGCTGAGGCAAGAAGTGAAGTGACTTTCCAAAGCCACCCAGTGAGTCGTAGGGCAGCCAGGTTTAAACAGAGGGAGAAAGACTTCAGAGCCCACTTTGGGTCTGCCTGATGCTTTCTCATGATGAGGTTGAGGGCTTGGGCAGGAATGCCACCGCAGGGATCTTGTGCCTTCGCTGTGTATCCTATCAGGGGGTCTATGGTGCCAGAATGTCCCTCCACGGTGATGCTGACCTTGATTCCTTGGTTAAGGTGGCGTCACCGGGTGATGGGCAGCTCCCTGCAGAGTTACTGCTTCTCCCTTTGTAATGAATAAATGTCTTGTGGAAGATGATACTTTGAGACTCTGCAAATACCCTGTTTCCTATCACACTCCAGCCCACTCCTGTCTGCCCCCATCCCTGACCCACTGGTGTTAAATGCCCATCACTCCTTTTAGATTTAACGACTGGAATTCCGCTGGAAGAATGAGCTTTCCCTCATTTTTTTCACCTGTGCAATCATTTGTTTATCCCAATATGGACTCATGGATATTGCTTTATTCTTATCATCTGTTATGATGATTATTTATTTTCTCACTCAGCTTGTCCCAGATTGGGTCATTGGGAGCTCTGGCCAGGTGGGTACTTGTGTCCTTTCCCCACCATGGTGTTCTTAAATGTAAGTGAAGCTGGTAGGGAGTTGCTGGAAGCTCTTTTCTCTCTGGGAGGAATTCAGAAAGTACAAAAGTTTTCAGTACATTTTCTTTGGTACTTGATGGATGAGCTGGTATTATTAACATGGAGCAGTTAAACAAAATGCAATGGGCTCCAAAACCAAGTCTTTCCCCTGAGGCCACCAAGTATGCAACTAATATATTAAGAGTTTAAAATGAAGAGGATGGATTGCCCCAGTAAGCTCGCTGGGAACAGTCAATGGACCACCGAGCACCATGCCCACCATGCCTGATTTTCCTCAAGGATGGGTTGTCCCTTCTGAACTGTTCAGATGGGTCCCCAACAGGGCTGCCATTCCTGCCTCAGCATGTCAGAGGAGAATACAGTTTCACAGCCCATGCATATCCCTCCATGAGTTCCTATCTTTTAGAGGAGGATATTTCTACTATCGGGCTTCCCAGGTGGCTCAGTGGTAAGGAATCCACCTGCCAAGCAGGAGACTTGAGTTCAATCCCTGAGTCAGGAAGATCTGCTGAAGAAGGAAGTGACAACCCACTTCAGTATTCTTGCTTGGGAAATCCCATGGACAGAGGAGCCTGGCGGGCTATAGTCCATGGGGTCACAAAAGAGTCAGACACGACTTAGGGACTAAACAATAATAAGTACTGGCAAAGGTGTGGGAAAAGAAGCCTCCTACACTGTTGGTGGGAATGTAAACTGGTGCAGCCACGGTGGAAAACAGTATAGTTTCCCTAAAAAACTAAAAGTAGATCTACCATATAGTCCAGCAATCTCACTCTTCGGCATATATCCAGAAAAGATGAAACCTCTAACTGAAAAGATATATTCACCCAATGTTCACTGCAGCACTGTTGACAGTAGCCAAGACATGTGTTAAGTTTCTTCAGTCGTATCCAACTCTGTGCGACCCCATGGACTGTAACCAGCCAGGCTCCTCTGTCCATGGGATTCTCCAGGCAAGAATAATGGAGTGGGGTGCCATGCTTCCCTGGTGGCTCAGATGGTAAAGAATCTCCCTGCAATGCAGGAGACCAGGGTTTGATCCCTGGTCATATGAAGACATGAAAGTAACCTGAACATCCACTGACAGATGAATGGATAAAGAAGTCTGTATAATCTCCAAATTCACATGCTGGAACACTAACCCCACCATGTGATGGGTTAGGAAGTGAGATATGATTAGGACTAGATGAGGTCATAAGGGGGAAGCCCTCATGAGTGTGGTTAATGCCCTAAGAGTCACAGGAGAACTTGCGTCCCCTCTCTCCTCCCTAACTTGAGGATACAGTGAGAAGTCCACAGTCTGTAACCTGTAACAGAGCTCTCCCAAGAGGCTGGCACCCTAATCTGGGACTCCAGCCTGCAGAACCATGAGAAATAAATTTCTGTTGTTTATAAGCCACACAGTTCATGGTATTTTTATGACAGCAGCCCAAGCTAAGACATGTGTACACACAGAAAAGGGTGAAGATCAATAATGATATTAATCCACCACATCCATGGGAAGACAGTGCCAAGCCCTGAAAGCCTTTCTCACTGGAAAAAAAGTTACTGTACTATACCAAACTCATGTACAAATATATTTGTAAAGTCCCAGTAACTTAGATTTTATATATATAGAACAGAGATCATCCCTCCCAAAAGGCATTACTGGCCAGGGTAAGGGCATTCCTATTTCAAGACACAGCTGAAGATAGGGCCAAAGACAGGCAAATAGTTAATTAGATAAAATGTGTAAGATATGCCTACTCATAAATTAATAAGACTGATTGTGAATAAAATAACAGATAAAGTTTCTAAGAAAAGTGACGCATTTTTCTGATGTTCCTGACATCATTCAAAATGTTTTTCAGAATACCTTTTATAACCAATGTCACAAACCAAGGCTCAGCTGGTAAAGAATCCACCTGCAATGTGAGAGACCTGGGTTCAATCCCTGGATTGGGAAGATCCCCTGGAGAAGGGAAAGGCTACCCACTGCAGTATTCTGGCCTGGAGAATTCCATGGACTGTATAGTCCACAGGGTCACAAAGAGTTGGACGCAACTGTGGAAAATTCTTCAAGAGATGGGAATACCAGACCACCTGATCTGCCTCTTGAGAAATCTGTATGCAGGTCAGAAGCAACAGTTAGAACTGGACATGGAACAACAGACTGGTTCCAAATAGGAAAAGGAGTACATCAAGGCTGTATATTGTCACCCTGCTTATTTAACTTCTATGCAGAGTACATCATGAGAAACGCTGGGCTGGAAGAAGCACAAGCTGGAATCAAGATTGCCGGGAGAAATATCAATAACCTCAGATATGCAGATGACACCACCCTTATGGTAGAAAGTGAAGAGGAACTAAAAAGCCTCTTAATGAAAGTGAAAGAGGAAAAAGTTGGCTTAAAGCTCATCATTCAGAACTAACGAAGATCATGGCATCTGGTCCCATCACTTCATGGCAAATAGATGGGGAAACAGTGGAAACAGTGACAGACTTTATTTTTTGGGGCTCCAAAATCACTGCAGATGGTGACTGCAGCCATGAAATTAAAAGACACTTACTCCTTGGAAGGAAAGTTATGACCAACCTAGATAGCGTATTGAAAAGCAGAGACATTACTTTGCCAACAAAGGTCTGTCTAGTCAAAGGCTATGGTTTTTCCAGTGGTCATGTATGGATGTGAGAGTTGGACTGTGAAGAAAGCTGAGTGCCGAAGAGTTGATGCTTTTGAACTGTGGTGTTGGAGAAGACTCTTGAGAGTCCCTTGGACTGCAAGGAGATCCAACCAGTCCATTCTGAAGGAGATCAGCCCTGGGTGTTCTTTGGAAGGAATGATGCTAAAGCTGAAACTCCAGTACTTTGGCCACCTCATGCTAAGAGTTGACTCCTTGGAAAAGACTCTGATGCTAGGAGGGATTGGGGGCAGGAGGAGAAGGGGACGACAGAGGATGAGATGGCTGGATGGCATCAAGCCCTCAGCCACCTCTCAGTGTGTGCCCTGAGGAGATTCAGGATGGAAAAAAGCAGGATAGTGGCCCTAGATAGCTGGGGTATAGACCAAAGCAATGATTTCAGTGAACCCAGACTCTCCCATCTTCCCAAACACAGAAAAGCAGCTAAAGTCATTAACTTGAGGCATCATGTTTTCTTAATGAACAGTAACATTCTGAAGTTCCACTACTGGGTTTTGTTTTTGTTTCTTTCCTGGTGGCTCAGCCAGTAAAGAATCTGCCTGCAATGCAAGAGACCCAGGTTCTATGCTTATGTTGGGAAGATCCCCTGGAGAAGAGAATGGCTACCCACTCGGTATTCTTGCCTGAAGAATTCCAGGGACAGAGGAGCCTGGTGGGCCCCAGACCACAGGGTCACAAAGAGTCAGACACGACTGAGCAACGAATTTTTTAGGACTTCCCTGGTGGCTCAGATGGTAAAGAATCTGCCTGCAATGCAGGAGACCTGGGTTCGATCTCAGGATCAGGAAGATCCCCTGGAGAAGGGAGTGGCTATGCACTCCAGTATTCTTGCCTGGAGAATCCTATGGACAGAGGAGCCTGGAGGGCTATAGTTGGGCTGCAAAGAGTCGAACACGACTGAGCACACACACAGAACTCCTGTATATCCTGGCTCCTCTTCCAAGCTGTCCCTCAGAGCCATCTGAGAGGCTGTCTTCCCAACTTATGGTTCTCAATTTTTAGGTTGTGCCTTTCTCCTTTCTTCAGTCAGCCACCTTCTCTTAACTTCGGGGATGCCTAGAGGAGCGTAGAACCCAATAGAGGTGCTAGAGAAACAAAAGGAGGAACTAAGTGAATGGCACTCATCCTTGAGGTAGGTGTTCACTCAGGAGTCCACTGAGAGGCAGGGGTAAGAATGACACAGGCCAGGGACCTGTTAGAGGGATACGACCTTCCTCATGTAGGGGAAGGAGCTGGCTACATAGTTTCCCTGCAGCTGCTGATTGCGTCTGGGCAGGGCCTGAGGGTAGCTGAGCGGCAGCCCAGCCCAGAGGTCAGGGAAGCAGTGGGCAGATGAGGAAGCCCGTGAAGTGACCAACCAGGCGAGCCAGGGGACCCCAGATGCTCCCTACAGGTCTATAGCGCCTGAGTAGCCGCACCCACCTTTTCCCCCGGTAGAAAGACTCCACATTGTATCATTTCTGCCTTCCAAGGCTCAGGGGAGGTCAGTACCCTGTGCTCACCCTGGAAGTCTGCGTGGATGGGAGTTCTGGAAAACATAGTTCCAGCTCCACTAAGTTGTTCAGGAGCAAAGCTGGAGCCACATCAAGTGCTTTGATTTTTAGAAACAAAAGTCATGTACACACTGCTATATTTACAATGGATAACCAACAAGGACCTATCGTATAGCACAGGGAACTCTGATCAATGGTACATGCCAGCCTGGATGGGAGTGGGGGTTTGGGGGAGAACAGGTACGTGTACATGGATGGCTGAGTCCCTTCACTGTTTACCTGAAACTATCACAATATTGTTATTTGGCTGTACCCCAATACAAAATGAAAGGTTTAAAGTTTGAAAAACAAAAAACTTCAAACTAACTCTAAGGATAAAATGGCCCAACAGGCTGAGCACTGGCATTTAGCTACGGTGGAGGAAGTGTCATTTTATTCTCATTTTCTTTCCTTCTTTCCCACTCACTGCTGTGGACTCTGGTCACCCCGCCAGAGCAGAACAAAGCAAAGTAAGAAGGACAACTTGCCATGTCCCTAGCCACTCCCTCTAACACACGGTTTGGAAACCCTGATGACCCCCCTGGAGAAAAGTCTGATGCAGTCAGTCAACAGAGCTGGGTCAGCCCCTAGGTCTTACTGAACTCAGTACATCAAGACCACTGTGGAACAAATTCTGATAAGTTCCTCTGGCTGTTTTGAAAGATTCATCAACCCTGAGCCTGGAGAGGGCCAGGGGTGCAAACCAAAGAACAAGATCTCTGCCAGACAAGCAGGAGCTGTGCCTATCTCAGAAGGATGTTTTTGGTACAGTGTGTTATTTAACTGTGGTCACTGTAACTGTGGACATATCACAGAAGCCCGAATGCTGATGGTAAAGAGAGCCTGTAAAGATCTTGAATTTTTTTTGTTTAGATGGTTTTTTATTTTAATATAAATTTATTTATTTTAATTGGAGGCTAATTACTTTACAATATTGTATTGGTTTTGCCATACATCAACATGAATCTGCCACGGGTGTATATGTGTTCCCCATCCTGAACCCCCCTCCCACCTCCCTCCCCATATCATCCCTCTGGATCATCCCAGTGCACCAGCCCCAAGCATCCTGCATCCTGCATTGAACCTGGACTGGTGATTCATTTCATATATGATATTATACATGTTTCAATGCCATTTCCCCAAATCATCCCACCCTCTCCCTCTCCCACAGAGTCCAAAAGACTGTTCTATACATCTGTGTCTCTTTTGCTGTCTTTCATATGGGGTTATCATTATCATCTTTCTAAATTCCATATAGATGCATTAGTATACTGTATTGGTGTTTTTCTTTCCAGCTTACTTCACTCTGTATAGTAGGCTCCAGTTTCATCCACCTCATTAGAACTGATTCAAATATATTCCTTTTAATGGCTGAGTAATACTCCATTGTGTATATATACCACAGCTTTCTTATCCATTCATCTGCTGATGGACATCTAGGTTGATTCCATGTCCTGGCTGTTATAAACAGTGCTGTGATGAACGTTGGGGTACACGTGTCTCTTTCAATTCTGGTTTCCTCAGTGTGTATGCCCAGCAGTGGGATTGCTGGGTCATATGGCAGTTCTATTTCCAGTTTTTTAAGGAATCTCCACACTGTTCTCCATAGTGGCTGTACTAGTTTGCATTCCCACCAACAGTGTAAGAGGGTTCCCTTTTCTCCACACCCTCTCCAGCATTTATTGCTTGTAGACTTTTGGATAGCAGCCATTCTGACTGGTGTGAAATGGTACCTCATTGTGGTTTTGACTTGCATTTCTCTGATAATGAGTGATGTTGAGCATCTTTTCATGTGTTTGCTAGCCATCTGTATGTCTTCTTTGGAGAAATGTCTGTTTAGTTCTTTGGCCCATTTTTTGACTGGGTCATTTATTTTTCTGGAATTGAGCTGCAGGAGTTGCTTGTATATTTTTGAGATTAGTTCTTTGTCAGTTACTTCATTTGCTATTATTTTCTCCCATTCTGAAGGCTGTCTTTTCACCTTGCTTATAGTTTCCTTTGTTGTGCAGAAGCTTCTAATTTTAATTAGGTCCCATTTGTTTATTTTTGCTTTTATTTCAAATATTCTGGGAGGTGGGTCATAGAGGATCCTGCTGTGATGTATGTCAGAGAGTGTTTTGCCTATATTCTCCTCTAGGAGTTTTATAGTTTCTGGTCTTACATTTATATCTTTAATTCATTTTGAGTTTGTTTTTGTGTATGGTGTTAGAAAGTGTTCTAGTTTCATTCTTTTACAAGTGGTTGACCAGTTTCCCCAGCACCACTTGTTAAAAGAGATTGTCTTTTCTCCATTGTATATTCTTGCCTCCTTTGTCAAAGATAAGGTGTCCATAGGTGTGTGGATTTATCTCTGGGCTTTCTATTTTGTTCCATTGATCTATATTTCTGTCTTTGTGCCAGTACCATACTGTCTTGATGACTGTGGCTTTGTAGTAGAGCCTGAAGTCAGGCAGGTTGATTCCTCCAATTCCATTCTTCTTTCTCAAGATTGCTTTGGCTATTCGAGGTTTTTTGTATTTCCATACAAATTATGAAATTATTTGTCCTAGCTCTGTGAAAAATACCATTGGTAGCTTGATAGGGATTGCATTGAATCTATAGCTTGCTTTGGGTAGTATACTCATTTTCACTATATTGATTCTTCCAATCCATGGTATATTTCTCCATCTATTAGTGTCCTCTTTGATTTCTTTCACCAGTGTTTTATAGTTTTCTATATATTGGTCTTTAGTTTCTTTAGGTAGATATATTCCTAAGTTTTTTATTCTTTTCATTGCAATGGTGAATGGTATTGTTTCCTTAATTTCTCTTTCTATTTTCTCATTATTAGTGTACAGGAATGCAAGGGATTTCTGTGTGTTGATTTTATATCCTGCAACTTTACTATATTCATTGATTAGCTCTAGTAATTTTCTGGTGGAGTCTTTAGGGTTTTCTATGTAGAGGATCATGTCATCTGCAAACAGAGTTTTACTTCTTCTTTTCCAATTTGGATTCCTTTTATTTCTTTTTCTGCTCTGATTGCTGTGGCCAAAACTCCAAAACTATGTTGAATAGTAGTTGTGAAAGTGGGCACCCTTGTCTTGTTCCTGACTTTAGGGGAAATGCTTTCAATTTTTCACCACTGAGGATGTTTGCTGTGGGTCTGTCATATATAGCTTTTATTATGTTGAGGTATGTTCCTTCTATTCCTGCTTTCTGGAGAGTTTTTATCATAAATGAATGTTGAATTTTGTCAAAGGCTTTCTCTGCATCTATTAAGATGATCATATGGCTTTTATTTTTCAATTTGTTAATGTAGTGTATTACATTGATTGATTTGCAGATACTGAAGAATCCTTACATCCCTGGGATAAAGCCCACTTGGTCATGGTGTATGATCTTTTTAATGTGTTGTTGGATTCTGATTGCTAGAATTTTGTTAAGGATTTTTGCATCTATGTTCATCAGTGATATTGGCCTGTAGTTTTCTTTTTTGTGTGGCATCTTTGTCAGGTTTTGGTATTAGGGTGATGGTGGCCTCATAGAATGAGTTCGGAAGTTTACTTTCCTCTGCAATTTTCTGGAAGAGTTTGAGTAGGATGGGTGTTAGCTCTTCTCTAAATTTTTGGTAGAATTCAGCTGTGAAGCTGTCTGGACCTGGGCTTTTGTGTGCTGGAAGATTTCTGATTATGGCTTCAATTTCTGTACTTGTGATGGGTCTGATAATATTTTCTATTTCTTCCTGGTTCAGTTTTGGAAAGTTGTACTTTTCTAAGAATTTGTCCATTTCTTCCAAGTTGTCCATTTTATTGGCATATAATTGCTGATAGTAGTCTCTTATGATCCTTTGTATTTCTGTGTTGTCAGTTGTGATCTCTCCAATTTCATTTCTAATTTTATTGATTTGATTTTTCTTCCTTTGTTTCTTGATGAGTCTGGCTAATGGTTTATCAATTTTATTTATCCTTTCAAAGAACCAGCTTTTAGCTTTGTTGATTTTTGCTATGGTCTCTTTTGTTTCTTTTGCATTTATTTCTGCCCTAATTTTTAAGATTTCTTTCCTTCTACTAACCCTAGGGTTCTTCATTTCTTCCTTTTCTAGTTGCTTTAGGTGTAGAGTTAGGTTATTTATTGGATTTTTTTCTTGTTTCTTGAACCTTCCCCTTAGCACTGCTTTTACAGTGCCCCACAGGTTTTGGGTTGTTGTATTTTCATTTTCATTCATTTCTATGCATATTTTGATTTCTTTTTTGATTTCTTCTGTGATTTGTTGGTTATTCAGCAGCATGTTGTTCAGCCTCCAGTGAGGACCTTTAATGACAGACACAACAGGAATGAATATCAAAAATGTTATGCCAAAAGACTGCATAATATAAATTCCCTTTAGGAGAAGGGGGTGCAGAGGATGAGATGATTAGATAGAAACACCAGCTCAATGGACATGAGTCTGAGACAACTCTGGGAGGTAGTGAAGAACAGAGAAGCCTGGCGTGCTGCAGTCCATGGGGTTGCAAAGAGTCGGACAGGACTTAGTGACTGAACAACAACAAACGTGAAGTTCTAAAACTGGCAAAACTAATCTATAATGGAAAAAAAATCAAAAGACTCTTTACTCTGAGGTGTGAGGGTGAGATTAACTGGGAAGTGGCATGAAGAAACTCAGGGGGGAAAAAAAAAAAAAAAAAGAAACTCAGGGGTGATGGGTATATTCATCTGTCAAAATTCTCCATGGAGTGATGTGTACTCATGCTTGCAACTTGTTTTGAAATGCATTAAAAGACAAGAGGATTGACGGATGGATAGATAGACATGTAACAAAACAAATACAGCAATATAGGAGTATATGAGTGTCCATGAATCAGCCTAGTACTGAATTATAGGTAGATGTCAACAAACTGACTGGTGAAAAGATGGGGAAAAGGCTATTAGAAAAGGATTCATAAAAGTTACAGTCATTTAGAAGGCAGGCCAGACACTCAGAATACATAGTACGGTTCACACCATTCTTTTTAAACATATGAAATACAATCACCCTGTTGAACTCAGTTCCTCTCAGTTACTAAGTGCTGGTTATGTGACAATTCCAAGTTGAACATACGCAAATTTTGTCCATAGCACATGAAGAATCTCTACTTATTCTCTATTTGGCAGCCTCGTTATCAGTCATCTATAACATGTGCTGCATAACAAACCATCACATCTCAGAGGCTCACAGTAATAAGCAATTATTTCTTGCTTACATGGCTTCAGAGAGGTTAGGGATTGGCCAGTCTGGTGGGGGTCCACTGGCCTAGGCTCCAGGCCCTGTGTCTCTCATTCTGCTTGATCAGCAGGCTCCCAGGGGCAGGTTCTTCTCACTATGAAGACCACAATACAAGAAGGCAAGACCTCCTGCACAAGTTTGTGCCAAGACTTTGCTCACATTTCTGTTAAAATTCTACTAGCCAAAGAAGTAACACACCTAAGCCAAATAATCACAGCCCCTTATTCACCTAGCTCTGGAAATGGAGAACTCACCTCTTTATTTATCACTGCAAGAGATTCTGGGGCAGCTTCGATTTGGGGTCTAGTGACGTGGAGCCTCTGTCTGCTTGAATGGCCCCCTCCATAGCTTCCACTGCACAGGAGAAACAAATCTCAAGCGTGTAACCACACCAATTCCAGTGAACTGTTCTATTTTGCCTCTTCAGCTCCCCTCAAGGTAGAACCCCACGGGGACAATTACAAACATGGGGCCAAGAGATAGAACACAGGGCACTTCTTTTTCTGCTGCAGAAGAAGTCAATTAGGGTTTCAATTTCCACTGTTAAATGTCACCTTTTTACAACATCCTGGAGGAGAGCAGGCAGCCCTGTCCTTAGTCGGGGGAAAACTCTTTCAAGGAAAGGCTTATTGTCTAAAAAGACACAGAAGGGTCCAGAGATTAAGGGGCCCACTCAGGCTGTCTGGATTTCCTGGAGCTCTCGGTTTCTATTTCCAGCTGAACATCTGGCTCCCTGATAGCCCCCAGAGAGTCTTTTGAGCCTCCCTGCCTCACTTTTCTCACCCCACTCCAGTACTCTTGCCTGGAAAATCCCATGGACAGAGGAGCCTGGAAGGCTGCAGTCCATGGGGTTGCTGAGGGTCAGACACGACTGAGGACTTCATTTTCACCTTTCACTTTCATGCATTGGAGAAGGAAATGGCAACCCACTCCAGTGTCTTGCCTGGAGAATCCCAGGGATGGGGGAGCCTGGTGGGCTGCCGTCTATGGGGTCGCACAGAGTCGGACACGACTGAAGTGACTTAGCAGCAGCAGCAGCAGCAGCAGCAGCCTCACTTTTCTACCAGTTGCAAAAAGATAATAAACCCCGCTGCCAGGCAATGCATATAAAGTGCCCCCAAGGAGTGCAGGAGGGAGGCAAACTTCTCAAAGGAGAGAGCTGTCAGCATGTATTCTCCTGATCTTCAGGTATCTCCAGTGTCTGGAACCCTTCATTAGAGCATGTGGTCCTTCCCCTGAGAAGTCAGACAAGAGCCAGAATCAATGAAGCCAAAAGACTCCCTTCTCTCGTCTCTGCTACAAAGGAGATGAGTCAAACTGCATGATGACCGGTCACTCTTCTTCACTTGCTAACACTCTGCACCCTATTTTCAAAGAAGGAGCATGTTGTTGGCATGGCTGAAGGGTTAAACACTCCCACTCCATCGCTACAGCCACTAGTGGGTATTTTATCACAGTTTCTGTGCAGGAACTTTTTGTCCACAAAAACCCTTCCTCCACCCAGATGGGTGAGACTTTGAGAGTATCTCCAGTTTCTAAAGTTAGGTCATAAATTGCTCTCCTGTTTGCAGGGTGGTGTTGCCCCTGAAAAGACCCCATCTGTTCATAGTCTGCAACTTATTTTGAAATGCATTCAAAAATTAAGAAGGGCTCATACACTTTTAATTTTTTTTAATTATTTACAACTTTTTTTCTGTTTTTAATTATAGGGGAATTCATTTCCTCCCTCTCTGGGTATTTCACCCTCATCTATAGAACAGGAACATTGGCCTTTTCCAAAGTATTAGGAGGAAGGACAAGGGCAGCTGGAACTCTCATAATGCTGCCAATAAGAACGCCAAAGAGTTCCACTCTGGGAAAGAGGTTTCAGTATCTAAAATGGGTAGGTTGTTTTTGTTTTTTTGGATATATCTGTACAAGTGGAATTGCTGGGTCCCAGACAATATTTCCAGGGATATACCAAACAAATATCTACATTTTTTCTTAAAAGACACATATTAGAATGACTTTAATCAGCCAAATGTGGTAACCACCCATATGCCCATCAACAGTAGAATGGATAAATTACAGGAAACTAAACAGCAATGAGAATTAACAATCTACATCTATACACAACATAGTGAAATTCACAGTCACTGTTTTGAACAAAAGAAGCCAGACCCTCCACCTCCCCCTGCCAAAAGGAGTTCATATAGCTTCTAGAGAGCTAGTAATTTTCTAAATCTCGATCTGAGTGTTTTTAATTTGGGAAAATGTATTGAACCACACATTTATGATGTGTGCTCTTCTCCAGAGGTATATTACACTTCAATGAGAGGTTTTAAATACATATGCACACAGAAAAAAGTGCCCACAAATCAGAACAGAAAGTATTGGAGGAAAGTGTCCACCCAACCTTCCACTTTCTCCCTCCCTACTCCTCCCCAGGGGAAAGCTATGGCTGACTGGTATTGAAGGGGAAGCTGGAATCACAACCACACAGAGCCTGGGTGACCTCTCCTCCCCAGGCTCCCAGGCCCTGCTTCAATCCCCTTGTCTTGACTGCCATGACCTGAAACGTGAGAGGCAACGATTCTCCTTTCTCCTTTCTCCACTGGCACTAGCCAGTGGACCTGCTCTGCAGACCCAAGTACCACTGCTCATGGGCACCCCAAGTCCTGGGGGAAGAAGCAGGGAGCCTTGGCTGACTGTAGCATAAACCATGTTCTCTGCTCCAGGGCTACCAGCAACAGAGGTGCTACTCTGACCTCCAATTCCCATGGCTTACATCTATTTCTCAACTGATTCCAAAGATGGAAGAGGAAGACACATGATTAATGATCACCCCTTAAACTTCAACAACATCTTCCTCAGCAGTTAAGAAGGTGAAGATAAGAATAAATGGATTGCTCTTCTTTTATGAAGCATTAAGACCAAAGGCTGGAAGTTCCTAATGGATCCAAGGAGATGGTGATGCCCCTTTGGAATAAAACCAACTGGGTAATTAGAAAAGAAGAATGTGATTATCTAATCTCCTTCCTCTAAGATTTCCCTGCACTAACAAGAAATTGCTTTTCTGGGTGACTCCTAAACTGGAGATCTAGAGATTTTCAATGTAATATCAGAGGTTATCCCATTGCTGAGTTAGATGTCCCAGTCACTGGTTGCCACAGATGGAAGAAATGGGGGCGGAGGGAGGTCACGATATTTTTCAGCTCCTTCCATCAAGAAGTGAAGTCCATCTCTCCATCCCTTTGGTCTGGGTCTGTCCAAGTGACTTGCTTTAGACAGTGGGATGCAGCAAACTTAAGACAAGCAGAAGCTTAAAAAGTGCTGCACCATTAGCCATGCCCTCTGATTATTGGAGATATTCCACCACCATCTGAAGAAGACTGCTGGAGGGTGAGAGGCCACATGGACCAAGGCCCCAGAAATAAAAGTGAGATGCCTAGATCACCCAGCCCGGCCAAGAAGCCCATGTGAGAAGAGCCACCTAAATGATCCACAGAACCTTGAGAAAGGAAAAATGTGTGTTACCAGCATACAAGCGATCAGAACAGCCAAAATCCACACACTGACAACACCTACTGCTGGAGAGGACGTGGAGCAACCGGCACTCTCATCCCCTGCTGGGGGGATGCAAAACGGAGCAGCCACTTTGGAAGACAGTTTGGCAGTTTCTTACAAAACTAAACACACACTGACCATAGGATCCAGCTGTTGTGCTCCTTGGTATTTACTCAAATGAACTGAAAACTATATCCATACAAAAACCCACGGATATTGATAGCAGTGTTATGCATGATTGCCAAAACTTGTAGCAACCAAGATGTACCTCAGTGGGTTAAAAATGAACTATGGTACATTCACACAATGGAATACTGCTGCTGCTAAGTCGCTTCAGTCGTGTCCGACTCTGTGCGATCCCATAGACGGCAGCCCACGAGGCTCCCCTGTCCCTGGGATTCTCCAAGCAAGAACACTGGAGTGGGTTGCCATTCCCTTCTCCAATGCATGGAAGTGAAAAGTGAAAGTGAAGTGGCTCAGTTGTATCCAACTCCTAGCGACCCCATGGACTGCAGCCTACCAGGCTCCCCTGTCCATGGGATTTGCCAGGCAAGAGTACTGGAGCAGGTTGCCACTGCCTTCTCCCAATGGAATACTATTAAGCACTAAAAAGAAATGAACTATCAAGCCATGAAAAGATACAGGGAAACTTCAAAGCATGTTGCTAAGAAGCCAATCTGAAAAAGCTACATACTGTATGAGTCCAACTATGTGACATTCTAGAAAAGGCAAAATTATGGACACAGAGAAAAAGATCAGTGGATGTCAGGGGTTTGGGGGTAGGGAGGAATGAACAGGTGGAGCACAGAGGAGTTTTAGGGCAGTGTGACTATTCTGTATGATACCGTATCAGTGGAGAGTCATTGCAGTAGTAGTGTAGCATTAGTCAGTCAGTCATGTTTGACTCTTTGTGATCCCATGGACTGTAGCCCAGCAGGCTCCTCTGTCTACAGAATTCTCTAGGCAAGAATACTAGTATGGGTAGCCATTCCCTTCTCCAGGGGGTCTCCCTGACCCAAGGATTGAACCTGGGTCCCCTGTACTGCAGGCAGATTCTTTACCATCTGAGCTACGAAAGAAGCCCCATATCAATGGATGATGATGATGGTTTAGTTGCTCAGTCGTGTCTGACTCTTGTGACTCCATGGACTGTAGCCCACCAGGCTCCTCTGTCCATGGAATTCTTACAGGTCATCACTTGTCAAAACCCACTGGATGTACAACACCAAGAGTCAGTCCTTATGTACACTGTAGCTTTTGGGTGATAATGATGTCTCAACATAGGTTCACTGATTTTAACAAATGTCCCACCTTGATGAGGTACATTGATGGTATTGGAGGCTGTGCATGTGTAAGGCCAGGAGAATATGGGAACTCTGTGCATTTTCTACTCAGTTTTGCTATGGACCTAAAACTGCTCTAAAAAATTAAATCAATTAAAGATAACATGTGTTATTCTAAGCCACACTATTTTTAGATGGCCTGTTACACAGCAAAACCTAACTGATATACTGAGTCAACTGTTGAATGGGGAGGAGAATCAAGGGGAATTGAATCTGCCACATTAGAATCACAGACACTAATGAGAAAACACAGGAGAAAACAGCTGCCACGGAATCCAGGAGTGAGTGCAGTCATGCCTGTAGTTGGGCAAGTTAGGCAGAACCAGATGAAAGTAAGTTAAACCCAGATGACTGGGTCTGACATTTTACATGGACACACTTTTTAGGCCCCATTATGTGCTGTTTGAATGGACTCCCTCCACTGAGGTTTGACAGTAAAATTCCTATTTCTGGAAGCTTCAAAAGTGGGGCACAAGGTAATGAATGCAATTCCTATGTCGACAGCTAAAGAAGCAGAGCATGAGCTGCTTGGACCTGAGCAGACCAGCAGGTGCCTGCTCCGGTCACCGGATCCCAAAGGATCTGGTCGCCAGCACCAAGGAGGGGAGAAAAGGCAACAGGAAACGGTCGACATGATGGACTACCTGGAGGTAATTTAATTGGTTCTCTGGAATGAGTGATTCACCACCTCTCTACCTCTTTCACCACCCACCCTGCCTTCAATCTCCCCTGTCCACGCCACACACACACCCACCCACACACACACACACGCACACACACCAGCAAACAATACATCGGGCCCGAGTCTCTTTATTAAAAACCCTGACATCAAAAACCAAGGACTTCTCTGGGCATTTGGTAGCATGTGCTGAGAATGTGGCCATGGATGGTTAAACAAGAAAAGTCCCTGCAGATGAAAAACTGAAGCCAGTACTGAGGTCAGATTCTAGCCTCAGCAGCTGTGACTCCTCTGACTCAGGGAGTCAGGGAGAACACTGGAGTGGGGTGGAGGGAACAGCACAGCTCATTAACAGACAGAGCTGGCCATGGTTTCAATTTAACACCATTTCCTGAACTGATCAGAATTCCACCAAGGCTGTTAATTGGCTGCTGACCATATGCCTCTCGTTTCTGAATGTGCTTCCTGATTCAACGTGGAAATGACAACTGAATACACATTGGTCATACCTGACCTGCCATACCTGAGCCCCTCCATTCACAGTCTCCTCTCATATTCATAGGACGATTGAGGACATGAAAAAAAACGTCCTGGATGGGTGATGAG
>NW_011494635.1:189919-208339 GCF_000754665.1 Bison bison bison | reverse complement strand
GGGTGATGAGACGGCTCTTCCTCTTCAAAGACAGGAACAACCAGGGAGCTATGCCCAAATTTGGGGAGGTTTTTCTAGCTCAAATCAAACAATACCTTGAAGATTTCCCTAAATTCTTAACCTGTGACCAAACAGGTTCAAAAAATGAGGAGCTAGGGAGAGATAAATTGGGAGACTGGGGTTGACATATGTAAACTACTATATACAAAATAGGTAATTAGTAAGGACCTATCATATAGCACAGGGAACTCTACTCAATACTCTGCAGTGGTCTATATGGGAAAAGACTCTAAAAAGGAGTGGATATATGTCTAACTGATTCATTGTGCTATACACCTGAAGTGAAGTGAGTGAAGTAAAATTTGCTCAGTCATGTCCAACCAACTCTTTGCGACCCCATGGACTGTAGCCTGCCAGGCTCCTCTGTCCATGGAATTCTCTAAGCAAGAATACTGGAGTGGGTTGCCACGTCTTCCTCCATACCTGAAATGAATACAAAATTGTAAATCAACTACACTCCAATAAAAATTTTTTAAAAAATAAGGAGTTGGACTCCAAAGACCCAAGAAACAACTTCTTAAAAACTGCAATGTCAAGGTTTATAAAAATGTGTGTGTGTGTGTTAATATTCTGTCCCCACCCAAAGTCATGTTATGATATTGGATTGTCTGAAAACTATATCCCTTCTTTTACCAACCTCAATAAAGTGCTGACAAAATCAGGAGGAAGACAAAGCAGTTGGAATTCTCGTACACTGCTGGTGGAAGTATGGAATATCAGGCTTTTTTGCTGCTGTTGGGAACAGAGTCTGTTGTTCAACATTTACACTACAGCACTGGGGCTTCCCTCATAGCTCAGTCAGTAAAGAATGCGCCTGCAATGCAGGTGACCCTGGTTCGATTCCTGGGTCAGGAAGGTCCACTGGAGAAGGGATAGGCTACCCACTCCAGTATTCTGGCCTGGAGAATTCCATGGACTGTATAGTTCATGGGGTTGCAAAGAGTCAGACACAACTGAGTGACTTTCACAACAACTACTGGGGGAGCTAGTGAGTGTTTATATCACGCAGGGTTCTTATTTGCAGACAAGAGAATCCACTGCAACAAGTTTAAGCAGACAAGGTTTATTCTATTAGCTGTCTCACAAAACATCTAAGGGGGCAGGAAGCTCAGGTGCTTACATGGCCAGGAGTGATGCAGCCGGGAGACATGTCCCACCTCCCCACAGGAATGTTCCAGCAGAAACCCTACTGCTGTCACCATACACAGTCTGATTTTGGAGGTGTGGATAGTGGAAGATCCCATGCCGCCCCAGAAGCAGCATCCATGTGCCATCTTGTCTCACGTGGATGGGTCTGCTTGGAGGAATTCAGCCAAGCATGGCTCCCCAGCTGCATGGGAGTCTCAGAAAAGGCCCTTTCAGCTTCCCACAATCTACAGCACAGGAAGACATGAGCTAGGGGATTGACAGTGATGGTGAGTGCATGTATCTGATGGCGGTACCTGCTACAGGTATTTGGGGAGGGAGAGCAGATTGAGTCCAGGGGATCTGGGTGGAAGATTCGCAAGGAAGGCTGGAAGTCAGTGCCCAATAGAGGAGTCACCTGCGGGCAGGTGAGGACTGATGTCAGGACAGGGGCTAAATGTCTCAGAGAGGATGCTGAGAACAAACAGAGCAAGTGAGAGGACCTCTGGGAACACTTTCATTTACAAAGTTAGATCCAGTGAGACACAGGTTAAACTAAAGTTGCATTTTGCATGAAGAAGAGGAAAAAGGCTTTTTAATGATTGTTTTCACTGTGGGTTGGGGGAGAAGCAGAAGCAGTGAGATAAAATAATAAATTGGTGATGTTCTGACATAAGTCACTGTCAGGCCCAAAGGGTCCACATACACTTCCTTAGGAGGTGATCAGAAGTCAGTAGGCACCTCCCTGATGTTCACACAGCACCTCACTTTTCCTCAGGGACACCCCACCACCCCCAATCCATGAGGTCTCATCAGCAAAAGTGCCCTGCCCACCCTTACCAATGTGAGCAGTGGGAAGACATCCCAAGTCAGCTCCCCAAGGAATTGCAATTGTTTTTAATGAGATAGAGTTGACATACAATATAAAGTTGGTTTCAGATGTCCTACGTTGACTTCACACATCCATACACCACGTTAAGCTTAGTAACCACCTGCCCTCACAAAGTTACTGCACTGTTATTGACCATATTCCTTATGCTGTGTCACACTCTCAAGGAATCTGAATCGTGAGCCAAATGACAAAGACTCACCTCCCACCCTACCCCCAAATCAGAAGTTATCCCAGAGGCCGTTCCCTACAAAGGTTCCTTCAGGGATCCTCAGGGCTACCCTCTATCACTTTTTTTTTCCTTTTTGGTTGTACTGGATCTCTGTTGCTGTGTGCAGGGCTTTCTCTAGTTGCGGCAAGAGGGGACTACTCTTCATTGTGGTATGGGCTTCTCATTGCAGTGGGCTTCTCTTGTTGCAGAACTCAGGCTCTAGGCACATGGGCTTCAGCAGCTGCAGCATGGGGGCTCAGTAATTCTGGCTCACAGGCTCTAGAGCACTGGCTCAGTGCCTGTGGTGCACAGGGCTTACTTGCTGTGCGGCATGTGGGATCCTTCCTGACCTGGGATTGAACCCATGACCCCTGCATTGGCAGGCTGACTCAACCACTAGACCACCAGGGAAGCTTCCTATCACTGTTGAGCTCTCAATGAAAAATGCTTCCATCAAGTCTGTGAGCTTCCTAATGCCCTTCTAATGTTCGTTAGGTTTAAGTTAACTAGTGTCTATTTTTATTGTTCATGCATAAGTGCTGCAGGAGAAAGAGTCCCAGTCTTCTCCTGGTGAGGCATGTGCTTGTTGACCCTCACTCGGCAAATCGCGGGATTTGGCAGGTCACTGTGATAATGGCCGCCAATGAACATGTGTCCCTTTGCAATGGGACATTGCTGCCCCTCCCATCAAGACTCCATCCTTGAAGTCTATGTCTCCACACCACCTGGATCTGGGCTGGCCTTCTGACTTACTTTGACTATTAGAATATGGCGGGTGTGATGGTGTGTGATTTCTGAGTCTAGGCCTTAAGGGGCCCAGCAACCTCCTGGAACCCTGAGGCTGCTACGCTGTGAGGAAGCCCAGGCTCACTGGAGGAGGTGAGCTGGAGAAACAGGCAACCTGTTGAAGTGGTCGTCCAGGTGGGACCAATTTGGCAGTGACAGCAGACGGAGGCAGTGAACAGGGCAGAGGCAAAGCTACTGGCCAACTGGGCATTTGCCAAAGGTCCCAGGAAGCAGTGAAAGTGAAGTGAAAAGTGAAAGTCGCCCAGTCGTGTCCAACTCTTTGCAACTCTACGGACTATACAGTCCACGGAATTCTCCAGGCCAGAATACCGGAGTGGGTAGCTGTTCCCTTCTCCAAGGGATCTTCCCAACCCAGGGATCGAACCCAGGTCTCCTGCAATGCAGGCAGATTCTTAACCAGCTGAGCTACCAGGAAGCAGGGAGCCCACAAATGAAAAGAAACAGCCTTGGTGCCAATGGAGAAAAAGTCAAAGTGGTCTGGTCAGAAGATCCAATCAGCCAGAATACTGCCTCAAGGCAAAGCCTCCTCTAGAGCCAGGCCTTGCCTCTCTTCCATTCTGGGAAGACTACGAGAGGTGAGGAAGCTGCAGAAGAAATGAAGAAATGTGTGAGGCTAGCAGAGATGGGTTCATGAGATTTAAGGAATGAAGCCGTCTCCATGAGAGAAGTACAAGGCAGAGCAGCAAGTGCTGATGAAGAAGCTACAGCCAGTCACACAGAAGACTTAGCCGAGATAATGACTGAAGGTGGCTGCACTAAACAGTAGGTTGTCAATGAGATGAAACAACCTCGGGTTAGAAGATGCCACCCAGGACTTTAATATCTAGAGAGGAGAAATTCACTGAATGTTTTAAGCTCACTATTGAGAGCTACTGCTCAGAAAAAAAAGATTCCTTTCAAAATATTACTGTTCATTCACAATGTACCTGGTCACCAAGAGCTCTGATAGAGACGGACATGATGCATGTTGTGGTCATGCTTGTGAACACCGACCGTATCCATTCTGTAGCCCACGGAGCAAGGTGTCATTTCTACTTTCAAGTATTAGTTTTTTTAACAAATACATTCCATGGGCCATAGCTGCCACATAGAGTGAGTCTCTGATAGATCTGGACAAAGTCAACTGAAAACCTTCTAGAAAGGATTCACCACTCAAGATCCATTGAGGAATTCATGACTCAGGGGAAGAGGTCAAAATACCAACATTAACAGAAGTTTGGAAGAAGTTAATTCCAACACTTATGGATGACTTTGAAGGTTTCAAGACTTCAGAGGAAAACACCTCAGTAGATGATGTGATCTTATATACAGAAAATCCTAACTACTATACCAAAAAAAACTGTTAGAACTAATAAACAAATCCAGTAAAGTTTTAGAATAAAAAGTCTATATACAAAAATCAGTTGCCTTTCTATACACTTAAAACTATCAGAAAGAAAAATTAAGAAAACAACCCCATATACAATGACATCAAAGCAGTAAATACTTAGGAATAAATTTTTAAAAAGTAGGTAAAAAACCCATACATTGAAAACTTTAAGACACAATGGAAGAAATTAAGGAAGACACAAATAACTGGATGAAAAGCCCTTGTTCATGGACTGAAAGAATTCATATTCTTAAAATGTCCATACTACCCAAAACCATCCATATATTAAATGCAAAATTCCACTGGCATTTTTCACAGAAATAGGGAAAACAATCCTAAAATTGATATGGAACCACAAAAGACCCCAAACAGTCACAGCAATCTTCAGAAAGAACAAAGCTGGAAGCTTCATTCTTCCTGATTTCAACCTATATTATAAAGTAATCAGAATGGTATGATACTGGCATAAAAACAGACACAGAGACCAATGGAAGAGAATTGAGAGCCCAGAAATAAACCTAATTTATGTCTGTGCTTATAAAATATGTTCCACTAATATTTGACATGGGAGCCAAGAATATGCAATGGGGGAAGGACAGCCTCTTTAACAAACGGTGTGGGGAAAACTGGATAAACACATGCAGAAAAAGACATCGGACCCTATTCTACACCACTCACAAAAATTAGCTCAAGATGGGTTAAAGACTTAAATATAATAGCCGATATAATATTCCTAGAAGAAAATATAGGTAAGAAACTCCATGGCATTGTTCTTTGCAGTGATTTCTTGGATATGACAGCAAAAGTACAGGCAACAAAAACACAAACAAGAGGAACTAAAAAACTAGAAAGCTTCTGCAGAGCAAAGGAAACAATCTGCAGAATGTAAAGGAAAGCCATGTAATAAAAGGAAATATTTGCAAACCATAGACCTGGTAAGGGATTAATATTCCAAATATGTAAGGAACCTGTACAACTCAATAGCAAACAATAAATAAGGAACTTGATTTACAAATAGGCAAAGAAACTGAACAGACAAATTTTTTCCAAGGAAGATATACAGAAGGTCAACAGGTACATGAAAAAGTGCCCAACACCACTAATCTTCAAGGAAATCAGAACTACGAGATTTCATTTCACATCTGTTAGGATGGCTGTTCTTAAAAAGGAAAGAGATTTCCAATGTTTGTGAAGGTACGAAGAAATGGGAACCCTAGTACATCATTGATGGGAATGTAAATTGGTACAGCCGCTGTGGAAAACAGCTCAGGGGTGCCTCAAAAAATTAAAAAATAGAAGTACCACATGATCCAGCAATTCCACTCCTGGTCATATATCTGAAGGAAACAAAACCAGTATCTGGAAGATAAACTCACACTCCCATATCCACTGCAGCCTTATTCACAACAGCCAAGATATGGGAACAATGTAAGTGCCTGTCAATGGACGAATGGATGAAGAAAATGCGGTCAGTACACACAATGAAATATTATTCAGCCAAGAGAAAGGAGAAGATCCCGTCATTAGCAACAATACAGATGAAACTTGAGGGGGTTAAGAGTGAAATAAATGAAGATAAACACTGCATCATCTGAAAACATTCTAGAACCAATGATGATGAAGAAGTTATGTTGGGGGCCTGTGGAACAGCACAGCGCTGGTCAGAAGTCAGCATGGGTTCACAAGTGGCACAGTTGTTCTTGTTCAGTTGCTCTGGGACTCGATGGATGGCACCATGCCAGGACTCCCTGTCCATCACCATCTCCTGGAGTTTGCCCAAGTTCATGTCCATTGAATCGGTCATGCTGTAACACAGTGATGCTGTACTAATACTGTTTGACAGAATCAAGGGATTAATCACCAAATTACTCTGAAAACAGGGTTGCTTGACTTTGGCAAGAGTGGTGACACGGGGAGAAGGAAAGCAGGGTGAGTAAGAACATGACGGATGCATCTATTGACCTGTTAAGAAGATCCCTAACCAGGTGCCAACTCTGCATGCTGCGCTGTGCAGCATGTTTAGCCAGGACCTGGATAAAGACAGAAAAACTCATCTGAGGATAACACAGAGCTGGAGGAAGAGCCAGGATGACACAGAAGCCCAAGAGGCCTGAGCCCAACAGGAACACGATTAAGTTCTTCACTGGGTACCTTCCACTGGCCAGACTCTGGTCACACGGGACACACGTGAGGCTTTAGTTGCCTGCAGGCTGGTGCGAGCCACAGAAGAGATGCGGCCACTGCAGGAAAGTAGCTTCCAACGCATGGGGCGCCTGCTGTGCCCTTGAGATCACATGCAGCTCTGCCCACGGGAGAGACCAAGGCCCCTGGGCAGGGATGGCCTGATCTCAACAGACTTGAAGTGAGCTGCTGCGTGACCTTGGTGTGGCTTCTCTGCTCTCTCTGGTGCTCGGCGCCCACCTCCACTCAGGAAGTGTCTGTATTTGGTCTGTGTTTTGTGTTGCCAGAAGAAGTCTGTCTCCTATAAAGTAAACCACGGAAGGCAAGATTAAAAGGCCCCTGCTACCCGGTGGCACCAGGCAGTGCTCTGTTTTAAGTCCCAGGCCCACAGTCTGCCAAGACCTCTCAGGAAAGCCGTACATGGTACGATTCTCTCCCATTCTCAGTCAAACCATGCTTTAGTGGACAATAAACAGCGAGTTTGATAAATAAGCAGCGAGGAGGAGTCGGACAGGTTGGGAGGGACATGAAGACTGGGATTTACACTCTGTAAGCAGAGCTGCCCCCAGAATCTAATTTTAGCCACTTGTCTCACAGTAAGAGTTGGAAATGACCTTCAGCAGGAGAATAGGAGCCTGAGGAAAGCAGGGATGAACAGCCTCTCTGAGGCAGTTGAGGATGTCGTGGGGTTTCTTCCTGAGCTGTCATGTTTCCTTCCTAACCTCGCCTTGCGGTCAGACCTGACCCTCCAGCTGGCCATTAAGTATATACACGCACCTCTGCTGCTGCCTGGAGTTGAAAGCGACCTTCCAAGATGATGGAAAAGCACTCTTCCACCCAATGCTACAAAAGCAGCAAACATTTTCTGACATCTACCATATTCCCTGCACACTGTGAGGGAGGGGAGATGTTTAAAAACACGGTTGGCTCTCCATCTCTGAGGATGACCACTGCGCAGAGGACCGACTGTCCCACATCATCTTACATAAGGGACTGGAGCACATACTCTGGTCCTGGACTGTGATGAAAATAAACAAAACTCTTCCCCCACACAAGCAGGCTCAGAACTTCTGCTCTAGCGCTCTCAACATCGCCACCCCCCATCACATGGTGTGGTTGCATCCATCAAGGCAGCATCTGTGTTAATGACACTTAAACCCATTGCTCCACTTTTGTTTCTGACCCAGTGTCTCTTTCACGTCCTTCAGATATTCAGAGTCTTGGTTTTTGCCCCTTCAGCTCATCTCCCTTTATGGTTTTCAGATCCTTCATCAAGTTGACCACATGCACTGTTCACACTCAGGTCTGTCTGAGTTCCTCTGAGGTGGGATCCGGGAACTGGGTTGTGAGCGATGAACCTCGTGTTTCATCACTGTCCATATGCCAGGCACACAGGCTCTTCTGTCTGTACAGACAGGCTGCAGCTCTTCACTCAGCATGAGCCGCTGGTGATCAAATGCTATGGCAGGAAACCCCTGACAGATCTGTTCAACAAGTCCACTGCCCTACGACAGAGTCTACAAAACTGGAGATTCACTCTGTAAAAGCTGACTTAGACAAGGGAAACAGGACAGCTTCCTGGACCTCAATGCCTGTGGGCTGGAGGAATGACCACAAACTGCATCTGGGTCACCAGGATTTCAAACCAAGAGGTTTACACCACTGCAGATTCAAATGGACCATCTGGATACTGAACAATCTGCACTGGGTCAGAATAAAGCAATTCAGCAAGCCCCTTTCCAACTCTGTGTTCCAAGTACTTGAATGTACAGAGGTGATGTGATCTGAGCTTTTTTCCCCCTATTTTCCAGCTATGTTCTTATTTGAAGCAGACAACTGGATCAGAGTACAGGGGCTGAGAAATTATTATAAAGTCACAGAGTGTCAGCATTACCCATCTATGGCCTTATCATCCTAAATGCGACTCATCTCATCTGATCTCAGAAGCTAAGCACAGTCGGGCTTGGTTAGGACTTGGATGGGAGATTGCCTGGGAATACCAGGTGCCATGAGCTTTTAGAAAAGTTTCAACATCACCAAAATGCCAAATAAGGATGTCTCTTCTATACTTAGGCAAGAAGTATTTCAAGAGAGGATAACTATATAGGCATTAGTATATTACAGATATGCTATGTATATTATGTATGGTAATATATTATTATTATTGACATCATATAACGTCTAAAAATTATCACTGTTGTACCACTAGATCAAACTTAACTGAGAAACCCTTTACCAGACACGGTTCTTCCTTCACGTTGCTATGGGGACTTGGACACCCAGACAGCCATGCGGCTCCTGGGAGGTCATCTGTGTGGTCTGGCATGGTGGGGCTTCCCCCTGCTACATCCCAGAGGTGGATAAACCAGACACAGAGCAGCATGCACGTGGTGTTAGTCACTTGGCCTTTCTGAAGAGGATTTCCTTCACAGGCACATTCCCCTTTCCTGCTACTTACTGTCCAAGGAAAATGGCACCAACTATAAATCACCACAGACAGGCTCTCACCATAGAAGCAGGAGCCTGTGTGGACCCTGAGGGAAGGCCCCCTGCAAAAGGGTTATCTGGAAAGATGTGTATGTATATGCAGAAGGGTCAGACACGTCATATTTCTATAAACACAATCCTTAAGAAGAAACATAGCAGAATTTGGCTAAGAATAAAGTGGTTTGTTGAGCTTTGGAGTTTATTTCTTTTTAGAAAAAAAGAGAAAATTTATAAGATGCAAAGGTCTCACATAATGTATTATCATGGACGAATGTTCTCTTTATACCCTAACATGAGCCCTGGCCTAGCCAGTGTTTGGAAAAACATGGACAGTGTGACCGCATTTGGGACCCATCATGGACACTCAGAAACACACCACAGGGTGAAAGGAGGACTTGATGACAAGTGCTGTCGGGCCAGCCTGTTCCAAGAGCAAGCCGAGAATCAGAGGAACCAACGTGGCCTTCCTGAGGGGACCCTTGAGTGTGTTCCTTGCTGCCCTGTGCATGGGGCACCTTCCCCATCCTGGCAGCACCCATCTCCTCTATTAAGCCACAGCAGCAACAAAAAATGGTAACGCTCCTTTGGTGGTCTTTTGTGTGTTTTTGTAGGTTCCCAGTTTCTTATTTCCATCTTCCTTTTCAAGATTCAGGTCCAAGTCTTTAAAGTAGTACAGGTGCCTAGCATCTTTCATGAATTTTTCAGGATCCAGTTCTGCCCAATGATAATGCACTAAAAAGAACAAAGATAAGACATATTACTCAGAAAGGTCCCAAAATTTGCTTTCAAATCATATTAAAATACATGACCAAGCATAACAAAACAGCTAGAGATATCCTTTCAAGTTCATACAACAACAAGAGAATGACAGTGTTTTTTTTCACCTTACTGGGAGAAATGTGCCGTGCTGTCATGTATCAGTGCTAATACCTCTCACCAAAGAGATGCCAATTTAGCAGAACTTCATCCTTAGAGCTCAAAAAGACACCAACCAAGTATCTGGGAATTAAACAACATACTTCTGAATGGTCTTTGTATCCAAGAGAAGTCACATGGCAAATCAGAAAACATTTTAAAGTGAGTGAAAATACAACAATCAAAATTTGTGATATTCATCTATAGCAGTGATTAGAGGAAAATTCATAGTATCAAATGCTTATTACATTAGAAAACAAGAAAGCTTTCAAGTCAATAATTGGAGTTTCCATCTTAAGGAATTAAAAGAATAAAAGCAAAGTAAACCCAAAACAAGCAGGAGAAGGGGAATAACAAGAGCAGGAAGTAATGAAATTTCAAACAGAAAAACAAAAGAGAAAATTTTTTAAAAAGATGACTAAAACTAATATACTTCTTGCTAGACTTATCAAGAAAAAAAGAGAAGAAACAAGTTACGAGTATCAGGAATCAAAGAGGCAACAACAGAACATTTTACAGACATTAAAAGAATGAAAAGGATATATTGCAACTTTATGCCCACAAATTAGACATGGATAAAATGGACAAATCTCTTGAAAAAAATACAAGGCTCATTTCCAAATACTTTTAACAATGAGGGAGGCAGAGGGATTGGGAGCCTAAAGAAAGCATACGAACAGGGTACAAACTAAATGCTTGTTCTTGGGATATTTTTTATATTGCTCAAAGGAGGGTAGGTTCTTTACTATAGAATGCCCAAGTGTCTTCCTTGGCAATTCTTAGAATTTCCTTTTGCAATTCTGAGCCTACAACAAAAGCCAGATGGTCATGCCAAGATTGACATGGCAACCATTTGTCATCCAGTTTAGTTCAGTTCAGTCGCTCAGTTGTGCCTGACTCTTTGTGACCCTATGGATTGCAGCACGCCAGGCCTCCCTGTCCACCACCAACTTCTGGAGCTTTCTCAAACTCACGTCCATTGAGTTGATGATGCCATCCAGCCATTTCATCCTCTGTTGTCCCCTCTCCTCCTGCCTTCAATCTTTCCCAGCATCAGGGTCTTTTCCTATGAGTCAGTTCTTTGCATCAGGTGGCCAAAGTATTGGAGTTTCAGCTTCAGCATCAATCCTTCCAATGAATATTCAGGACTGATTTCCTTTAGGATTGACTGGTTGGATCCCCTTGCAGTCCAAGGGACTCTCAAGAGTCTTCTCCAACACCACAGTTCAAAAGCATCAATTCTTTGGTGCTCTTTATAAAGCACTGAAGACTATATAAAATTTTCTTTATAGTCCAACTCTCATATCCATACATGACTACTGGAAAAACCATAGCTTTGACTAGATGGACCTTTGTTGACAAAGTAATGTCTCTGCTTTTTAATATGCTGCTTAGGTTGGTCATAGCTTTTCTTCCAAGGAGCAAGTGTCTTTTAATTTCATGGCTGCAGTCACCATCTGCAGTGATTCTGGAGCCCCAAAAAAATAAAGTCTGACACTGTTTCCATTGTTTTCCCATCTATTTGCCATGAACTGATGGGACTGGATGCCATGATCTTAGATATCTGAATGTTGAGTTTTAAGCCAACTTTTCCACTCTCCTCTTTCACTTTCATCAAGAGGCTCTTTAGTTCTTCACTTTCTGCCATAAGGGTGGTGTCATCTGTGTATCTGAGGTTATTGATATTTCTCCCAGCGATCTTGATTCCAGCTTGTGCTTCATCCAGCCTGGCATTTCTCATCATGTATTCTGCATATAAGTTAAATAAGCAGGGTGACAATATACAGCCTTGATGTACTCCTTTCCCGATTTGGAACCAGTCTGTTGTTCCATGTCCGGTTCTAACTGTTGCTTCTTGATTTGTCATCCAAGTTTAACTAAATCCCAGACTTAACAGAGCAGTTTCTATCCCCTCAGATCTAAATTAATTGGATGAACTTCAGTAAAAGCAAAAGCACAGTAGTTTACACATGGAGATGCCACATCTGTAAACATGCTTCCAGCAGATGTACTCAACACAGGTCACACTCTTAGGAAAGAGTCATATTATGAGTAGATGTCTCAATGGAATTATCAGCCTTCCATTCCAGAGTCCAGCTTGACACTGAAGTTCACAGGCCCACATGAGGAAGGCTTGTTTGAACTGCAGCTTGTCCAAGTTCTTTAGGTCTATCTGGACACACAAGAGGAATAAAAATTTCCTCCAGGTCTACCCTCGTGCTCTGAAACCCACCTGCCACAGTTCTGCACTACACTGTAACCGATATCTGAAAAAACACAAAGGTAATACGTAACTTAATTCCCAGAGACCATAATACTTCCATTTTACAGTCCAGAAAAGTAACCCACTTGCTCCTATATTTCAATCAAGATATTAACCCAAACTTAAGAGCCAGGGCCTTTCAACACCTTTCTCACCTGCAATACCAGTAACTAAAATACTGAAACTAGTTTCCATGTCCCATCTTTGGGGAACTCCACCTTCTTGGCATAGATTAAAACCTTTGTTTTTGAACCTAAAATGAGCTTTGGAATCCTGTTTGAATACATTATTCTTTTACATTTCCTACCATTAAATATTCTACATTTTAATGAACTGTGATAATAAATTTATGCTTCAAGCATCCAATGTGCAGATGAAAGTGATATGGTTTACTACACAAGAATACACGATCCAGAAAGTGCTCATGATATTCTGCTTGATGGTAAACACAGGTCACATTATACCTACAGTATGTCTCCAACTTTGTAAACTTAGAAAGCCATAGAATTTTCTGCTTAGAGAAAACATAAAAGCATTAAGAAGTGTCTAATAACTTGGCACCACTATTTCAAGACCTTATGAAAGAAGCTGCTGGGGTGGTTCTTCTTCACTGCCTTCAAACGCTGGTTGGGTGGGAGAGAGTCCAGGGTCAGGAGCAAGGGCTCCTTCAACAGCCTGTATAAACCCTGAGTCTCTCAAAGATGCTGACTTCCAGCTGATCTGTTTCTGGTTTTAAGCCTTTTGAGCAACCAGAAGATGTGACTGCCAGAGTCAGAACATACACACCACAGACCTGCTCTCCAAACCACTGTCAAAAGAACCTAGTTTCATTTATTTTTATTTAGTTCTGGTCATGGCTGGAAACTAACATGAGCTCATTGACACAGAAAAAGCAGACTGTTCCATGAAAAACATAAGCTACTGGGAGGTCAGTGTTATCAATGAAGGATTCATGCAGCCTGTCTAGCATGTTAGGGACCCCAGTAAGGCCTGTGGCACGCTCTCAGAGCAGACATTCTTCCTATGCATGAGTTCTGTGGGTCCTGGCTTGGCACTGAGAACATAGGGACAATGGTGTCATTCCTAACTGAGAAAGGAAAGCTTGGTGTCAACTAATAAGCCAAGCAGGGGAAAAAATAAAACTAATGTCATTTGATCATGGAAGGAACAAACTCTGACAGCAGTTAGTTTTTATTTTTTGCCTTAAATTCTACCCCACGTATTTCTAATGCATACTTGTTCATATTTAACCACACCCACAGTGGCTCAGATGACGGTCTCAAAAATCTTAGTTTGATCCCTCCAAGCTGCTGCTGCTAAGTCGCTTCAGCCATGTCCAGCTCTGTGCGACCCCATAGACGGCAGCCCACCAGGCTCCCCATCTCTGGGATTCTCCAGGCAAGAACACTGGAGTGGGTTGCCATCTCCTTCTCCAATGCATAAAAGTGAAAGTGAAGTCACTCAGTCGTGTCCGACCCTCAGCGACCCCATGGACTGCAGCGCACCAGGCTCTTCCGTCCATGGGATTTTCCAGGCAAGAGTACTGGAGTGGGGTGCCATTGCCTTCTCCCCCTCTAAGCTAATGCCACCCAAAAGAACTTTGTGCAGTGACAGACTGTGGTCTATCAGCTCTGCGCAGCGTAGCAGCCACCAGCTGCACGTAGCCACTAAGCACTTGAAATGTGGCTACTGTGACTAAGGAAATTAAACATATTTAATTTTAATTAATTTGCATTTAAATATCCACAGGCAAGTAGTGTCTACTATATTAGCACACTCCAGGTTATCAGCAAGCTTAGCTCTGCACTTGAGCAATAAGCAGAATCGTTATTACGGTCAGAGTCTTGCTGATTTGTTTCTAATAAATAAGGCAACTGAGGTGCAAGGAAGTAAATCCAACCCCCTTGCCAGTAAAGTGACATAATATGCCTGCTCCTGTGTAATATCTGCATCCTGTAAAACAAAGGCCAGAAAAACACTTGTGGTTTGGGACCAATAACCTCCTTCCAGCAAGAGGAGAGAAAACAGGGCAGAAAATAACGCTGGAAGAAACACTCCTTAAAATTTCCCAGATGAATTGAAAGACATGCATTTATAGATTCCAGAAGTTCAGGAAACCAAAGCAATCATCAGAATGAGGCTTAGATATTTAAAACAAGATGCTGGAATTGTCAGATAAGGAAAAGTAACTACGATTAATATGTTAAGGGCTCTACTGGGAAGAGTAGACAACGCTCGAGAAAAGACAGGTAATGTATGCAGAGAGACAGAAGCTCCAGAAAGGATCAAAAGAAAAGGAAGAGAGCTTCCTGTGGGCTCATCAGCCCCAGGAGAAGTCAGTGGGCTTGCAGAAGGTCAACACAGACTTCCAAACTGAACTTCCAAGAGAGAGAGAAAGGAGTAGGGGGAAAGAAACACACTGTCCAAGAACCTTGGGGAAACTGCACAAGGGATAACATACACAAAACCAAATTCCAGGAGGAGAAGGTGGAAAGAGCAGAGAAGTAATGATGGCCAAGAACAGCCCAGACACCAAATCACAGACCCAGGAAGCTCAGAGCATACCCATCAAGAACCGCACTGGGGCAGATCATAAGCAAACTGCAAAAAACAAAGAGAAAATCTTGAAAGAAGCTGTGTGCAGAGTGGGAGGAGAGGCACACGTTACCTGCAGCAGAACAAGGCTGTGAGTTACACAGGACTTCTCAGGAGAGACTACGCTAGCAAGGAAAGAGTGGAATGAGATATCTAAAATGTTCAAGCGAGAAAACCACCACCAATCTAGAATTCTATACCAACAAAACTATCCTTCAAAAGTGAAAGGGAAATGAAGGCTTGGTTTGATCCATAAGAAACGCTCAAGGAAGTTCTCAGGCAAGAGGAACACGACACAGGTCAGAAACTTGGATTCACATAATGAAAGGAAGTGTATCCCCTGACCAGGGATGGAGCCCATGCCCCCTGCAGTGGAAGCACAGAGCCCTACCCAGTGGGCTACCAGAGAAGTCCCCAGATCAGTTCTTTTTCTTATTCTTGGTTCTTCTAAAAAAAAAAAAAAAGTCTTTATAAGGTAATAATAGGTAACAATGCACTGGGCTGTGGGACACACGGAAGGTGACATGAGTGACACAGCATCACCAGGTCTGGGACCCGCTTCCATGAGGCACCTGCACAAATAAGGTGGCCACGCTGTTTGAGGATGGGCTCAGATTAGTGAAAAATGTAGACTGCAAACTCTAGGAAACCACTGGAAAAAGGTTGTTTAAAGTTAAAAAAAATAATAAAATAAAAACACTATCGCAGGCACAGAGTGTCTTATACCATGAAACACCAGCACAGGGATGGAAAAAGTGACAAGAATACTGACACAGGGAAGCAAAGTAAAGTTCAGGAATGAGAGATCCCACCTTCACCAGGGAAACAGCAGCAAAAAGTGACGAGATAGCCTTCTACAGAGCACACACACACACACACACACACACACACACACACACAACTGCTCTAGCACCTTAGAAAGAAACGTGCTCTGCCAGGACTCGTCTCACTATGCAGACAAAGGTTAAGTTGGAAAAGCACACGGATGGCAGCATCCAAAACACTTTCCTTGTTTGGTTTCGAGGGCTGAAAGCTCAGGACAGAAATGCGGGTATTGGTCGGGAGTGCCTCTCTCACACCCTCCCAGTGGCAGCTTGGTCGATGCTCAAACAAGGGAACACTGCAGCCTGTGGTCCCAAGTGGAAACCACACTCTATTTCACAGGCAGCAGCCCTGATGCCTTTAGCCATGGGCCAGAAAGAGGGTAACTGAGCTGTGGCCTCACAGGAAACCTTGGATCCTCCTAGCACAGTGAGGAGCCTGAGGAATGGGATGGAGGGCAAAAGAGGAGCTGATTTTAGCAGTTTCATGTCCATTTGGTAAGATAAGGAATGTCTGCTGTATAACAGAGAGATGGTGACACCCTGGGAATGTCCTCTGAACCAAGGGGGTTTGGGCTCATTTTCAAAGAAACACTTGCCCAAGATCCTGCAGCCTCTCACTCCATCTTCTCTTGCTTTTTTTTTCTCTCTCAAGCCTCAGAAATTCAGAGCTGCTCCCCTTCAGGCCTGTGATGCTCCTGAGGGCACTTGTTTTTAAAGAAAAGTAAATGAAACCCATATCAAATGAAAACCACAGCTCCCCTCATTGTGGGGAGGTGGGGGGACTGTTTTCCTGTAGAGCAAGGTAGATGGCAAGGTCACCTTCCATCTGTCACCACCTGTCTGCTCTTACAGACTTCTGGACACTGGGTGGTAGCTCTGGGAGGAGCGGCTGGGAGGACACATTTCGGCAGAAGGGCAGCACAGGTCCACAGGCCTCAAACCCCTAATAGACCTGTGGAGACCCCTGTAGGGTCTACAAATCTGGAAGCGTCCCCTGGTCTTCGCCTGGTGTGGGTGTCTCAGAGGACCCCTCCTCAATTTACACCTGCACCAGCCACAGAGTCTCTGCCGCCATCTCGGTGTGAATAACTACAGCTGGACCCCCTATCTTAAACAGTCAGGAAAGGAGGTTTCACTTCAGGCCCCTGGTCCAAAACCCAGCGGCTGCAGTTATATTCATATAAATGTGGCTTTGACATCTTCATGGACCCATCTACACTGCCTCAAGAGCCTCCATCCCATAAGCAGCAGCGGCTGGATCCTCAAGGCTCAGTGAGTCTGTCTCCTACGGTGCCAGCACCTGGGCCCCACACGTGGTCCTGAGGGACCCTGGCCAACTTGGCCACACCTCGGTCTCTAGCACCACAGATCCCTCAAGGCTCACCCAGACACCTGACGGAAGTCACAGCTGAAACCTGCGAGGCCTGTCAGTGCTCGTCAAGGGCTGAGGCCGTGAGACACCTCGCTGCCTGGACGCAGCTGACCACTCAGCCTCTGGGGCTCACCTCCCCTCCACTGAGACCTGCGGTCGGCCCAGGGGACCCAATGCAGCTCCTTTGCACCTTCCCAGGGCAGGCGAGACGGCCCCTCAGCGGCTCTGCCACGTCTTGGTGGCCACGTCTTGCCGAGGGGACCTGGAGGCACCCTGCACAGCAGTCTCACCCACACGGGGTCCCCATCCACCCCGTCCGCTGGGCGTGGTGACTTGCCTGCCTTTTCCACCATCACTGAACTCCACTCACTTAGTTCACAGAAGAAAAACTAAGGAAGCAGAAACGACATAACTCACTCACTGTCACACAGAAACTGGTAGGATGCAGGTAAGAACCTGATGAAGTTCTGAGTCACGGCTGGACTCACTTAATTAGCATAATCAGAAAACTAACTTCAAGAGCCGCCCTGCACACTGCCTTTATGTGGCCCGTCACCCCCGGATTTAGGATTTCTGGACGGACTGTAAGTCAGAGGTGGTAACGGTATTTCTGACGACAGAACTGACTATATCAATGATGATCAAGTCCTCAGCAGGTCTTGGAAGAGGTGGGAATGGAACTTTTACACATATATGCCACATAAAAGGTTAAATGTGTGTTCATGAATACCAAACATGACTTATACACCAAATTTCAGGTTCAGAAGACTCCCTTCTGAGGACAGTGAAAAAGGTGGCTTAAAACACAGCATTCAAAAAACAAAGATCATAGCTCTTTCCCCCCTGGAGCCGTGCTGGTTCTGCAGCTCTGTGGCAAGCTGCGGAGTCTGGGTTCTGATCCGCAGGATGGGGTTTGTTAAAGTTGTCAAGAACAAGGCCTACTTCAAGAGATACCAAGTGAAATTCAGAAGAAGGCAAGAGGGCAAAACTGACTACTATGCTCGGAAATGATTGGTAATCCAAGATAAAAATAAGTACCACACACCTAAATACAGAATGATTGTTCGTGTAACGAACAGAGATATCATTTGTCAGATTGCTTATGCCCATATAGAAGGAGATATGATAGTTGGTGCAGCTTATGCTCACGAACTCCCAAAATATGGTGTGAAGGTTGGCCTGACAAATTATGCTGCGGCATATTGTACTGGCCTGCTGCTGGCCCGCAGGCTTCTTAATAGGTTTGGTATGGACAAAATTTATGAAGGGCAAGTCGAGGTGACTGGAGATGAATACAATGTGGAAAGCATCGATGGTCAACC
>NW_011494635.1:145789-189448 GCF_000754665.1 Bison bison bison | reverse complement strand
TTCAGATAAGAATAATAAACTTATTGAAAAAGAAAAAAAAAAAAAAAACAAAGATCATAGCATCCGGTCCCATCACTTCGTGGCAAATAGAAGGGAAAAAGTGGAAGCAGTGTCTAGATTTTATTTTCTTGGGCTTCAAAATCACTGCAGATGGTGACTGCAGCCATGAAATTAAAAAACACTTGCTCCTTGCTATGTGTTTTTTAAAGAAGAAAAGCTATGACAAACCTAGACAGCATATTAAAAAGCAGAGACATTACTTCGCCAACAAAGGTCTATACAGTCAAAGCTATGGTTTTTCCAGTGGTCATGTACGGATACGAGAGTACCATAAAAAAGACTGAGTGCTGAAGAAATGGTGCTTTTGAACTGTGGTGTTGGAGAAAACTCTTCAGAGTCCCTTGGACTGCAAGAGATCAAACCAATCAATCCTAAAGAAAATCAACTCTGAATATTCATTGGAAGGACTGATGCCGAAGCTGAAGCTCCAATACTTTGGCCACCTGATGTGAAGAACTGACTCACTGGAGAAGACCCTGATGCTGGGAAACAGTGAAGGCAGGAGGAGAAAGGGACGACAGAGGATGAGATGGTTGAATGGCATCACCGACTCAATGGACATGAGTTTGAGCAAGCTCCAGGAGATAATGAAGGACAGGGAAGCCTGGCATGCTGCAGTCCATAGGGGTTGCAAAGAGCTAGACACGACTGGGTGACTGAACAACAACAAAACTCATACCAACTGTTTCAGTTCATGAATAAAAATCAGTGGCTTTAGGTCAGAGCATCAAGATCCAGAACAAGGTGGGGTTTGTGATGATGACAAAGGAGGCCGAGCATGAAGGGACTCCCTTCCAACTTTGGCTTCATGTTCACATGAGTGTGTGACACACGTTGAGCCCAGATCAGTGGACATGGCTGTCACCTCCCCATAGTGACACTCTGACAAAACACGGAGCCTGGGCCAAGTCAACAGGACCTACAGGACTGACCATCCCACATGGCCCCCTCACAACATGGCTTAGCAACCCCACCTCTTCCGAGATCTGCGTCCTGCCTGTCTGCAAGCCGGCTCCACCGTGCCTGGCCACACCTGCGGGCTCAGCTCACTGTCTCCGTGCTGGCAGCGAGCATCCTAACAGACATCCCACAGGAAGACCCCAGGCACCCCACTCCAGAGGCAGAAGCCACGTCCCAGGTGTTCTCTCACTATGTGGCATCTCCAGGGTTAGGGTTAGGGTTCCCAGGGTTAGGGTTAGGGTTCCCTAACCCTAACCCTAACCCTAACCCACAGGCGGACTTGATCTGAACCACAGTTCACAGGCCAAAGGCTCTGAACTGCACACCGGCTCTTGATCCCGTGCATTCTGCAGCTGCCTCCCCACTGGCCTGTGCCCTCCAGCCCGCTCCCTAGGGCTGTTGGCTCACCTTTCTAAACTGGAACCTGTGTCCCTTGTGCATCTGACAGCTCTCAGAGCCCCCCCGGGACCCCAGGACAGAACCCAGGTGGCTCAGACCCGCCCACCAGACTCACCACGGCCTGGACTGTTCTGGGCCCCTGCCTCAGACAAGCATCCGGATAGCAGTCGATGTGCCCACTCTCCAGCCTCTGCCCGTGCCCACCTGTCCAGGTCATCCCAACACGCACACCTGCTCTCCTCTCAGCTGGGCAGCTCCATGCCCTTGCCCGCTTCGCCCCGTTTCCACTGGCCCCTCAAGGTCCTGCCCCTCAATCCCTCATTCCCTGGAGTCTCGCCCGCATCCCTCCACACCCCCACGCCAGTGTGCCGGCTGACATGTGGCTGGACGGTTCCCATGCTTCTCCCTGCACCAGTGAATGCTGGCAAGTGATGTGTTCACAGGGAATTAAGCTAAGCCAAGGGCCATCAGGCAGCAGAGACATCGACCCCATGACCTTTAGGCAGGGAGTTGGACCCAAAACTACAGGGAACCCCCTGGAACATGAGTGGGCAGCGCCAGGAGGGTGCAGTGAAGGACAACAGGTGAGAGGCTGCACAGAGTGCCAGCTGCAAGTCCCCCCAACACACAGCTCCCAAGAGGAAAGTGTGGAAGTGGGAGCTCAAGTCTGGAACACTCTAGTAGCATTAAGAACCGCAGCGGTCAGCTGATGCAGGTGCATCTCAGCTCTTCTTTCCATCCTGGAGGGCAGCAGGATTTAAGGCGACCACAAGCGAACGTCCATAAAGTAAACTGCCCCAAGCCGTCCCATCCTCCATCCTTGACCAGTGCCCCCACATAAGAAGACCACGTAGCTCGAGGAGGCCACCCTACCTGCATCCAGCCCACCTACGGCTCCCGCTCCGAGGACACGTCCCCCTCGGCCCCACTGCTGGCACTGCGGTCTTCCTTGCGGGGAGCACTTCTCTCCTTGCTTGACTCAGAAGGCCCTTTGGCTCTGGTTTTTTCTTTCCTCTGCTGCTGCTTTTCAAGCTTTGACAGCTGGTTGTTAAAAAAAGAAAGAAAGAATTATTTTACAAATGTAAACTCATGCCTGTATGTCCAAAACACCAATGACCTCACAGGCAGCAACCACGGACAACGATTTCTGTCTGATAATGTGGGGTATCGCATTGGCTCTGACACACCAGATACCATACCCACTGTCTATCCATCTGACACCAGATGCATCAGACGTGTGATCTCCGTCAGACCCTCCCCATAGCTCAGCCTGTCCCGGGGTCTGTGGGAAGGGTCCACTCATAGGCTGCTCTGACAGGCTGAGCAGGAAAGGCTTTTAGTCTAGTTTATAGTTTAGCTATTTTTTTCTTTCATGGCTCTATAGCTTTTTCTCATGGGCAGGTTGTCTTCCTGTTCACTGTTTCCTAAAGAGTGATAAGCTCTTTAGATAAGCTCACTCTCCTATTTACTGAAGGTTAAGAGAAGCTGTGACACAAAGCATGTGGACATCCCCTTAGCTCTCGGTTTGTCCTGAGACTCATCCATGGTCCAGGCCCTGGTGTTCGCAGCGGGCTGCATGGCGGCTACCTGGAGATGCTGCCACGGGGCCCTCACACATGTCCCCCAGGCCACCTGAGGCCACCCGAGGCCACTTCTGCCCTTCTGGGTGCCTCCCCAGCTTGTTCAGAGACCACAACCAGACAGCGGGAAGACAGATCTGCTGGAACTCTTGAGCAATGCCCAGCACTCCAGAAAGGCATGCTGAGAAACTCATCTGAGGAGATGGACCAAGCTGTGGCCAGAGGACTTTCTTGGACCAGAAGAGCCATCTGTGACAAAGCCTGACAGATGGCAACACCCAGGTTCATGGGCTCCCCAGGCCAAGTCTGCAAACATTTTGCTGTTCACATGGAAAAGGGGGAACCTGAAGGGCTGGCTGCTCCCCACTGGTCTCTGCCCCAAGCCCAGAGACATGAAGAAAAGTCACTGTAAGCAACCTGCCAGATGCTTGCTTTACTATTCTTAGACTCTGAGCTAAACCTTTAGACAGATCAACAATCAGAAACTTTCAATTTGGTCCAGAAAACCAAATTTATTACTGGTTGACTTAATATTCTCTCTCCCCCTACTCCCACTCCAGGTGCCTGAACAACTGCAGTAAATAGCCAGGTTGGTTGAGCAGGGAATTCAATTTTGTGAACAAAGCCTTCTCTTCCCTTTTGACCTGGTGACTCTCTTCCCAGAAAGCTCCCTGGGATAAACTCCCTCTCGTGTGTGCAGGAAAGGCTCCCTGGCATGTGCACTGTGGTATTAATGTATCAGCAAGAACCTAGAAACAACCCAGGTGTCCACCGATAGGAAGACAGGTAATTAGAATGTGGCACAGTCATACAGAGTGATCCTCTAGAGCAGATGGACATGGATCAACATAGATAAGTCTTTAAACCCAGTTTATAGTCAATACAAACCAATGTCAGTTTCAGAAGCCTTAATGGCAGGATTTCAGCAGATATAAGAGGGGCTTGGAGAGTACAAACCAAAGTCAGTTCACTAGTTAACTTTGGGGAGAAAGAGTAGAGCGTGGTATCACAGTAGAATGAATATATACGGGCTCTGACTGTAACCACCGGGTTAACTTCTATAAAAACAAGACGAGCTCTAGAACAGGGCTGCTGACCACTGCCAGACGTGAAATGCTTGCTACTGGCACTCAGGCCAGCAATGATAAGATTCATGCCAGGACATAAATGAACACATGGCTTCCTTCGTCTGCAAAGTCTGACTGTGAAGAAATACCACCGCTGAACTGTATGCTTGGAAGCCACGCTGAGCTCCTCCAGCCCGAGCTCTATGACCTGCTGTGGCCTGGTAACAAACAGCTCAAGGACAGATGCTGTGAGCAGGATGGTTTTAGGCAAAGAAGAAACAAGCGAGTATTTTTTTTATTAAGATATAATTGGCAGACAACATGATATTAGTTTTAGGTGTAATGGCAAAACAAGAAGGTTAGCATTTTACACATCTGAGTAAAGGCTACAAAGAGCTCCTTGCCCTCTGTCCCTCTGCACTGTTATGTTTCCATAAATGATTATTATTTTCTCTGTGCTTTTCTATCACAGATGCGGGAGGAACATCCTTCATCAAGATGCCAGCTGGGCTTCCCCAGAGGCTCAATGGGTAAAGAATCTGCCTGCCAATGATGGAGACATGGGTTTGATCCCTGGGTCAGGAAGATCCCCTGGAGAAGGATAAGGGAACCCATTCCAGTATTCTTGCCTGGAAAATTCCATGGACAGTGGGAGCCTGGTGGGCTACAGTCCAGAGGGTCAGAAAGTCACACACAACTGACTGACTAGGCGTGTGCACACATGCATACACACACAAGATGCCAGCCTCCCTGCCTTGTTTCCCTTCTGGCACTCTTTCCTCTATGAAATGATTAGGACAGGAAATGGGGCCCATCTGTCTAGTTCTTTTTCTTGTAAAATGATCTTGGATGCACAACATGAATGTATATAACCATACTGAACTGTACACTTTTAAATGGGCAGGATGTTAAATTTTATGTTGTGTGTATCTTACAACTAAAATAATTTTTACTGAGACATAATTGACATATAACATTTTATCAGTTTCGGGTGTACAATGTGATTCTGTATTTGTATATAGTACAAAATGATCATCACAGTAAGTCTACTTACCATCCACCACCAAGAAAATGTTTAACGACCTTAGAAAACATGATGTTGGCAACCCCTTCCTTTTTTATTTTTCATGTCCTTAGGTTATGGAATCCAAACATCTAGAAATCAACATTCAGCAGTGAACTGTGATAAGCTGCTGCCAGCAGTTTATATTCACATCAGTGTCTGTATGCACGTTGACACATGTGTGTTCTACATATACATGTCTGCAGGCAGATGGATACTTATACATACCTATATAACTGTGAATATGTTCCAAGCTAGCCTCTGAGAAAGCATGACTTTTATTCCCCAAAGAGGGTCTCTTGGTTTTGGTTCCCCTCTTTAGAGGTAAATATAAAACAATGTGGCCATCTCCAGTGACACAAGCAGACCAAGGCTCTGTGATGCTGAGAGTCCATTATACACAAAGGCTTGTTTGTGATTCTGTTATCTGCCTCCCACTCTTTAACACTGTTGAGAAACCAGATCCTGGCTGGACGACAGGGAACAATTCCCAGTAGAAGCAGGCTTCCTAAGGGTCCTCAGGTCCCCACATCGCCCATCCAATTCTGCACTGACCCAGGGGTGCCATCAATGCCGAGTAAAACTGCGGGAGCATCCACTTGACCTTCCACCCCAGCCCTGTGCCCGCCGCCCTGGACCAAGCTTGTGGATCACGTGTGACAATTACTGAAGCAACAGGCACAGCCCGACTTTCTGTAAAGGATGTGATGCTGACTCTTTCATTATTTATCTTAAAACAACCCCGACCACACATGGCTCCATGCCTCAGAGTAAAAGTTTCTCTGCGAGAACATTCTGAACTAACCTAATAAATTTAAGCCTTTTCTCGGAAAAAGTTGGAATCCAATGCAGCCAGAATGTGGAATTTACATCTCAAGGCAAGAAAGCAGTGGATTTTTTTTTTTTTTTGAGGAAACAAATGAGAAAGAAAAAGAAGAAGAAAAGGGTGTGCATACAGACTCCTGTAGCACGCCGTGGCTTTCAAGTTAACGAGGACACAAACGGCAAGGAAAATATAAACCACGACAGGCCTGTGGTGACACACCTACACCAGCGCGATGGAGGACTTTTGCTTTTTGTTTGTTTTTTCATTTTTAAAGATTTTTTATTTTATTTTTGGCTGCACTGGATCTTCGTTTCTGGTGTGGGCTCTCTGGTTGAGGTGAGGGGGCGGCTCTTGGCTGTGTACAGTGGCTTCTCTTCTGCAGAGCACAGGCCCCAGGCACGCACGCTTCAGTAGTCGCAGCTCATGGGCTCAGTAGTTGCGGTGCACTGGCTTAGCTGCCCCATGGCATGTGGGATCTTCTCAGACCAGGGATGAAACCTGTGTCCCTTGCATTGGCAGGTGGATTCTTAACCACTGGACCATCAGGGAATTTTTTTTTAATCATCTGAGAGGGTCCATATTGCAAAGCAGTTTGCAAACCATACAGGCTCTAGTGTCTCAAAGTGAAACCCAAACCTTCCAAAGGCAGTTCCAGGCCAAGACAACCCCAGGGGCCAGGTAACCATCCCGAGGTCAGCCCATTCCTCTCGCGCCGCATCTCTGAAGGTGGCGGGGGGTAGGTCGGGGGTGGTTGTAGCAAAGAATAGAGGACTGGACTATTTAGACCCAAACCTCCCTGACTCATGCTTAAATCCACTGAGAAAACAAAGAGCTTTCTTTTTAATCAAGATGATCATGCTCTAAGTGCCTAACATACAAATAAGCTGGTTGAACACAAAGGTCACAGTTCTCCATCATAGGGCCCGAAAACATGATCATGATCTGCGGCTCCAGGCAAGAGCATGAGTGAAGTGACCACACATGAGACATCAGGGCAGGGTGGAGACTGCGGCCACACCACAGAGGACAAGCTCCCTAAGCTCTACCAGGGCAGTCACATCCTGTTTTCAAGCATGCAACTGGGCAAAGGTAAAGTCACTGGGGTAGATACAGCCCCCTGGTGGGCTCCTGGCTTTGTACCTCTGCCCAACTGATCCGGACTGCTCTGAACAGCCCACTAACAGGTGCGTCCTTACCAGCATCCCCCGGAGAAACCACACTGGTGGCCTGAGCTACAGTCACCATCCAGTCCCTCCTCTTCCCTCTACTCAGAAGTGGCCCTGAGCCTGCTCTCACACGGACCTGAGGCACAGTCACGAGGACCGGACCTAAGGGAGCTCCAGGGGCTTCAGAGGACCATTTTGCTCCCAAATAAACACAAGTGCATGAGACTTCTCAGAACGGAGGCAGTTCTCAGAATGAGGAGGGGGTGTCTGGGGGACACAGAAGCCCTGAGGAGGGGCAGGGGCAGGGCCAAGCCAGAGGAATCAGCTGTCCTCTTGGAGGGGGGCACGGATCACTAAGTTCCTCACTGTTTCAGCTACATGTGGGCACGTCTGGAGCACGACCAGCTGACAGCAAAGCATCTCATCACACACCCATCAAAGTAAAGGAGAAATGGACCTTCAGGGGGTGAGACTTGCTCAGGGGTCGTCCACAGGATGCAAGAGGCAGACACGGGACAACACCCCAGGCCTCTAGACACCAAGCTCTACATTCTCTCCAGGGAGTCATGTGGCCTTAATCTATAAGCTTCAGTTCAGAAATTTATGAGCACTGGCTACAAGTCATGTCCTGTCCAAGGTGCCAGGAACATAGGGGAGAATCAGACATAGCCCTGGCTCTCTGGGCCGAATGTCCACCACACAAATAACTAGCAATCCCCACTCCAGCCTGGTCTTATTCTCAGCCCTGGGTGTGCATGAAAGGAACTATTACCACCCCGTTTTGAAGTGGAGAAGCTTACAGCACTGGCGACCCCAGCATCCTGCCCGAAGCTCATGGCAGGCCAAGCGGCTACCCTCCTTTGCACTCAGCCTTGCAGATGGAGACACACAGGGACCCTGGGGCCATTTCCTTTCAACAAATGAAAACAAAACCAGCCCTGACCCAGATCCTGCTCCTTAGTGGTTTACCAAAAAGCCACTGCAGGACCTCAGTGTGACTGGATGTTTCTACCTGTGGCTGAAGAATCAGAAGGACCAAACCTAAGGTGAGTGAACTAGATACTCGGCTAAGAGGAAGCAGGATGGGGAAGCCTCCAGAGCAATGAGGACCTGGAAGAGCGCTTCGAGGTCACTGGTACTGACCTCAGGAGAGGCCTGCAGGCCCATCAGCGGCAGTAGGAGAGGTGGGCCAGGGTGAGGGAGGCAAGTGTGGCTCCAGCCTGTCCACAGATAAACGGGGTGGCCACGAGCAAGGGGCAGCCGCAGAGGCAATCAGCACCAGGGAACACGGGGTGGCCAGTGTGTGGTGGGCTGGTGGGGTACAGGCCCTCAAGTTCAGGGAAGCCTGAATGGAAGCAGAGCTGAGGGTGGGGCGGGGCGGGAGTCCCTGGAGGGAGGGGAAGGTGTGCCCACTCCAGGCAGCACTGCCTCTGTATTCATCTTCACTACAGGACACTCACAGGGGAGGGTGCAGGCCCCCCCGGCATGAGGCGACTGAACCAGAAGGTCAAGGGCTGTGGAGGACAAGGCTGAGAAGCAAGAGGCCAAGGGAAGTCAGGGCTGAGCCAGGAGAAGCTGAGGAAGGGAGGGCAAGGCATGGCCAGGACTCAGAACATCCCCTGGCTGGGATGAGAGGTGGGACAAGGTGCTGCTGGGGTAACCATCACCCAAGACAGAGGTGGAGACCTCTGCCAGCTGACTGGGGGACTGGGTCAGATGGAGACGGCTATGGTGGTGGGCGGTCCAGCACTCGCTGCTGAAACATCTTTAAAGGCGGGTCCCTCCAGCCTGTGGAACAATCCAGTGGACAGTGACATAAAACACGAAATGAAGGAGCAACTCCAGGGTGCTGCAGACACCAGCCAGTCCCAGACTTGCACCATGGTCCACACAGTCAGCATTCCAGCCACCTTGAGATTCTGCTCTTTCCGGAGAAGCTCAGCAGAGGGCATGGCTCTGCGGCTGGGGATACCCATCCAGGCTGAGAGGGTGTGAAGGGGGAGACACAGAGACGTGTGTCTGCTGTTGCCACCACACGCCTGCCCCTCTCAGGAACATCCAACCACCCAGCTGACAGGCGTGAGCAGCCGTGTCGGAGGGACCGAGAAAAGTGATTTCTTTACATTTCTGAACATAACAGGTACCCAGGAACCCCTGATGGAAGGGTCCCTCCTGGAGCAAAACGGTGCCTCAGACTTGCTTCTAACACAATTTTGCAAAAAGGTGTGAATAATTACAACTTCTAAGTGTTTCTGTATGTTCTCACAAATCCCACAAAAACCATTTCAGGTCTTCTTCACTTTTAGATGGCAGCCGACTAAAAGGAGCATCTCCCTCCTCAAAGGGCCCACGAGTGTAACCTAAAATGTTAATTTCCTCCCTTAAAAGTCTGTCTTCACACCAGGGAAACAAATGGCCCCTTAGATGGTGACAACCAATTTGTCACCTTGAGCATTCTGAGAAGTCAAGAGCAGGTCATCTTATTCCCAGATTGATTTTGAGCACCACGGAGGGGTGGAGTCAATTGAGAGAGCAAGCTCAAGGCCACGGCCAGGCCGGGGAAAGCACCAGGCCTCCGGACTCCCAGCCGAGCTTCCTGTTGACCTGGCTCCTTAGGAGCCAAAGCTCACCTGGACAGGGGCTTCTGAGGTCAGCCCTAGCGCTGGGGCAGCCAAACCTGTGCCGTCCTTACAAGGGTGGTACCAGGTATAGTCTTGCCCTTGAGATATTTCAATGCTGGTTATTTCCTGTTAGACTGTTCTGTCCTGCACATGAGCAGAATCTAATCAGAGAGTGAAGGAAATAACAAAAGAAAAGCTCAAGCCCCATGAAGTCAGTTACTAGGATTTTTATAGACCGTGGTGTAGATGGAAAAGTTCTGTTCCAACCCACCCCTTGCAAAGATTCCACGAAAGTCTTATGGTGCAAGTCATCGAGATCAAATGTCTCCTCTGCAATTACGTTTTAAAACACCACGAGGTAACGATGGCTCTGCAGACACTGGCCCACACCTGCTGACATCAGGAGGCACGAGCGGGCAACCTCAGGAAGCTGCTGAGGAGGGGACACGGCTGGCATGTCCCCTCGTTAGTAAAGACAGGAGCTAAGAGACAAAATGCCCCACACCCAGCAGCCCATGAGTCCTTCTCAACAGCTCTAGAACCTTCCCTCCATAAGCTCGCCATCCTTCCTGGGTCCACCAACTCCTGCCACCAGAATGCCCTGACGGTGCCGATTCATTGAAACCGGCCTGCTGACCACTCTCCCACCCTGCAGATCCACCAAATGCACTGACACCAGACAACTGTTTTGCTGGCTAATTAACACACCTGAGACAGTAAGGAAGATGCGCTGTGGAGCAGAGCAATGCTCCACCGACGGTGTTCCTCCTGGGGTCAGGTGCAATCTCACACACACACACACACACACACACACACACACAGGAGGCAGCCATCCAGCCCCACCATGGAGGTGCAGGAAAGCCCAAGGGTCCCTGCACAGTGACCAGAGAAGCCTGCAGCCCCTCCACCATGGGCAGGGATCCATCAAGAAATGACACAGGCTGGTGCTGGAAACCTGGGAGAGGGCACCCACCTCAGTCTGAAGCCCCCGAGCCAGCCCACGGTACCCTCAGGGGCGGGGCACCTGCTGAGGTCCTGGAAACCTCTGGGCCCACGACCTGCGGCTTCTCCTGCTGCCTAACAGGCCGGAGGGCAGAGGACAGGAAGAGGACAGAAGAGAAGGTAAAAAAAAAAAAAAAAAAGAGTAGGCCAAACCCGAGTAGCCTAGAGAAACTCCAGGAAGACAGAAGTGTCAGACTACGGTGGGATTTTAAACAATCTATAGAAACCGACTTCCTCGGACTAGTTCTAACTGATCGAGCCATCTTTAAAAACTGGAATTTGTGTCGGGCAATTTGTTTTATTGAACTGTAACTTGATATAATTTCCTATTATGCGATAATTCTGAAACCTCTTTTTTTAAAGTGTCCTTGTGTAATGGAAAATCTGACAACATTCAAAGAGGATGTTGCCATACACGCCAAGGCGTCTGCCATTATGTCAACTGTTGCGTTGTGTTATTTTTAAATCAACTGGCTGCTTAATAAAAACATAACAAAGCAAAGTACACACATGGTACCTAATTTTCATACATTATTAACTCTGCTTGAGGTTTTTGTGGGAATTAAAAAAAGCCGGGGGTGGGGGGCGTGCGGAGAAGTCAGGCAAGGAGGCATCCGTTCCCATCTGAAATTGTGCAAGCTAATTTTATTTTCTCATTTCCCCCTTGTTTACAAAAACCCTCTTAGGCATGCACAGTGGTAGGTGAGGGTGGGGTGCTTGCTGTCTCTGCCTTATTCCTACTCAGCTGCCTGTTCCCCCATCCACCCAGCCTTCCCTGCGGGCGATGCGACACATTGGGTGGTTTGTTTCGGGCCATCGTGGGATGGAGGTCAGCCCAGGCGTGGGCTTCTCCATCCTCGCAGCTGAGGCTGTTGGGGTCCCTGCAGGGTTAGGACAGCTGCCCACCAGCCCACGACTTCTGACCTCCTGCCAGAGCATCTGCACCTTCATCATGAAGACGCCCGCAGGCCCGGCCAGAGCACAAGTGGTCCCAAGGCGAGCACCTCTGGAGGTGACTTCGGTCCCTCAGGGGGTGCCCAGGGGTCACACGCTGGCTCCCCCTCCCCATCTGGTTTCCACCCTCCCTGTGCCCCCTGGGAAGACTATCCACGTTAACTACCTGAACCGAAGCCTCTCACTTTGGGGGCACCCCGACCGAAGTGCTTCAGATGCTCTGAGATGAGCCAGGGTCTCATGTGCGCACTCCCTGTGTCACTGGCCAGTGTGACCCCACATTCTCCACCAGTCAGCACCTGGGAAACTGGAGGGCCACGGGGGAGATGAGGGTCCCCCATTCAAGGGGCTGAGGGATGCAGTTTACAGTCCTGTGACATCTCATACAGGTGAATGCTCTGAAGACTGGTCGCCCACATACATGGCCAACGATGTGTTTCAGCATCCAAGAGTTTTGTTGTTGACCACCCCCTCCCCACCCCACTGGGGAAAAGGACCCAAGAGCCCTCCTCACGCCTGTGCCCTGGGCCCTTCCTTCACTGGAAAATCTCCAGAGTGACAGGCAACAGCTAACCTCTCTGGGCCACTGCTGTTCAGAGGCAGAAATAACAGGCGCCTGGTTTATTCAACATCCATCTAGGACTGGAGTTGATACTGAGCTCGCTGTCAGCACGTGTCTGGTTAATCACTGGGGAGCAAAGTTTAAGGAGACACTAAAACCATTTCAGTGTTGGTATTCCAGTGCATAATTGGTAACAGAAAACTCTTCATGAGCATTTGAAACTAACAGTGCTCTGTAAATGATTCAAAATGTTTCTTCAATTTGCAAGACTCTTAAAAAAGAGGAGGGGGAGCCTTTCCTCTGCCCCACTTGGTCTCACATGTTGCACAAATGCCAACAGAGCAGATCTGGAGCAACAAATAATCCAGAAAAGGGGAAGACATGGGCCCCAGAAAAACAGTGCACACGACCTACAGAGAGGTCAAAGCCAGGGTGCTCAGCCGCCAGGGGTTTACCTGTCCACATTGGGGGCGGGGGCAGGTGGGCACGAGGGCTCCAGAGGGGCTCCCAGAAAGGGGCCTATGCTATGCTATGCTAAGTCACTTCAGTCGTGTCCGATTCTGTGCGACCCCATAGATGGCAGCCCACCAGGCTCCCCCCTGGGATTCTCTAGGCAAGAACACTGGAGCAGGTTGCCATTTCCTTCTCCAATGCATGAAAGTGAAAAGTGAAAGTGAAGTCGCTCAGTCGTGTCCAACTCCTAGCAACCCCATGGACTGCAGCCTACCAGGCTCCTCCGTCCATGGGATTTTCCAGGCAAGAGTACTGGACTGGGGTGCCATTCCTAGAGAGAGATAATGCTTAGAAACAGAGGTCTGGGAGCAAGAGGACAAAACAGTGCTTTCAGCAGGATCTCAAGAAGAAAAGATAAGTACACACTCCCAGAAAAGCAAAAGACTGAACAAGAGAAAAAAAACATAGGATACAACTTGGATCCTGGGGTGACCATAGTCACGGGGTCATGGCAACATAAAACCATTTACTGATTCAATTAAAATGATATCACAACACTGGGAAGATGGGGGATGTGAACAGTGCAGATTCCTCCTCTACAGTAATGTGAGATAAATAATGTCAGAACTTAGTACATCAAGAAATGGTAAAAGTTTATTATTTAGGGATAAAGAGGGAAAGGACCCAAGGAAACAGCTTAAAGTATGTTAGAGGTACTTGCTTGTGGGGAAGAGAACAAGGACGAGGGAAAACAGGCCAAAAAAGGGTATTTTTATTACAAGCCTTTATATGTTAAATATTTTTAATTATGCACATAATTACTTGAATAGGCAATTTAAAGTTTAAGAAAGAAAACTCATACACTGGATATAGTTAACCACAGATCCAATACTACGGAAAGAAATTAATGACTCAGGAAAATCAATTCATGTAATCCTAATACACAGAGGAAAAGATGATAAGCAAAGACAGCAGAAACTTGGAAGTCACGTGTAGGAAGGGAGAAAAGGCGAGATCAGAGCAGATACTGAGAAAGCAATAAGTAAAGACATTACAGAAGGACATGCCACGGGCTCAAGTGTATCCTGGAAGGACCAGCCGTCAGGGAAATTGAGAGAAATCCACACAGAGAGCATCATCTTCTCTTCCACATGACTACATGCCAGCAGAGAGGCAGCAGTAAAGCACTAGGGACCTGGGTGTCCCATGAACGAAAGGATGACTGCATGATGACAGACAGACATGTGGGTAAGGAAGGAAGGAGGCCAACCAGCCATTGGGATGACACCTATAGAACCTGAAGGCAACGGATGATGACCCAAACGTTCCCAGTCAACCAGGGTGTCCCCAAACTTGCAAGTCTTCAGAATGTATCATGGCCATTCCCATCCTTAAAAAATAAATGCATAAATAACTTACTCATAGAACTCCAGCCTCTTGAGAGACGAATAAAGGAAATTGTATTAAGTAATGTAGCCAATAAAATTGAGTTATGCAAATCCCAAAACTAATCAGTGAAGAAAAAATAGAAATGTAAACAAGAAATGAATTAATCAGAATCTGAAATTCATGTTCATAGGCAATTTTTTACATAAGAAAAAATGCCAATGCCTAATAAGCTTATGAGAAAGAGCTCAACTTCACTAGCAATTAAACTGATGCAAATAAAACAATGAGATGCAATTTAGAATCCACCAAGTTGACAAGGATTAAACAATGATAATACTCAGCCTTCATGAGGGTTTAAGAAAAGGAACATTACATGATGCTGATGGAGAGTTAGTTTGGACCTCAGGAGTGCAATCTGGCAACCCACAGCAAGTGGCTGCACACTTCGACCAATAATTTCACCTCTTAAAATTTATCTTGTGGAAAATAAGTGGCTTAGTGCACAAAGATACATACAAAAGGGTGTTCAATGAATTGGTTTTTACAGCAGTAAAAACTGTGGAGCAATCTAAGCGTCCACTAAAAAGAGGCTTTCAATCCATTACAAGACTTTCTGTATAGACTGACTGACTCTGAGGCATTGCTATGGAATATTTATGGCTGCGGGAATCAAAACCTATTTAACAGACTTCCCATCTCTTCACCAATTAAAAGAGCTTCCCAGGTGATGCTAGTGGTAAAGAACCCACCTGCCAATGCAGGAGACGCAAGAAACGTGGGTTCGACCCCTGGATTGGGAAGATCCCCTGGAGGGGGCATGGCAGCCCACTCTGCCCAGTATTCTTGCCTGGAGAATTCCATGGACAGAAGAGCCTGGCGGCCTACAGTCCACGGGGTCACCAAGAGTCAGACACGACTAGTGACTAACACTAACTAGCACTAACCCGTTGTTGTGCGGGATGCTCCGTGGGTCTCAGGGTGTTTAGCCGCATCCCGGCCGCTACTCACTAGAAGCTAGCAGCATTCTCCCTCCCCAACCACCTGTTAAAACCAAAATGGTCTCCAGACACTGCAAGATGTCCTTGGTGTGAGAAATGGTTGAGAAATAAAAATAACTTTTTAAAACAAATACAAACAACAACAAAAATACCGTTCTTAGAACTGCTGTGAAATCTCAGTTTATGTTACAGGATAAAGCTGCTCTCTCCAATTTGCCCCTCGGTTAAGCACCCTTTCCCACCTCTTGCTCAGACCTTTTTAAAACCTGAGTCGATGAGGGATCCTGCACTGTTTTTCTGAGGTTCCTGCCCACATATGTGTGTAGGCTGTGTGCCCCCACTGATCCAGGGAACAGAAGAACTGGAGACCAAATCGACCTACCTGTAAACTAACTACCCACCAACCAACCACCTAATTAATTGACTTGGGTCAGCATCCCTAGGTACAGACAGACAGCCAAGAGCAGCCAGACACTTGGGGGAGCACCCACAGCTCAAGAGAGAAGGATCAGGTAGACTAAACAGAACAGCTGACTCTGAGCAGAGATAATTCTGTGAACAGAAATGAACATTTAAAAATCCAATCAATATTTTCAGAGGGCATTAAAAAGACAATACTACTAAACCCTCTACCCCTCTCCATGAATCAAAACCACAAGGAGATACCCCTTTACACCTGTCAGAATGGCTGTCATCAAAAAGAACACATATAACAAGTGTTGGCAAGGATGGGGAAAACTGAAAAACCTCTTACACTGTTGGTGGGAATGTAAATTGGTGCTGTCACTATGGAAAACAGTATGGAGAGTCCTCGAAAAATTAAAAATAGAATTACCATATGATCTAGAAATTCTACTCCTGGGTATTTATCTGAAGAAAACAAAAAAGCTAGTTAGGAAAAAATATATGCACCCCTATATCCATTGCAGCATTATTTACAATAGCCAAGATTCAAAAATAGCCTAGGCATCCACTCATAGATGAATGGATAATGTGTGTCTGTCTGTGTGTGTGTATATATATATATATATGTATATATGTATGTATACACATATATATGTATATATATACACACACACACATATATATCACATTTTAAGTGTGTATGTGTGTGTGCACATATATGTATATTATATGTATACATAATTAAACATTATTCAGCCTTAAAAAAGGATGAAATTTTGCAACAACATGGATGGACCTATAAGGTATTAGGCTAAGTGAAATAAATCAGAGAAAGGCATGATCTGTTTGATTTCAATTCTATGTGGAATCTAAAAAATCATAAATGAACAAACATTACAAAACAGTTATAGCTAGAGAGAACAAACAGGTGGCTGCCAGAGGGTTGTGGGAGGAAAGAAATCGGTCAGGAGGATTAAGAGGCACAGACTTCCAGCTACAAAATAAATGAGTTATGAGGGAGAATATAGTCAAGAATCATATAATACCCTGCATGGTGACCAATGGTAACTAAATGTGATAATTTTGAAACATATAGAAATATCCAGTCATTCTGCTGCCTAACAGGAACTAACATTGTGCGTGCGTGCTCAGTCACTTCAGTTGTGTCCAATTCTTTGTGACCCTATGGACTATAGCCCCCCAGGCTTCTCTGTCCATGGAATTCTCCAGGGAAGAATACTGGAGTGGGTTGCCATGCCCTCCTCCAGGGGATATTCCTGTCTCAGGGATCAAACCCATGTCTCTTGCGTCTCTAGCACTGCAGGCAGATTCTTCACCGCTGAGCCAAGGGAAGCCCCAACTAACACTGTACTATAGGTCAAATTATACTTCAAAAGCAAACTCAAAGAAAAACGGATCAGATCTGTGGTCACCACAGGGGAAAGGCGTTGGGGGGGATTGCATGAAGGCAGCCAAATGGCACAAACCTCTAGTTACAGGATGAATAAGCAATGGGACATAATGTACAACATGAATACAATTAACACTGCTGTATGTTGTATATGAAAGCTGTTCAGAGAGTTAAATCTAAGAGTTCTCGTCACCAGGAAAAAAATTTTTTCTATTGATTTAATTGTGCATCTATATGAGATGACAGATGCTTCCTAAACTTAATATGGTCATTTCATGATGTATGCAAGTCAGATCATTATGGTGTACACCTTAAACTTATACAACATTGTATGTCAACTTCATCTCAACAAAACTGAAAAAAAGAAAAGAAGACATAACACCCCTAAAAACAAAGAAACAAAACAAAAACACTAGCTGGGGTCAAAAAGCAGCAATCAGAACAACAACAAAGAGAGTTCATGGATACTTAAAACATGACTATCAGAACTTAAAACTCAGTATAAGGGCTGGATAAAATTCAATCATTGTCCCAGGGAGAAAAATAACAGAAAAAGACAGAGAAAACACTGAAAAAGTTTAAGACAGAGGAACAATCTATAATAACTATAAAGTGACCTCTAGGCTTTCCAGAAAGAGAGAACAGAAAAGTAAACAGGGGTGAAACTAAACAACAGCAACAATAACAGGAGGAAGAGACTTCCCAGAGCTAAAAGCAAGCTAGAGAATTGAGATTTATGAAATCCTGGATTACTAATAAACAAGATGAAAACTGGACACGTCTTAATGGAATTTCAGGACACCAAAGAAAAAGGTTCCCACAGGATCCCCGGAAGAAAAAAGAAAGCTACCACCCAGCAGAGGGATGAAAATGGGACCGATCTGCAAGCGTCCCCAGAGGCAGGAGAAAACCCTCGGGAATCCTGAAGGATTTTGAACCTACACATCTGTGTTCATCCAAACCAACCGTCAACTGTAAGGACAAGATGTACAGTTCAGATTTCTAAGAATGTTTACTTTCCAAACGTTCTTCTTAGGGGGAAAAAAAAAAAAAAAGGTGACTTGAAGATGGACATCAGAGCAAATAAAAAAGAAACCCAAGAAGCATAAAGGGTGGGGTTGGGGTGGATCCAGGAAGGGGCCTCTAGATCACGGTGGGCAGCTGAGGCTGAGCCTGCTCCAGGGTGGAGCCAAGTCCTCAAGCTTGGGGACAAAAACTAGTACCGAGAACAGGAACCACCAGTGACAGGGAGGAAAACCTTAGGGACACGGCAAAGACACATGCTGACGAGGACATCAGTTTGCCAGTTCTTAAAAGCATTTTACTGACAATTTCCTCTCCTGACTTATTCCAGACCCCATCTGTCCTCCAGCAGAAATAGTGACAGCTTTGCCTCTGATCCCCATCCTCGGAACAGTGCAATTCCCTTCAGCACTCCCGATGCAGAGACATCTAAGACCGTCCTGCTGCCGGTCACTGGCGGCTGGGGGGCCCTGAGGATGCGGCGTGGCCCACGGTAGCCGCCGGCTCTACGACCTCAGTATTGACACTAGTTTGGCTCCTCCAGTTGGCCTCGGGTCTTCATCCAAAGCTGCTAAATGAGCCAACTGCTCTAATTCACTCTAGAGTCAACATCTGCCTCATCTGGAAAGCAGGGAAAGGGGAATTTATAACAGGAGATAGGTAATGGCATCCATGTGAGAGGCTGAATTGCCAAGAAAATTAAAATTAAGGAAGGAGAGCTTGTTATGGGGGTGAGGGGGGACGTTCTACACAGATGGGGAGATTCAGAGGCCCCAGAATGGAGACCAAGCATTTCTTCTGTGAAAAGATAGTCAGCCCTTCCCTCTGTCTTGGCTCAGAAGACCAATGCAAGGGTCTCTTCTCTGGGCACTTCTGCTTCACCTCTCTGTTCTGTTTTTGAAGAATATACAAGTAGACACTTACTCTAAAAACCCTTTGGCAGACAGTTGAAGAAGAGGTTCTCAAAACATTTATTATGCAACAGATTAAAATGATTATAGAGAAATGCCTCCTATAACAACAATAAAGTTACATAACGGGGCTTTAAAATGGACCTCGGGCGTCACACTGCATTAGTGGTATGCAAAACGAACGACTCCAGAAGGTCATTTAAATCAACCGTGGAGTGAGTTTTGTTCCTTCTCGGAATCATCCACGCACTCGATGCGTTTCATCTGGTAGACGCACAAATAAGTAATCTGCAGGACTTACAGATGATTACGTAGGAGCTGAGACCAAAACAAGCGCACAGGACATCACCCACTCGGCAGATGCTTACCAAAGAAAACCAGACTGCTGCATCTACGGCGCTGAGGTTAGGCAAGTGCTAACTCCTAAGTGACCTGTGTGCCAGCCTGTGTCCCAAGGGATGCCATCCTAGAAGCTCCCCAGGACTCTCCACACCAGATGGCCTTCCTGAGAGCACTCAGCTCACAGGGGCAGCCCCCGGCTCTTTTGCTCCAACCTTCCTCGGACCACACGTGATGAAGGAAAAGCCTAAAGTCTTAAGAGCAAAAGCTTTATCTCTATAAAAGCCTAAAAAGCTCAAAGAACATCGCCCGGATCTAGCAAAGACAGGATGAATCATCAGGAACTAACCTATTTAGGGAAGGTCATTTGCATTGTTTTTAAATGCTATGCACTCCTGATGAGGGAATTTCTCACGGATTCATTAGGCCAAGCTTGTTGGTAACATCATCCCCTCTGGCCACAGGCAGATACTGAGTGCTGTCTTGCGTGTGAGGCATCAGGCAGGGGACAACTGCCTGCACACCCCTGGGACAATAACTCTCTGGGGCTCACAGTCCCTGATGAGAAAACCTGGTACCCTGTGCATCACTGAGTTAACGAATGAAACAGCCAATAGGTTAACTGGTGCTTTACTGATGTACTGACCTTTGTTAGGAACGTTCCATAACACACCATGGGAGGGCTTTCCCTGCTGGCTCGGTGGTAAAGAACCTGCCTACCAGTGCAGGACACAAGAGTTCGATCCCTGGTCCAGAAAGATCCCACAGACTGTGCAGCAACTAAGTCCGTGGGCCACAACTACAGAACTTGTGCTCTAGAGCCCCGGAGCCCCACACACCAAGCCCACGCGCAGCAACTACTGACGCCCACGTGCCCTAGAGCCTTTGTTTCCAATAAGAGAAGCCACTGCGAACGGGAAGGCTGTGCATTGCAACCAGAGAGTGGTCCCCGTTTCTGAAACTAGAGAAGAGTCTGTGCAACAACAAAGACCCAGCACAGTCAAAAACAAATAAATTTTTTAAAAAATTGTAGGAAAGCAGCAGCTTTTACACCACCACAGAATTAGGCACTTCTTTCATGGCACCTGTCACCAGGTACTCTCTTCCTAGGATGTCATGCTGAACTGTGTAATTATTGTTAAAAACAAGTATATGAGCAAATCCTAGAAAATTCTAACAGAATAGTAAAATTACATGTGTGCTCTGATGAAGTTTTACTGACTTGCTTATACATATGAGCCATAAATGTGTTCATACTCATTTCTTACCATTTCTCTTACGTAAAAAAAGCATTATTAGAATAAAGATGTTCACTTTGGTGTTACTTACAACTGTGAAAAAATGTAAGATAATCTAGATGTCCAATATAAAGGAGAGTTAGGAACTTATAGTAGAGTGATTTAACAACTAGTATATAAACACAAAAATGATAAACATAAAAATGAATCACCCTCAATGAAGATATTTAAGAAGAGTTTTAATTAGAAGAAGTATGTGGTGGTTACACCAAAATAAAGGTTATGTGACTATCTCAAAAAGACTATAAATGAGAAATTAAAATCGTTCCATTAAGAAGAGTAAAATAGTTTTCTGTATTCAATGTTTCAATGTAATGTTGTTTAATTATTTTTTAAAGATTTGCTCTATTTTGGTTATAAGATTTTCCTCTAGTTTCTCAGTTTTTTTGTTTTTTTTTTAATGAAAAGCAAAGAAAAAAGCAGTTACCTGGGAGCACAGTAAGTAACTCTTTTCTAGACCCCACCAAGACAGGGCTGTTCACTCTTATGAATGTCCTCAGTGACCTGCAATTCAATCACCCACATGGGACCCTCCCAGCGAGGGCAGGCACCTGGGGTCAGCATGACCAGAAGGGTGGGGGAGACCAGAGGAGATCTGCGACAAAGACGTAGAGACCACAGGTGTCATCTGGCCATCCTGTCTGACCTGGCAAGAGGCTGTTGCCCCCTCCCCCCAAGACAGGGCTGTCCCAGCAGGTGACCCAATTCACTCAAACACTCGAAGTCCTGAGCTGGGGGAAATGCACTGCGGGGGCCGGACCTGACACCCACCACAGTTCACCTGGAGAATTCTAAGAGAGGCTCAAGAGTTGAGGTGTGCTATTTACACAGAGGCCAACAGAACCTGGGTATACACCAGATCCATAAAGGCACGAGCAGAACGGGTCTGCTGAGCGCTCCCTATAGACCAGAGGCGCGCTGGGAGTGTCCTCTGGGCTCTGCGGCATCCCTCGTGGGTGCTGGGCTCGGGGGAGCCCACTGCTCCTGTTCCTGGAAGAGGCCTCCCTCCCGCTGCCTCCAGCTGAAGTTGCTCTTCAAGCATCTATCCCATTTCTATGATGGAAGAGATGAGAGTAATAGAGTCTCCATCGAATGCTGAGTGCTGAGCTGCACAAGCTGCACGAGCACCTCGTCTCTGCACCCTCACTGCCGCTCCGCAGGACGGGGACTAAAAGCCTCTCTACTCAAATGGAAGAAAATGCGGCTCAGAGAGCCTGAGAGACGGACGACAGGATGGGCTGCTCTGCACTGACCGCGCTCCCCTTCTGTAACACGTGCTGCTTAACTATCTCTCTTCCTGCTGACCTGAGGGACGGACCCGTGGCCCCCAGTGGCAGTGGGCAGAGAAGGCTTGACGTGTGTCACACGGGGATTTCTGTCTCAGCTTCTTGTGCTGCATCCCCACTGTGATGGTGGTTCCGTGAGTGCCAGGCCTTCCCTGCTCCCCGTGGTGTCCCTGTGGTCAGAACAGCCTGACAAGGAGATATTCCGCAATACCTGCCGGCTGGACAAATCAAGCTCATCACCAAAATGTCCTGCCCGGCCCTGTCCACTAGGACTTGCTCTGTGACAGAGATGTCTTGGTCTGCACTGACAACAGCAGCCAGGAGACACATGTGGCCACTGAGTACCTGAAATGTGGCCAGTAGGGCTAGCTAAGGAAAAAATATGTTTTTGCACTATCATCTTCATTTAATTTTTTTTAATTGAAGTAACATCGGTTTATAACTTTGTATGTTTCATGTATATAAAATTTTAATTATATTTCTACTTCTCCACACCTTACAGCATACTCACCACCACCAGGAAAACAGTTAAGCAGGTATCTCAAAAAATTAAGACTAGAACTAACATATCATCCAGCCATCATCCCACTTCTGACTATTTGCCCAACGAATTTGTATGTGCTTAGTTGCTCAGTTGTATCTGACTCTTTGTGACCCCATGGAATGCGGCCTGCCAGGCTCCTCCATCCATGGGGATTCTCTAGGCAAGAATACTGGAGGGGGTTGCCATGCCCTCCTCCAGGGGATCTTCCCAACCCAGGGATCAAACCCAGGTCTCCCGCATTGCAGGCGGATTCTTTATGTTCTGAGCCACCATGGAAGTCCTGACCAAAGAATACGAAAAACTAACTCAACAAGAGACCTGCGACCCTGCCCCTCACTGTTCATCATGGCATCATTAACTGCCAAGATACAGAAACAATCCAAGTGCTTGTCATCAGATGAATGGATAAGGAAGATGTGGTGTGTATATATTAATAGTACAATGAAATACTTCTCAGTCATAAAGAAGGAACGTGTGTTTATTTTATTTAATCTTCATGAATGCAAAGTTCCATGGCTAGGTATGGCTGGTGCCTGCCCGCTGGTCAGCTGAGTCTACCCCATTCTGTAATAACACAGCCCGCTGCCTTCCCGACCATGCCCCACGCCTCTGCTCCCACATCACCCTGTACCAGCCTGGTCCCCATGTGGACACCATGCTGACTAAGTATGCAGTGGGTGTGAAGGTGGTACCTTCAGGCACTCATTCAGGAGCAAGAGGAGAAGCAAAATGATTCAAATAAGCACAACTAGTGATGAAGACATGGTATGGGGACAAAAGCCGATAGAAAACATTCTTCACTGATCACTTTCTCTTCATTGATATAAGTGAGTCTTGGGAACAAATAGCCCCTCCCTTCCTACCCCCTCAACCACCCCAAGGAAGAGGCATAGAAAGTCAAAAACAAAAGCAAAAAAAAAAAAGCAAAGAACAATTCTGCTACCAAATTTACCAATTATCAACAATTGGAGTCATGGTTACTCAGGTACCAATTAAAAGCAGAAAAGCTGACTCTACATCCCTGTCACATTTCCAGGAAACGTTCAAATGTAAAAGCAGCAAATGTCAAATTAAGCGAGTTCCAAGTGTGAGGTATTTTAAGGAGGAATGCTGATTAATTCATGTGCGGCTCCATACTGTTTGGCAGGAAGACCAGGCAGGTTTTATTAAAGGAAGTGGAACTCCTAGCCTGGTGTATCAGCTGCTACGACCCCAGTTCTGAGTGACAGTTCTCTTCCGGCCTGATGGCCCTGCTTCCAGGATGTCCTTTAGGCCCCTGGCATCAGGGACAACCAGATCAATGGCTGTGAGAGCACCAGCCCTACTCCCTAAGTGATCCTATCTACCAGTACTCTTGCCTGAAGAATCCCATGGACAGAGGAGCCTGGCAGGCTACAATCCAAAGGGTCACAAAGGGTCGGACACGACTGAGTGACTAACACTTTCACAAGTCAGGCTAGTCCTCACCCTGGCGAAACCAGTCAGCTCTGTGATACAGGCAGAGGAGGTGATCCCTTTTTCCTCCACGAGTCCTAGACGCCCCAAGTGCCCCCAGACACATGGCATTCCCACTAGAAACGGCCAGAGGAAGCAAAGATGCAGAGTGGCTGATATAAATATCAACATACCACAGGCCAGAGACTTACTCCTAAGAGGGCAGAAACCACTTTGCTGCCTCCAATTTGCAAATACTAACCCTCTGTCTGTGGCATCATGTCCCTTCATAATCACACATGGAAGAGAGGATCTCCGTTCAGCCCTGGCACTGGCCAACGTGCACCCCAAGTGAGGAATAAACCCAGGAAAGGGGCACAGCTGGGATACGGTGCATACATCTTTGGTATACAGTAGGCATCCAGTAAGAGTACGTTCTTTTATACACTTGGCACTGCACCTTACGCTGCCAGCGAGGTGCTCACATTTGCCACGGGACTTCATCTGGCTTCTACCTCTAGTCATGGTGCCGACAGTGAAAGGTGAGGGGCAGCCTGAGAGCTGGCTGGCGTGAGGGTCTCCAGGCAGCGGGGCTGAGGGTGCAGGCAACAGGTGGCCTCGCCCACCCTGCGCTATTCAAGACAGTGACCACCAGCCACATGGGGCTTTTTTTTTTTTCCTTAATTCATTTTTTTTTAATTGAAGGATAACTGCTTTACAGAATTTTGTTTGTTTCTGCCAAACATCAACATGAATCAGCCATAGGTACACGTGTCCCCTTCTTCTTGAACCTCCCTCCCATCTCACCCTTCTAAGTTGTTATAGAGCCCCTGTTTTGAGATCCCTTTAAATCTAAACTTAGTGAAATTAAACGTCACGTTCCACACTCATGCTGACCACATCTGAGGCGCTCACAGTCACAGTGGCTGTCGGATACTATGTGGATGCCACAGGTTTCCAACATCACAGAAGATTCTACTGGACGGTGTGGGTCCAGATGCTTGAAAAAAAATAGTAAAATAGACAAGACACCCTGACTTTTACTGTCAACGTGCACAGTAGTTCTAAACAATAAAGAGATAAAAGATGCCTCCCTGTCCCCCAACCCCTGGGCCTCCCCACATCCTGTTGTCCAAATAAATCTCCCTGGTGATACAGGGTAACTCAACCACAAGCTGACGACCATCTCAGCTGCATCACTGCTCACATGATGTTAAAAGGGAGGGGGGATAATGTGAGTTCTACTCCCTTTCTCTGTCTATAAGAGAACCACCTTAAAGAAAGCCTACAGCTAATTCTACAAAAAATCTAGAAAGAAAACTAGTAAAAGAATCTATAATTACCAAATGGCATATAGCCCCTGAAAATGGCATGTATACAAGGGGGCAGGTAGATAACCCAGGGCACTTTTCTTGTATCAAATGCACCTGTTCATAGGGCAGAGAAAAGGCAAGGACCTCAGGGCTCTCGTTCCACAGCAGGATCATGTCCCAAAGATGGTTCTAAAATAGAACTTCTTCCTCCAGACCAGACTGGAAGCCACAGAGAACTGCTTAGCTCTCTATGATGATCTGGGCATTAAACATTGATGGGCTACGGACCTTTTCCTAGAAGGATATTAAAAATGCACACTGTTTCTAATTTCAAACCCCGAGACGGTCTGTAAAGCTTCCAGACAGTTCTGTGTTTCTGATTTCTTATGCAGTCCTCCCCTCCCTTGCTGCTGCTCTGTCTCCCTCCCCCATAGGAGGAGGTGCACACTCTCCAAGATTGCATGTTCACTCTCTCAGTGGATCAACTACACTTATTTTCCATGACTGTCCTAGAGCTTACAGCATGCACTTTGTAACTAACTTAAGTCCCTGCACACTGCAGTGTCAACACCTGGGGTGCAGGTCCTGCGAAGGGCATCCCAATTCCTCCCTCCCATCCCTGGTGACTCGGCCGTCCCTTCAGCTCCCCCTTCCCCAAGCCAGCCTCACCCAGGGCAGCATGACTGTGACAGACTGAAACACACAGTTAACTTTCGGATGAAGAATTTTAAAAAATCTAAAAATGTATCCCATCTTGATATATTCTTTCTCTCATACTCTTCTTTATGGAGATCTGAGTTTCTGACCTGCATCATTTTCCTTCTGCCCTGAGGAACTTCTTTCAACATTCCCTGCCAGACTGGGCTGCTGGAGATGAAGTCTCTTTTTGTTGGTCTGAGAAAGTCTCTATTTCTCCTGTGCCTTTGCCAGGTAACTTCATTGAATACAGAATTCTCGACTGGTGGGGGTCTTCTTCACCACCCGAAATACCATCCTCTACTCTCTTCCTGTGTGCATGGCTTCTGACAAGAAGCCCTGCTGATGCCTGTCCTTATTCCTCTCTAGGTAGTGATGCTTCATCTCTAAATTGAAAAACTTTCCAGTACAACACCTTCCTCTTAAAGCAGATACCCTCTTTATGGAACTCATAAAATTCTCAGTGGGGTAAACCTGAACAACACATGCAATACAAGCCAATTAATGAGGCTCAGATAGATGGCACGGGGTCACAGAAGCATCTGTGAAGGGGTCTTGCCTGACTGCTGCATTGCAATGCTTAAAATAATTCCACGGCTTGCAAGAAAAGCGGGCTGTAAATGAATCTGACTGCTGATAAATGCCCCCAACTGACAGACAGCTCAGCATGTCCAGCTGGTATCTGATGCAGGGATAATCCACTCCCATCCCCCTCAGGAGGCTCCTCTGTCAGGTGTGCGGGTCAGGACTTGGAACCACTTAACCACCAAACACTTGCCAGACAAACCCGAAAGAAAAAAAACCCAAAAAAAACCCACTGAGATAAAAGTAGAGAATGCTTACTGCTTGCTTCTGGCCATTTGTCAGCTTCACAGAAAGAATGGTTGAAGATTATTATGAACCCAATAAAACATAAGGCTATCTATGGTGGTTTTAGGGATAATGAACCAACTGGGAAACTCATAGTACAGAAAATTGTCCTTTCAGTCAACTCATTGATTCAGGGAACAAATATTTTAAGACAATGCTGCTGGGAATTCCCTGGAGGGCCAATGGTTTCATTGCCAGGGCTCAGAATTTATCCCTGGTCAGGGAACTAAGAGTCCACAAGCCACTCAGCACAGCACCCGCCCACCCCCCCCAAAAAAGATGATGCCTCCTAAATTTATCCATCATCCACTCTGAACTGGATTCAGTCTGCATTTGACCCCTTGAAGGATGGGCTTCCACCTGCTCCAGGTGGCCTAGTGCAAGAGCCTTGTCTCTGCTGCAGAAAGTAGCTGCCAGTGGCTCTGCTGTCTCCCCAAGCCCTGCAGCCTTGGTCACATGGCCCATCAGAAATCGACAGTGCAGGGGGGCGGCTGGCGTTCTAAGCAGGACTCACGCTCAGAGGCAGGGCGCCAGGGGCTTCATTAACCACACCCTGGCAACGGGCCATATGCTATGGATGTCAGAAGTAGGCCTTCAGGGGCAAATCAGTGATTTGTTCATCCGCATCATGGGTTCTCACCAGTGACACGAGGGGCCTTCATGAAATATGGAGTGGTCACAGTATTAGCAACATAAACAGAATGTAAAAGTCCACCTGCTGCATAGCTTCCATGCCTGGGAACCTGGCCCAGGCTCCTGCGCCCATGGGCAGGGCTGTGTACTCTGGTAGGACACAGACCCAGGGTCCCACGCAGACCCTACAGGTAACAGTTCCTTGTGTCTGCCTATTACCAGGTCTCTCTATAATCAATCCCATGGAGCCTCTGGTCTGATGGCTGTTCTCATCTCGTGTTGCAGAAGGGTTATGGGGTGGAATACCTAATGCTCACCCACCTCAAACATCCTGGAGCTGATTATCACCCGCCAGAAAGAATCTGAGCATTGTCACAGCCAGGTTGATTAGGTCAGTTCCCGGCAGTGGTTTATCCATCTTCCCTCCTGTCCATCAGACGGTCGGTGTCACATATAAATCAGAGAGTAATCATTTAAAATTTCATCTTTAATATCTGTTCTTTTTTAAAAAAAGAAAAGGGCGGGGGGGCTTCGAGTTTCAGACTCCCTAGAAAATTACAGACTGGAGAGGCCAATTACAATCATTGCCTCAGCTGGGACATGCGTCACGTGGCTCCAGAGCATCGTTGGAGAGCGGAGAACAGGCGGGGTGACTCACTGTCACGCGCTGTGCAATGGAGCCTGTTCCACACAGGGGACAAAGCGGCACCTGCCCAGCAGCATTAACCAAGTACCATCGCCATAGCAACTGTTGTCAGGCCAACAGGCCTTTTCAAAGCAATCAAAGAAAATGTAAATCAAGGAAGCTTTCTGGACTCAAAAGTGGAGGAATAGGGCCCCCGGCTCACTCCTGGATTGACTTCATAAGGGAGTGCTCATTATGGGTGAAGCGATTTAGCAGCAGCAGCAGCAGCAGAGGCATTATGGGTTTAACTCTGAGAGCCAACTGGACATTTCTTTAACATTGAAGAAACGCCCCTGACATAAAGCCTGGGGTCTCACCAGCTTTCCCCCCGTCCCTCATAGGCCATCCTAATAGATGGTAGAGTTGAACACAGAGAAAGGAGCAGTCCTAAGAAGTCAAAGGACAGGGAGGCAAGGAGAAGATCTGTGTCTGGAGGAGCTTACTGACTCCAAGTGCAAAGCACACTAAAAAGAAATGAAATCAGTTCTCTATGGGGTCCCCCAGAGTGAGCAGGGGAGAAGAGGGATGACGAGATGGAGGGGCAGGACACAGGGAGGTCAAGACGGAAAATGAGTACGACACCGAATGGGTAAAAAATGCTGTCTCCCACGGTGGGAAACAGTGCATCTCCACATCAAGCATAAAGATAACATTCATTGCAAATTCTGAGAGCTTATTTCTCACATACTTTTCAGATCTCCTTTCACAGCAGATCACAGGTACAATATGGCCTCAGCTGTAATCAAGTCTCAAAATATAAATTCCTTGAAGAGAGTGTGCAGAAAACAGCAAGCATTAGAACTCCAAAGATACCTCATGTCTAGTGAGACGAGGTCACAAGTAGGCAGTGGGTTCACCTAGAAGACTCATGTTCCAAACAAAGAACAATTTCTGGGCAGTAAAGTTAGAGATGAGTGGAGGTGTTAACAGCCCACCCAGCACCTGGAAACCTCTTAGTCAGCTCTATCTCCTGCAGTCAGGTGACGGGCTTGGTGCACCTGGGGAGGCCAGCCAAGGTGGGGCTCCAGGCATTCTTGGACCCCTCCCACCTGCAGCCGCAGACACCAGAGTCCTCCGCCACCGACAGGCCGTCTCTCACCACTGCCTTCTCTGCCGTCCCATCTTGATCGCACTGACATCTGGGTTCTGAGCACCTCTTGGTTTCAAAGTCTTTTCTGTGCCTTTCTGTCATACTTCCACTCAAAAGGCTCTCATAGCATTTCAAAAATCTTGGGAAAACCTGCACTCATCACTTACGACCCATGAGACAGGAGCATCAGGATGCAGGGTTGTAGAACCCACCCCCGCCTCCTCCTCACCAAGGACACTGTAGGAGAAGCTCACACTCGTGCATCCTGTACGGAGAGCAGAGGTTTAATTTTTAAAAAGAAGCAATTTTAGTTCTCAAATCAGTGTTGAAGACTTTGGCAGAGCAGACACTCCTGAGCTGTGCCCTTGTCTGTGGATGGATTTGGATAACAGCCTAGCAAAGTCAAGGGAAGAGGAGAATAAGAGGGTGTTCAGGATCTGCTCCTCCACCAGACTCAGCCCCCAGTTTTCCACCCTCCCCTCAGGTTCCTCTGAGACAGGCGTCTGTGGGAGGTTCTGATACTTAACGTCTTCATTAAGCGGTGCTGGAGGCACATCTGGGGCACAGGGCACCCCCCCCGACTCAGCAGCATCACCTTGGGTGGGTCCTCCCAGGTGACACCAGAGCACCAGGTGGATAATGGGGACCCTTAGCCAGTCTCAGTTACCCTCCCCTAATCCCATGTCCAGTATCCTGGATGACAGAAAACAGAGAAAAACAAAACCCAACAGTAAAACAAACCAGGAACCACTCATCACTGAAATGTTCCCTAAGTCATTGGCACTGCAGAGACAACATGGGCTCTTCAGCAACAGGTTTGGAAGTCAGGGCTCCGTTCACAAAAAAGGCAGCCCTCTTCCCTCTTGGGAAAAGAGCTGCGCGTGTTTTCTTTAGGTTCACAGAACAGCACACTGAAGCCTCAAACATTTAAGTGCACAAGGATTGTGAAAGGCTGTAAAATTCTTGAACTCAGGCAAAGAAAGCAGAAGCTCCCAAGAAGAAAATATTTACTTGACCATCAAGGTCACCTGCCCAATTTCTTACAGCAATTAGGAATTAATCCACTTTTTTTTTCAGTGAGGCATACTCCCAATAAACAAAATTTCTGTCTTTTTCCAACACTCTTTAATCTATTGAATTGGCAAAAATCCACACTGATACGCAGAGCCCAGTGCTAGAGAAACAGCACCTGCTAATGACCTGAGGAGGAGCCTCTTGATAAAAGCAGCATACCCTGACCGTGTGTCCAGAGGCTACAGGTCTGGGAGCTTACACCAAGAATTAACCCAGGTACAGAGCAAGACTGAGGACACAATGCACCTCCCCAGCACTGCCCTTGAGAGGAGAGGCTAGGATATAACTTAAATGCCCAGCAAGAGGCAGTTAGCTAAACAGACTCGGCTACCTCTCATGGTGAAAACAGGAGGCACTCGTTAAAACTGAGGTTGAAGAGATGATTTGAAGATATGCAAAAATGTCTGTATCATTAGGAAAAATTAGGTTATGAAACAGTGCAGTGTGATCCTATTTGGTAAATTTATACGCAGATATAGAGGGGGTGTACATGCCCTACAGAGGAATGAGGGGAAGTATGACCCAGAAAACAGACTGACAGTACTTTTGTGCTATGAAGTGAGTGTAGTAAAAGTCGCTCAGTAGTGTCCGACTCTTTGCAACCCCATGGACTGTCGCCTGCCAGGCTCCTATGTCCATGGAATTCTCTAGTCAAGAATACTGGAGTGGGTTGCCGTTTCCAGATCTTCAGGGGATCTTCCCAACCCAGGGATCGACCCCAGGTCTCCTGCATTGTAGGTGGATTCTTTACCATCTGAGCTACAATGCCAGGTTCCCATGGAGGGGAGAATTAAAAGGTGATTTTATTTTCTTCTTTGAAAAGATAAGATTGAGTATCATCACTGATTTCAAAAGAAGAGTGTTTGAATAAAATGCTCCCACCGTGCACTCAGCAAGGACGAACCTGTCCTCTGTTACATCTGAGCAGCCGCCCTGCAACCTCCTAGGACACGATTCACTATGTGGTACCCACACTCAGGAAGCATCCTGTTTAAGCTCACAATGGGAAGACAGGATGGATCTTACCGACCGGAAGGGACACCTGGGATGGTGGGAAGGCCAGCCTTCAAGATTCCCTAGGACCTTGTGACCTTGTGAAGCCACACTGCACAGGGCTAACCAGTGTAACCACAGGACACCACAGAGATGACAGTGTGTGACTTCAAAGGCCAGGGCTCTAGGGAAGCCAGCTGTCATGTTGGGAAGACATCTGAGTAGCCCTGTCCATGTGGCAAAAAAACTGAGGCCTCTGGCTAACAGCCAGCACCAGCTTGCCAACCCCAAGGGCTATGCAGGAGACGGGCCCTGCCGACACAGTGGCTGCGACCTAACCAGAGTTCCCTCCCTGGCAGAACCATCCAGCTCCATGGTCCACATTCCTGACTCACAGAAACAGTATGAAAAACGTCTATTGTTGTGTCAAGCCGCTGAGTTTGGGGTAGTTCTCTGCACAGCACTAGATAATGAACACAGATGCTGTCTGGCTTAAAGCATGACCCCCGTGATCCAGGCAGGCTTCACTTCACAGGGGCAGGGGGGCCATCACCCACATGGCTGCAAGGTGTGTCCCTGGAAACAGGGGTGGGGACTTTTTTCTGCCACCGGGGTCCAGGGCTCCACCAGTGACCTGGGAGGCCAGCCAGCTTCCAACAGTGCTTGGTGAACACTCTAAATGGGACAGTAGAGGACGGGACACCAACCCCACCCCCCGAGGAGACAGCATTTGAGCTTATCAACAAAGAGACCTCTGAATCAACCTGGGCTCTGAATCAATCAAGATCACACATGTGGCCCCAAACTGCAGGCCCAGCCCCCAGCAGCACCAACCAGCTTCCACAATGTAACACTCAAAATCGTGCCTGCCACCCAACAACTCCTCATGTGAACTGTTCGCTCATCTGGACTTCCGATTTCTGCTCCAAGTCATTCTACAAGTAAGATTATTTTTAACTCTCAATGTTATGACCATTTTTTAAGTGACTTGGGTTAACTGCCCTCTCTATGTAAATGCTACAAGCACAAGCAGTTTGTAATTTAAACAGCATTTTTTCCACTCCCTGCCCTACTCTTTCCTTTTTTTTTTTTCCTTTCTGTCATAAACTTTTGGTAAGGATCTCAGGGTTGTCAGTTATTTTAAACACTGCAATGCAAACAACCACTGGAAGTCGAGACAACTCAGGCTTCCAAGTCAATAAAATTATTATTGCTCAGAATAGTGCAATAGTTTCCGTGTATATCACCAAATCACTAAACTGGCAAAAAAGAAAAAAGAAATCACCAAAGTAGGAAAGAAGTACCTCTGATATAAATCCATGGAGAAAAACAGAAATTGAGCAATGCAAATACAGGAAAAAAGCAAACCTGAGAAATTTAATTTGGTGACTTAGGAAGAGAAACTAAAGGGACTTCCCTGGTGGTCCAGTGGCTAAGACTTCGAGCCCCAGTGCAGGGGGCTTGGATTCAATTCCTGGTGAGGCATATAGATTCCACATGCTGCAGTTAAGACCTGGTGCAGCCAAATAAATATTAAAAAAAAAAAAAGAACATAAAGAAAGCGATTCATTTTTTTAAAAAAGAGAAACTAGGCATCTTCTCCCCTTTACTACCAATATTTTTGAAAAAGGGACTCTGTAATGGTTAGTATCAGAATAGAATATAGCAAAATGTTTTCATAATGAAGTCTAAACAGAAAAATATCTCCATGTAAGGTTTTATTATCATCTTGGACAGATTTTTTTTTTAATGGAGAAAAATGATCAGATAAATGTTGCCAGGCAGTTTAGCAGGACCCTTGGCTGAAAAACACTCTAGTCCACTCAGCCCTCAAAGCCTCCTGTACTGACCTCCCTGGATGCAAGCTGGAAATGCTGCTTCTCCTGCCCTGAAAAGTAAGGCTTCTAAGGGTCGATTCAGATGTGACCCAGATTTTAAAGAGCTAAAGTTCTGAGACAGAGGAGTGACAGCATTTCAGAGGAACTTACTCTCACCCTCCTCATCAACTGGGACAGACGTTATTCTGCAGAGTTAGACTCGGAAACTTGACAAGAAGTTAAGACCTCTAGATCCTTCCCTTTTTATTACATAAGAGTCGGAACCTGCAAAGAATTAAGTCCCTCCCACTCCTTCCCCCAATAACATGTGGAAATGAGTAACAAGCACAAAATAATATATGACTCATAGACATTATCTACCATGTAGCATTGATTTGTAGCATTTTTCACACCAGAAAAGGTTTGACATTTTATTAACCATAAGGTGCTTGCTGCTGCTGCTGCTGCTAAGTCGCTTCAGTCGTGTCCAACTCTGTGCGACCCCAGAGACGGCAGCCAACCAGGATCCCCCGTCCCTGGGATTCTTCAGGCAAGAACAATGGAGTGGGTTGCCATTTCCTTCTCCAATGCATGAAAGTGAAAAGTGAAAGTGAAGTCGCTCAGTCGTGTCCGATTCTTTGTGACCCCATGGACCATAGCCTACCAGGCTCCTCCGTCCATGGGATTTTCCAGGCAAGAGTACTGCTTAGGTGAATACAAAAAAAAAAAAAAAGTTGATCCATTGACCTCAAGTGGTTTAAAACATCACATAAAAACAAAAATCACACTAACGTTTAAGAAAACCTCAGAATTCCAGTTTAGGACTTGAATATCCCGGACAGATTAACCTGTGTGGTGGCTGCCGGTTAACACTCGCAGGTGATGACAGCACGGTGGACAGCGGGCAGCACTCCCTGCGGACACATGACATCTGGTGACTTGTACGCTGTCTGTCGAGTCACTCATCGGACAAGCAGCTGCTGAGCACCGACCACACACCTGACAAGCATCATGCTTAGTGCCCGCAATAGTGAGAAGCTTCAGACAGGACCCGCTGGTGGCAGAAGACGCTCACCTCTTGGCTCAGAAGCAAGAAGCATCTATACCGAGGAACCATGAGGATGGGCTGAGCAGCACCTGTCTGTCCTCTCACAACAGGTGTTTTCTGTATGATTGTAATGACACACCCCAGTCGGCCCACGTATCGATTAAAGGATTACAGACTACAGGATTCACCATGACCACTTCTGCTAACAATGTGATGCTTACATACTAAGTTTAACCAACGGAGTTCCCCCACCAACCCAAAAGTTTTTAAGGGCAGGGAAGACGACTCATATAGTCTAAAAGAATAACAAACCTTTAAAAGAATCCTTGTATACTCAGAGGCTTTTTCTGAACCTAAAATTCTTTACAATACAGAGTTATAATATTATTTCACAAACACTGCTATCAAATAGCAATTTAGGAAGTTTATTTTGGCCCAAACACAGAAGCAAATCTTCTTTTTTTCCCCCAAAGTTAGTATTGGTAAGCTTTTCTATGAACGCCCAAATTCAAAGAACCACAAATGATCACTGATTATTTTAACTGTGGCATGTGAACCAAGCTCACACCCAAGTCTGAAGTCAGGACTTTATACAAAGATACAAAAGTTGCAAAAGCATAACTGGCTCATATGCTTTCTAAATAGGATGACTATTTTCTTTCTAATTTTGCCAATGTTAAAACAGTGGTAACTTGACTTCCAATTTTTGGAAGCCATCCTGCAAGGTGGTTTGACACTGGGAAAGCTCTGGAGTGCCCTGCTGACTGTAAGTTGAAAGGTTCATGCCTACTGGTGAAGCTCTTCCAGTTTATGTTTCCTCCAGGCAAACCTCCTCCTCAGCAAAGCCTTCTTGGCAACCTTGTTACTCTCTAGGACCAGGTTCTGTAGGAAGGGCTGCTCTGCTCCCACTGCCCCCACCTTTTTTTAATGTAGAAATAAATGTCCTGCAAGTCATCAGAAATTAAATAAGCAAATGTAGTCATGCCAAAATCTTCCTACTAAAACATCTGTTCTAACAACAACCAATTAAAGTGATGACAGAGTCAATACAAAATAGAACAGATGACCATGCTGGTGCTGTTTTTAATGCTTTGCGCCATGAACAGCTCAGGAGTGAGGGGTTCAGCTTCCTCAGGCTTCAGCCTCTCAGATGCAGTCAAAGCTTTGAGAGGAGCATAACTCAAGAGTGCCATCAGCCAAAAACATGATGCTGTTCCACACTGATCGAGATGGGCAAAGGCCTTGGGAAACGATGGAAGGGAGGCCATCGACAGGGTATTCTTCGTTCATCACAAGGATCAATTAAAACCTCTCCATGACCCTAGATTCTTTACAACTGCTATGTTTTAAACATTTTTCATCAAGTGTTCTCAATTAAACAGGCTGTGAAAATAAATATGAGAATAACATTTAAACTGTAGAGACCAAGGTCTCAGAATGAAATACTGGAGAAGAGAGGAGCCCCCAGCCCAAGGACGTCTGTGAAGGGGCAGCCTCTCCATCCTGCCTCCCTTCCTCCCACCAAGGAAAGCGCCGCCCGGGCTCTGCGGGTTCCAGTTTGTCTACACTGTGGAGACGTCTGTGTGTAGACGTCTGTCTACACTGTGGAAGAAGGCTAACCATGGAAAGACAAGGATCTCTGGTCTCCACGCTTGTGAGGCTGTCATCACTTCCAGCCCAGACTCTGCAGCGCTGGGCCCCATCACAAGCATCATCAGGAGCACATGGACGCCCCCTGACTCATGGCGGCCTAAGTAAACAGGGAGAATGGGTCACCCGGGCGAGGGGGAGTGTGGTCACATGCTGGCCACTGGTGCTGTTTCACTATAACCGAGATGCTGGGGAACGGGCCCTGGTTACCCGTGAGAAGCAAGAGGCTGAGGAAGGCGGGCAGGTCCCCAGGGCCCAGTCACTGACAGATGCTGACCAGGCCCAGAAAAAAGACTGCAGCCAAAGAGACACCAGAGCTTCTGAGAAAGACCGTCTGGCCTCTGTGAGGGCCTGGGCTCAAAGGTCAGAGGGAGCCGCTGGCCTGCAAGGGGTGGCAGCACCATGGACAGACCCCGTGGGGCGCAGCAACCCTACCCACCAATACCTGAGTCCAGAGCTTCCGGCCCGGGCTCCTTGGAGGTGGTCTTGGGCACCACCTCCCCACCATTTCTCGCAGATATAGCGCTGCTGCTAAATCGCTTCAGTCGTGTCTGACCCCGTGCAACCCCACAGACAGCAGCCCACCAGGCTTCCCCGTCCCTGGGATTCTCCAGGCAAGGACACTGGAGTGGGTAGATATAGCGCTAAACACCCCCAAAGACTTGCCCCTGCCTGGTCCCCACACCACACAGTGGCCCGTCTGGGTGTCAGATAGCCTTGGGGATGCAATCATATGCCTACCAAGGAGTCCCCCACTAAGTCTGCAATCAAGCGGTCCACGGTGTCCCCTTCCCTGATGGCTAGAGAGGCTCAAGCCAAGACACGTGGCGGGTTGCACGCTGCAGAGACCCCTCTCCTAGGGAGACTCTCACCACCTCTGAGAAGCTCATCAGCCAGAACCAAGGGAAACAAACATCCAAGACCTGCAGCTGCAAAAATGGTCAATTCAATCACAGTAAAGCTGAAAAGAAAACCTTCTGGTGACCTCATATTCAACTATCAAAAAGAGAGCCAGAAAAATCCAGGAAAGGGCAAGTGAAAGAAGCTATTTAAGTTTCCTCCTAAAAGAGCAGTGAGTGGCTCAGAAGAGCTCGTGGTCCACGTGAAAATGAGAACTCTGCAGCTCGCTCTGCTCAGCAGCTCCAGACCCAGAAGAGCACCCACCCAGAGCCACAGCTCATAACAATCAGGGGAGGGCTCGGCTTCTGCGACACTGACCAGGACAGCCGGAGCAGGGGCCGCCACCAGCCCTCTGCTGGGCCACACACAGGACGGGCCCTGCAACAGGTGAGGGTCAAGGTGACCCAACAACAGGGCCCCCGGTGTCCCCCACCTCTGAACAACACAGAGTGTGGCCGTCATGCTTCAGGGCTGACGGGCTCACTCCAAAGTCCTCGACGAAAACATAACTGCCTGCTCTTCCTCAGAGCTGTTACGGACTGACCTCACAGTTTACCATGTATGTATTTAACACGCTGGCATCTCATAAACAGAAACTCAAGAAAATCCGAGACTCGGAACAGCTTGCCAGAACAGCGCGTATAGTCAGGTACCATGGAACGCTCCTGGCTACAGCAAGATCCCAAAATGTGCTTTTTACGTTTCAAAACATAATTCAAAAATAGATAATAAAATCTTGTCCTACAGATATCTGTTATCTGAGAAAATGTAAACACATGGACAAACATATGTTGTTCAATTCAACAGGATTACAAGAGCCACGCACAGGCACGTGTAACATCTTCAAGGAGCTATGTGGAACACGATGCTCCTTGTTTCTTTATGAAACAAGAATTGGCTGGGACTTCCCGGGTGGTCCAGTGGCTAAGACTCTGCACTCCCAATGCAGGGGGCCCAGGCTCGATTCCTGGTCAGGGAACTAGATCCCACATGCTGCAACTAAATGTCCTGCACACCACAACGAAGATCGAAGATCCCAAGTGCCACAACTAAGACCTGGTGCAGCCAACTAAATATTAAAAATAATAATAATAACCAGCAGCCTCAGACTAAAGGTAGTACCTGTCACATTGTGCAGTATTCTAGTAAGTTGCCCTGGGCAGTTTCACACCTATGCGGACCTCTTACTTGGGACGTGCAAGCAATCCCAGCCTGCCGAGGGTGGGTCAGTGACTGTGCGGGTGCCAGAGATGGGGCAGCAAGGAGATGGGGGCAAGGAGACCCCTCCAGAAGCAGAGGCACAGGCAGCCCCTACCTCGTGGGGAAAGGAGAGGGCACTTGGGTCAAAGGGCACCAGAGCCCCAGGACTGCTGGAAGCTTTCTGTGGAAACCTGGTGGAGTCAGACCCCATTGGGCAAGAAAACTGATTTGAAACAACGACAACCAGCTGGCATTTTGAACGCAGAAGACAGGTCAGTGTAGGGACAAACGATGGATCTTTGTCACAATTATTGAGGATGAGCCAAACACCTGGCAGGGCAAATAGTGATGCCCTTATTCCTCGGACAAATGTTTGCTAAAGCTCCTACTACGTGCTGGGGAGGTGTTCACCTTAAAGGGGCACCTATATCCTTTCACGTGCATCCTTTCCAATGACCTAGGAAGGCAACTGCCGTGGGTGAGAGCCACACCCCACTCACTGAGCCCAGCACCTCCCCTCTGCCTGCCCCCCAGGGACCTCGCTCTGGGGAGGCCCTCCCGAGCCCCTGGACCACCTTTGAGCATCACAGTTCCTGCTGTGTCCAGGAACACCTGCTGCTGACGAGAAGCCAGCCCTGCCTTTCTGGCTACCAGCTGCAGAGAACAAAACGCAGAGCCACAACACCAGCTGGTGGGCAAGGCGACTTTCAAGAAACCAGATCCAGAGTTTTCCAGGAAACCAGAGTCTTCCAGGTCTTCTTTTCATGGTAAAACTACCCAGATGTCTTGGGCATCCCCACTGCCCTAGGCCTCTTCATGTCCACATCCTCTTGGTGAGCGTTCCCCCTCACACCTACCACAGGTTGGGAGTTGAGGCCGCCATACTCACCTCGCCCGGTCAAGGCCAGTGGGATCCACAGGCCTGCTGCTGCCGCCCTGCCCCACCCACGATCTACACCTGCAAATTCAGCACAAAGTTCCTTTCCCTCAGCTCTGGGTTTCATTTATAAGGGCTGGAAACTATCGTGCTTTCTGGCTCATGTAATGAGAAAAATGGGCTTCCCTGGTGTCTCAGCAGTCAAGAATCCACCCCACAATGCAGGAGACGCAGGAGACCTGGGTTGTATCCCTGGGTTGGGAAGATCCCCTGTAGGAGAGCACAGCAACCCACTCTAGGATTCTTGCTGGAAAAATCCCATGGGCAGAGGAGCATGGTGGGGTCATAGAGAGTCGGACAAAGCAACTGAGCACTCACGCAATGAGAAAAATCCTTTGATTAAACATACACATATACACATTCATGCTAATTCATCTTCTAAAGCAAACAAAACTATGTTTAAAAAAAAGTTAATACAATCTCTTTCACCAACTATGTGAATTTGAACAAGTCATGTGATTTAAGTCCTAATGTTCTCATTTGAAAATGTAAATAATAATAGCTGACAGTATGGCAGAAACCAACATAATACTGTAAAACAATTGTCCTTCAATTAAAAATAAAGTCTTTTAAAAAAAAAAATTAAGTAGACAAATTGTAATCTCACTGAAACACATCAAACTGTGCTAAAGGATGACACAAAGTGGGAAGAAAAGGATACTAGGAGGATGGTAGAGTCGAACTAAAATCAGATGTTGGGAAGAAGAGACCAATTTTTCTTACAGAAGAATTCCAAATCATTAGGGTTGCCAGACTTAACAAAGTACAGGACACCCAGTTAAATATGAAGTTCAGATATCTATCACAAGGCACATACTGACATCACAAAACTACTCGTTTATCTAAAAATCAAAGTCATCTGGGGTGTCCTGTAACCCTACAAATAATCCATGTGGATGTTTCTGCTCTAGGAAATGGAGTTTACTCTTCCCTGAACCTCTTCAAGGTGGGCTGTGCTTAGGGGTTCGCTTCTAAGAATGGAGTAGGGAAAATCAGTGCCCCTGCAGCAGAGAGACCCAGCCATACATCACCAGCCAGGGGACCGCGTCTCATGTCCTGTAGATGTCACACGTCCCCCTACATGATGAGACACGAAGGGCCCTCCACCCTGTGTGCTCATTTTAAAAGCCCATGCGTGCATGCTAAGTCACTTCAGTCATGTCCAGCTCTTTGTGACCCATGGACTATAGCCTGCCAAGCTCCTCTGTCCATGGGATTTTCCAGGCTAGAATACTGGAGTGTGCATTGCCATTTCCTTCTCCAGGGGGATCTTCGCGACCCAGGGATCTGACCCAGGTCTCCTGTGGCTCCTGCATTACAGGTAGATTCTTTACCACTGAGTCACCTGGGAAGCCCCTACAAAGATCATAATTCCGGTCTAATCACAAGACACATAGTGGGACAAACCCAGGCGTGGGGACGTTCTGCAGGGTATCTCAGGACTGTCAGGTCAGGATCGTGGAATTGCTGCCGTTCCCCTTTGTTAAAAATGAGAAAGATGGAGAAACTGTCCCAGACAAGGAAAGGCAGTAGGGACCCTGAATGGGATCGTGGGATGGACCGAGGGGGTGAATGGAGACAGGTAGATCCAAACAAAGTCTGGAGCCTGGGCCACCGTCAGGCACGCACGCCAGTTTCTAGCTCTGACAGATGAGCCATGGAAATGCAGGAGGGTGAACGATGAGACACGTGGGTAGGAGGTACCCAGGAACTCTCTCCTTGGAGTGAAAACTACCCCACAAGTTTTACTTAAAAAAAAAATCAGAGGTAACAGAATGAAAGGACCTGCAGCATTAACCCTGGGATGGTCCTAGCAAACTTCAAAGGACAAACCTGAGGCAGAAAGTGGTGGGGCTGGTGTGACCCAAGAGCCCTGGAGTGAAGTTTCTGGTCATCGTCTTCTGCCATTGGCTCATGTCCCTTTATAAAGAAGTTCTTATTTTTAAAAAACTTTTAAAAATTAAGATTATTGGCACTTCATGAGTCTTGTCAACTTCCTCCCTGTGTTTTGCTGGAGAATTTTGAAGCCTTTCTGCCTTGGGCACGTCCTTCGAAGTTTGCTGGGACCGTCTCAGGATTAATGCTGCAGGTCCTATAACTCAGAGAAGCCTGCATGCTGGGCAAGCCCTGGCCTCTTGATGTCCATCTCTCTGCGTGTGTGTGGCTGTGTGTCCATTTCATAAGCACATGCACACACATGCACACACATACTGCGATGCTTGACTTGAATACACAAAAAGCTGGGCACACCTCCAGAATCCAGGAAACTCCCTTTTTCTTTTTTATTGATTTTTATCAGAGTATAGTTGCTTTGCAATATTATATTAGTTTCCGCTGTCCAGCAAAGTGAATCAGCTATATATATACATGCTGCTACTAAGTCGCTTCAGTCGTGTCCGACTCTGTGCGACCCCATAGACAGCAGCCCACCAGGCTCCTCTGTCCCTGGGATTCTCCAGGCAAGAATACTGGAGTGGGTTGCCATTTCCTTCTCCAATGCATGAAAGTGAAAAGTGAAAGTGACGTCGTTCAGTCGTGTCCCACCCTCAGCGACCCCATGGACTGCAGCCTATCAGGCTCCTCCATCCATGGGATCTTCCAGGCAAGAGTACTGGAGTGGGGTGCCATTGCCTTCTCCAATATATACACATATCCCCTCTTTTTTGGATTTCCTTCCCATTCACGTCACCACAGAGCAGAGTTTCCTGTGCTACACAGTAGGTTGTCATTAGCTATCTACTTCATACATAGCATCGGTAGTGTGCATATGTTATATCAGTCTCCCTATTCATCCCTCCCCTTTCCCCGCCTGGTGTCCATACTTGTCCTCTACATCTGTTTTGCTTTGCAGATAAGCCCATCTATACCATTTTTCTGGGCTTCCCAGATGGTGCTAGTGGTAAAGAATCCTCCTGACAATGCAGGAGATGTAAGAGACACGGTGTGTTTGATCCCTGAGTCGGGAAGATCCCCTTGAGAAAGGAATGGCTACCCACTTCAGTATTCTTGCCTGGAGAATCCCACGGACAGAGGAACCTATCAGGCTACCATCCATGGGGTCGGACATGACCGAAGTGACTTAACACGCACATACCATTTTTCTAGGTTCCACATACAGGCGTTAATAAGAGATATTCATTTTTCTCTTTCTGACTTCAGGTAACTCACTTTTACAGAAAACTCTAGAATGAACACTGCCCTCCCTCCTCTCTGCCACCCACCCACCACCAGCACAGATTTGCACCCAGCAGCGAGCCCGGTGTGTAAATACAGAGCACCTTTGTGCACATTCTCCACAGCCTTGGTCCCGGATGTTTCTAGAGCACAGAGCCCTAGGGAGGACCACACTAGAAGCAGTCCACTACCCAGAGGAAGGGTGGTTTCCTAGGCACAGGCCTCAAAAGTGAAATCGGGGCTTTCTGGGGTCTGGCCTGGATCGACCTGAGCACGAACGTCCAGAAGGAGAAGCCGGTCGGCCCCTCCTTGGCCCCAGCCATCCTGAGGCTGTAAACAAAATATGTTCAAAGAATTTCTACCAACTCAGATATATACATTTTCAAAAATACAACATGAACATATAAAATACAAATATGACTGAGGCAGTGTTCCAGATTGGAGGAAACCAAAGAGACATGACTGATGAAACCTGGATCTCAGAGAAGACCCCAGCACAGAAAAGTGGGAAAACTAGAGAAATTCACTTTAGAGTTCAGATTAGTTCATCATATTGTACCCATGTTAATTCCTTACTTTTGATAACTATGCTGTGTTCATGTAAGATCTGAATACAGGAGAGGCTAGAGAAAGAAACTTATTATCATTGTGGTAACTTCTTTTCAAGTTCTAAGATCACTCCAAAATAAAAAGTCTGAACAGATACATTTTTGCAAGGAACATGTAAGAGACTATAAAAAGAAACCCTATAGACCACATGCATTCTTTTGTAAAGATATTTCAAAGTTATTGAAAAGAGTATGAAAATTGACTTTTATTTCATTTTTAGATTTCAGACTACAAAGTAACCTTTGCAAAGGAAGGCAGCAAAGGTTGAGCCTTACTGTTTGTACCTTGTCAAATGCTAAGCTGGATGGGTGGGTGAATGGATAGATGGGTGAATGGATGGACAGACATAAAGACAGGTGGAGGAGCGGTGGCGAAGCAGGTGGGGGAAAGGGGCCAGATCTAGACCCTGCACTGCCTCACTGGCTTACTGAGCGCCAGCATTGCCACAGCCCTGGCAAAAGAGGGGGAAGATCACCATGTAAACTTCACATGCATGCACACCAAGTCGCTTCACTCATGTCCAACTCTTTGCTACCCCATGGAGTGTAGCCCACCAGGCTCCTCTCTCCATGGGAGTCTCCAGACAAGAATACTAGAGTGGGTTGTCATGCCTTTCTCCAGGGGATCTTCCCAACCCAGGGACTGAACCCGCGTATCTTAAGTCTCATGCACTGGCAGGCAAGTTCTTTACCACAAGCGCCACCTGAGAAGCCCCTATAAACCTTGTGTTAAATACTAAAATTCATCTACAGAGAAATCGCAGGAAGTCATTTTCTGAGTCTGCTCCCCCGGCACTGCATCACTGCAGACTCAACCTGGGCTGGTGGATTTCCCCTCGAGGGGGCAGTAGGAGAAGCAGCAGGTAGCTGGGCCCAGCTACCCATATTCAATCAGAAGACACTGGCACGAGGGGCTTTAAGATGGCCAGTCCCCACTCTTCACTGGAATGTTTGCAAGAATCTCCAAGTAAGGAGAATGCTTTCTTATGCTGGAAAGTGGATGTACCAGTGTCTCCTGTCTTACTCCTCTTACTTGTCCTAAATAACTCACAGTAAAGTATTTTTAATTGGAAAAGAACAAACAGAAAATGAGCTCGGATCCCAGAAGCAATGCTGTTCTGAAACGTTTTTTAAAAAAATAAATATTTTTATTTACTAAATTACACGCACAATCCATTTTGAAAGGAGCATAGTTCAAGGTACTTAGTCAATTACTGTCA
>NW_011494635.1:137909-145689 GCF_000754665.1 Bison bison bison | reverse complement strand
AAACTGGATCATGAAAACAAGATGTCTTTGGGACGCCAGCCCTATTAAGACCTTGTCAAAGGAAAACCACTTCTCAGAGGGGTTAGCACTGCCCTTCTGACCCAAGCAGGATGACAAACGGCCAGGGAACTGGGAGGACCAGACCACTGGGCAAAGCCAGAGACACATCATTCCTACCGAGGCAGGACTCCTCCCCCTAGCCCTTTATTCCCCATTCCCGGCACATACCGAAAGCAATAAAAATGATTTTGAAGTAAGAACCATAAAAAGAAAGTTAATTTATTATTTAGCCTCCCTGAGCCACAGCGTACTATCTGAAGCAGCTGTATCAGTTCAGCCATGTGACAAGAAAGTAGTGACCAGACAGTTGTTTTACATCTGTTTAAAGGGAAAATAGAACCAAAAAAGGGCATGAATCACAGGCTGGAATCAAGATTGCTCAGAGAAATAGCAACAATCTCAGATATGCAGACGTTACCACTCTAACTGCAGAAAGTGAAGAGGAACTAAAGAGCTTCTTGACGGGGGTGAAAGAGGAGAGTGAAAAAGTTGGCTTAAAACTCGACATTCAAAAAACTAATATCATGGCATGTGGTCCCATCACTTCACAGCAAATAGATGGGAAAAAACAGACGCAGCAGCTAGATTTTATTTTCTTGGGGCTCCAAAATCACTGCCAATAGTGACTGCAACCATGAAATTAAAAGACGCTTGCTCCTTGGAAGAAAAGCTATGACCAACCTAGATAGCATACTAAAAGGCAGAGACATCAATTTGCTGACAAAGGTCCGTCTAGTCAAAGCCATAGTTTTTCCAGTAGTTGGATGCATTACTGTACAGATGTGAGACTTGGACCATAAAGAAGGCTGAGCACCGAAGAACTGATGCTCTTGAACTGCAGTCCTGGGGAAGACTTTTGAGAGTCCCTTGGAAGGAGATCAAACCAGTCAATCCTAAAGAAAATCAACCCTGAATATTCACTGGAAGGACTGATGCTGAAGCTGAAGCTCCAATATTCTGTCCACCTGATGCAAAGAGCCAACTCACTGGAAAAGACCCTGACGCTGGGAAAGACTGAAGGCAGGAGGACAAGGGGGAAACAGAGGATGAGATGGTTGGATGGCATCACTGACCCAATGGACATGACTTTGAGCAAACTCTGTGAGATAGTGAAGGACAAGGAAACCTGGTGTGCTGCAGTCCATGGGGTCACAAAGAGTTGGACACGACTTGCTGCTGCTGCTACTGCTAAGTCGCTTCAGTCATGTCCAACTCTGTGCGACCCCATCAATGGCAGCCCACCAGGCTCCCCCATCCCTGGGATTCTCCAGGCAAGAACACTGGAGTGGGTTGCCATTTCCTTAGAGAGTGAACAACAACAAGAACCAAAAAAGGGGGAGGGGTACAATTAGACCTCTTTTCCTATCTAATCTGAGATGTCATTGCATACAGGTGCGCAAAGACATAAAGCACGACAAGCATTTCATTATTAGAAATTTAGTATCAATAGCAATGGAATACTACTCAGCCATAAAAAAGAATGAAATAATGCCATTTGCAGCAATATGGATGGACCTAGAGATGATCATACCAAGTGAAGTAAGCCAGACAAAGAAAGACAAATATCATGTATCACTTACATGTGGAATCTAAAATAGGACACAAATGAACTTATCTACAAAAGAGACTCCCAGACACAGAGAATAGACTTATGGCTGCCAAGGGAGACAGGGGTGAGGGAGGGATGGAGTGGGAGCTTGGGATTAGCCGATGTAAACTATTATATACAAAATCGATGGACAACAAGGTTCTGCTGTATAGCAGAAATCAAAACGACACTATAAGTCAACTACACTTCAATTAAAAAAATATTTTGTTGAATTACCTTTCTTTACACAGGACCCAGCTTGAAGGGCCAAAGTTAAGGAGGGACCTGAGACAGAAAGAAAGTCTAGGCTTGATTTCAAACCTCCTTTCCCTTAAGTGCAGGGGTTGGTGGTGAAGACTTTAAGTGTTTGGACGGGCAAACATGGAGCTGGAGCTTAAGAGTGGTCAAATATACAAAGTCCCCCTCCTTGAGGGCTGGAGGACGGGCACAGTTATGGTGCTCACCCAACATCTGAGCGCAAGCCCACGAAGTGAGTGGTCCCAAGAGACACGTGAGCAGAGGTGACCAGCAACTGCTGATAAGGGGTCTCCATCCTTCTCCCCTCCTGCACAGCAGGCCAGTGTTATAAGCTGGGGGAGCCTGGGTCCCTGAGTCAGCAAATGGAGTAGACCCCTACCAACCTAGTCTGTGTTTGGTGCCAGTAACTTTTACTGTGTGAAGCTATGGAGACATATGAGTGTCTCCTGTGGCAGACGGCATTTCTTTTATTTACTTATTTGGCTGGGTCTTAGTTACCGTATGCAGGCCCTTTAGTTGCAGCACGTGGGATCTAGTGCTCTGACCAGAAATCGAACCTAGGCCCCCTGTATAGGGAGCATGGAGTCATAGCCACTGGACCACCCTGAAAGTCCCTAGCATTTCTTAAGACAGTTCCAATAAAGATACTTCCATTCAGAGAATAATTAAGCTAGAACTTCGAAAAAAAAGAGCAAGGAAGTTCTAAAATGTAGCAGGTTATGATATGTTTACGGGGAAGATGAAAGTATGCAAAGCTGCTCTCATACGTACACGTTTCCTCCATCATCCAACAGAAACACTCACACAAGCAGGAAAAAATTTACATACGAGCGTGTATACTAACACACTGCCCATTTGTATTAGGAAAAAAACAATTTTAACTAAATGCCCTTCAAACAAGGAAAGAATACAGCCACTCAATGACCTGTTCTCTGTGGTCCCCACCCTCTACCCCTAGATGTGTGCTCTGCCCACATGGCTCTCCAGCTGGACCTCAATCAGCACTGCCCACAGCTGGCCACGCACAGGGACACCCGTAAGGTGTGAATTCTCTGTGATGGGTGACAGCCACTGGTGTAGGATGCCAAGTACATGGGGATTTGTCACCCTATCCTATTTATGTGAGCTCAACGTTTTCTATGGCATAAAACTTTAAAAATGTAAATTTCAGAACAATTGCCATAATTAAAAGTGACTAACCTTTGCAATAAACAGAAAAGACTATGCTCACTGAAAGAGGCAAGACCACTAACCCAAGCAGATAAAGCAACTTCTCAAGCATTTGTATCAGTGGCTGGAATGGGCTGCGATTAACTCATTTGTTCACTAAAGCACTCACGTCAGTTCAATGGTGATGGAAGCAGTCTGGATCGAGATTAACTTGACAGTGCATGACCTGGCTTGAAAACACAAAATACTGAGAAAGAAGCATTCCCAGTGGATCCACATTTTCTAGACTATGCTGTAGACCCTAAGACTCAGTTCCTGTTCTATTGTTACTGGAATTAAATTTAAGTGGAATATCAAAATATAGTGAAACAAATAAACAAAAACAAGCTTTGAAATAACTTTAAATTACAAATTAAAGTCAAAATATGGAAGTATGGTTCATAAACATTTATTCATATCCCAACTCATAATTAAACTAGTAATGTAGCTTTTAAACTAGTAAGTGCCAAAGCTAGTTATCTGCTTTTTGATGACAGCTATTCTGACAGGTGTGAAATGATGTCTCATTGTGGTTATAATTTGCATGTCCCTGATGACTAGAGGTGTGGAGCATCTTTTAATATGTCTATTGGCCATCTGGATACCTTCTTTGGAGAAATGTCAGTTTAGGTCCTCTGCCCACTTTTTAATCAACTGTTTTGTAGATACTGAGTTGCATAATTTCTGTATAGACTCTGGATACTAACTCCTTATCAGATATGTCATTTGCAAATTCTTCTCCCATTCAGCAGGTGGCCTTTTCATTTTGCTGACAGTTTCCTTCACCATGCAAAAGCTTTCTAGTTTAATACAGTCCAATTTGCTTATTTTTGCTTTTGTTGCCCTTGCCTGAGGAGACAGATCCAAAAATATATTTGAATATATATAAATATACAAATATATAATATATATATGTATGTTCTGCCTATTTTCTTCTACTTTTATGGTTTATGATTAAGTTTTTAACCCATTTGAGTTTATTTTTGTGTAAGAAAAAATCATATTTTGGTATAAGAAAATGGGCTAGTTTCATTCTTTTACATGCAGCTGTCCAGTCTTCCTAACATCATTTATTGAAGAGACAATTTCCCACTTTATATTCCTGCTTCCTTTTCAGAGATGAACTGACCATATGAGTGTGGCCAAGAGGGAGAGTGCATGAGGGAGCCCTCATGCACTGTTGGTGGGGATGTAAACTGGTGCAGTCACTATGGAAAATAGTCTGGAGATGTCTCAAAAAATTAATAGAACTACCATAAGATCCAGCAATTTCACTTCAGGATATATACCCAAAGAAAACAAAACACGAATTGAAAGAGATATATGCACCTCTATGTTCACTGCAGCATCATTTACAATACGCAAGATATGGAAGTAACCCAAGTGCCCATCAATGTATGAATGAATAAAGATGATGTGGTTATAAATACACAATGGGATATTAATCAGCCATAAAAAAAAGAATGAAATCTTGCCATTTGCAACAACATGAATGGATCTAGATGTTATCATGCTAAGTGAAATAAGTCAGGCAGAGAAAGACAAATACCACATGATCTAACTTAAATGTGGACTCTAAAAAACAAACTAAGCAAAAGAGAAACAGATCGTAGATACAGAGAACAAACTGGTAGCTGCCAGAAAGGGAGGGAGGTGGGAAAAGGAAGTGAAGACCAAGAAACAAATTCCCAGTTATAAAATAACTAAGTCACAGGAACATAATATACATAGTAAGGAATATAGTCAATAATACTGTAATTTTGTATGGTGACAGATGGTTACTAGAATTATCACAGTGATCATTCAGTAATGTATTTAAATGTGGAATTGCTATGTTGTATAACTGAAACTAACATCATATATTAATTATACCTCTATCAATAAAATAAATCGATAATATAACCTTAACAAAAAGACACTGTTAATATCGATTAATGGTCAAAATAGGAGGTTAACATTGTAAGACACTTTGATTTCCATGTCTCCCTTATGAATCTAACCTTTTACTCAACAAAATTGTTTCCCACCTGTCAAACACAGACCATGTTTCTAACTGTGACATACAAAGGCTCTGGAGACAGGCCAGTGATTCCCAGAACCTGGAAAAATACAACAGGATGAGTAAGCCCTGAAGGATGGCTTTGCAAGCCTGTACCAAGGGATTCTGCTCAACACCATCCAACGTTCAGGGAAAACAAGAACACACAGACCTGTAAACCTCAGTGCAATTACAAGTGAACTGAAGGTCAATGGCAAGGACACGAACCCATTTCTAGATCAGCTGACTCCTAGAGGACCAAGTTCCACCCACTGATCTGAGAGGTGTTGAGGCTTCATTTCTTTGAACAGATCATATTATAGATCAGAAAGATGGCAGTTAAGGAAGTTGCATCAGAAGAAACCTTAGACAGGATGACCTGAAAGACTGTCTTCTACTGGAACCCAGTTCGTTTACTTAGTAGCCACGTCCCATGACCTTGAACAAGTCAGTCAAGGGCAGAATCGAGCTTCCCCCCGTCTTGTGGTACTTGAGGGTCCACAAGCACGGATACAAAGCTCAGAAACCATTAGTTCTCAACTGTGTTTCTATTAACAATGATAATCTGCTATGTACTATAATCCTCCTTCAGATGGAATAATTTCATTTTTCAAAAGTGAGGTTTACTTTTAGATTACACATTAAAAAAAAAAAAACAGAAAAACAACATTCTAAACACTTTTTTTTCTTCCAATTTGGATTGGGGGCAAGAGGAGAAGGGGACGACAGAGGATGAGATGGCTGGATGGCATCACTGACTCGATGGACGTGAGTCTCAGTGAACTCCAGGAGTTGGTGATGGACAGGGAGGCCTGGCGTGCTGCGATTCATGGGGTCGCAAAGAGTCGGACACGACTGAGCGACTGATCTGATCTAATCTGATAGTTGATTTACCAAGTTGTATTACTTTCAAGTGTACATCAAAGTGAATCAGTTATACATACACATATACCCACTCTTTCTTTTTTTAGATTCTTTTCCCATCCAGGCCGTTATAGAGTATTGAGTAGAGAACCCTGTGCTATACAGTAGGTTCTCATTAGTGTCTCATTTTATATATAGTTCAACACTTCCTTTAAAGAAAAAACAAAAGAAACATCTAGAAAGAAGAGCAGAGCTACCAGGCACAGAGAGAAGGCACATTAAAAGTTTATGAATCCAGGTCTGACCAACCTGTAAACAAGCAGACTATTTGGCTATTGAGCTGATTACCTCTCACATTATTAGAAGCCCCTTATAAGTTAAACTGATCTTCCCAGGTGGTGAAGAATGTGCCAAGGCAGGAGACACAAGAGATGTGGGTTTAATCCCTGTCAGGAAGATCCCCTGGAGGAGGGCATGGCAACCCACTCCAGTATTCTTGCCTGGAGAACCCATGGAGAGAGGAGCCTGGAGGACTACGGTTCACAGATCTCAAACAACTGGACACAACTGAAGCAACTTAGCATGCACTTGTTCCATGGCATGTGGGATCTTGGTTCCCCGACCAGGGATCAAACCCATGTCCCCTGCATCACAAAATGGATTCTTAATCCCTGGCCCAGCAGAGAAGTCCCTCAATTTTTAAAAAACATATAAACTTTCTCTGTACCAGAATGTATTAGAGACAGCAGATCCAGAGAGTGGGAGACAGATAAATGAGTTACATACCAACCGACAGTCTTAGGTTTATATAACTGGAATCACATTGCATGTATTCTTTGGAGTTTTCCACGTAAGTTCACAGATCTCCACTGTGTTCAATTTTTAAAACTAACCAGCCAGTTCTCATAACACCTTTGATGAGAATCCACTTCTTGACCTGATCTGAAACACCATCTTTATTACAAACCAAACTTCTCATCAATAATCAGGCTCCCTTTCAGGCCTCTCATCTCCTCGGTGATGGGTTTCTCTCTTGCTCAGCCAGGACCATCTGTTTTCATTACTGTGACACTGTAATATTACATTTTACATCTAGGAAGGCCAAGTATGCTCCATAAGACAACAGACACACGAAAAGATGCTCAGCATTGCTAATTATTAGAGAAATGTGAAGTCCAGTGAGGTATCACCTCACACCAATCAGAATGGCCATCTCAAAATATCTCCAACAATAAATGCTGGAGAGGGTGTGGAGAATAGGGAATCCTCCTAAATTGTTGTTGGGAATGTAAGTTGGTACAGCCACTATGGAGAATAGTGTGAAGGTTCCTCAGAAAACGAAAAAGAGAGTTATCACATGATCCAGCAGCCTTACTCTGGGGCATGCATCTGGAGAAAACTGTAATTCAAAAAGATACATTCACCTCAATGCTCACAGCAGCACTGAATATTCACAGTAGCCAAGACCAGGAAGCAACCTAAATGTCCATTGATAGAGAAGTGGATAAAGAAGAACTGGTGTGTGTGTGTGTGTGTGTGTGTGTGTGTATATATATAAAGGAGTATTCAGTTCAGTTCAGTTCAGTCTCTCAGTCATGTCCGACTCTAAGACCCCATGAATTGCAGCATGCCAGGCCTCCCTGTCCATCACCAACTCCCAGAGTTCACTCAAACTCATGTCCATTGAGTTGGTGATGCCATCCAGCCATCTCATCCTCAGTCGTCCCCTTTTCCTCCTGCCCCCAATCCCTCCCACCATCACA
>NW_011494635.1:126934-137787 GCF_000754665.1 Bison bison bison | reverse complement strand
CACCACAGTTCAAAAGCATCAATTCTTCGGCGCTCAGCTTTCTTCACAGTCCAACTCTCACATCCATACATGACCACTGGAAAAACCATAGCCTTGACTAGACAGACCTTTGTTGGCAAAGTAATATCTCTGTTTTTCAATATGCTATCTAGGTTGGTCATAACTTTCCTTTCAGGGAGTAAGTGTCTTTTAATTTCATGGCTGCAGTCACCATCTGCAGTGATTTTGGAGCCCAGAAAAATAAAGTCTGACATTGTTTCCACTTTTCCCCATCTATTTCCCATGAAGTGATAGGACCGGATGCCATGATCTTCGTTTTCTGAATGTTGAGCTTTAAGCCAACTTTTTCACTCTCCACTTTCACTTTCATCAAGAGGCTTTTGAGTTCCTCTTCACTTTCTGCCATAAGGGTGGTGTCATCTGCATATCTGAGGTTACTGATATTTCTCCTGGCAATCTTGATTCCAGCTTGTGCTTCTTCTAGCCCAGCGTTTCTCATGATGTACTCTGCATATAAGTTAAACAAGCAGGGTGACAGTATACAGCCTTGACGTACTCCTTTTCCTATTTGGAACCAGTCCATTGTTCCATGTCCATTACTCAGCCATAAAAAAGAATGGAAATCATGTCATCTGTAGCAACATGAATGGACCTGGAGATTATCATACTAAGTGAAGTGGGTCAGAGAGAGAAAGACAAATACCATATAATATCCCTTATATGTGGAATCTAAAATATGGCACAAATGAACTTACCTACGGAACAGACAGTCTCACAGACACAGAGAACAGACTTGTGGTTGCCAAGGGGGAGGGAGTAGAGGAGGGATGGAGGAGGAGTCTGGGGTCAGCAGATGCAGACTATTATATATAGAATGAATAAACAACAAGGTCCTACTGTATGGCACAGGAACTATACTCAATATCCTATGACAAACCATAATGGAAAAGAGAATGGAAAACAATATATATATGTAAAGTTGAATCACTATGCCATACACCAGAAATTAACTATACTTGTAAATCAACTAAAAGACAAAATATTTTTTTAATGGTTTGGACAATATAAAGAGAAATGATAAATTCATGTCAATAATATAAATTTTTACTTTGTCTTTGGTTAGAATGGTATTAAATAGCAAATAAAAAGCACGGTAAGTCCAGAGACTACGGATGAAAGTAAAAAGCTTTACACTGTAGTAACTTTCAGTTCAGTTCAGTCACTCAGTCATGTCCAACTCTTTGCGACCCCATGGACTGTAGCACACCGGGCTTCCTTGTCCATCACCAACTCCCAGAGCTTATTCAAACTCATGTCCATTGAGTTGGTGATGCCATCCAACCACCTCACCCTCTGTCATGCCCTTCTCCTTCCACCTTCAATCTTTCCCAGAATCAGGGTCTTTTCCAAGGAGTCAGTTCTTCGTATCAGGTGGCCAAAGTATTGGAGTTTCAGCTTCAGCACTTCCAATGAATATTCAGGACTGATCTCCTTTAGGATAGACTGGTTGGATCTCCTTGAAGTCCAAGGGACTCTCAAGAGTCTTCTCCAACACCACAGTTCAAAAGCATCAGTTCTTTGGTGCTCAGCTTTATGATCCAACTCTCACATCCATATTTGGACCTTTGTAGTAAGTTTACAGGCACTTTTTCCTGCTTTTTGAGCAAGGAGTCTGGTATTTTGTCTGCAAGTGATCTGGCCAGCCCTTAGACGTTCGAGGTAACAGACCCCATCAAGGCACAGGCCAGGGCGCGGGTCCCTCCCTCTGCAGCTCACACTCGTGGTTCCAGTCGTGGCTTCAGACCAGAACCTCCTCTGACCCGACCCCAGAGAATCTGTGTCATTGGTCTGGGTGCAGCCAGGCAGTGGGAATATTGATTTCTCCCATTACTTTGCTGCATGTCAGAGGCTGAGAACCAGCAGCTTGGATTAAGGCTAGCAGATACCGAGCATACCTGCCCAGTGAAAATCAGTAACGAGAAAGAAAGGCTCTGTTCCCCTTAGAAATGGTGACTCTGAACAGGGCACAGAGCTTCAGGTTTATATAATGCTCCCCCCAGCCCCCATAGCCTTCTTTTCATGGCGTCCTAGAAGCAGGGGAGGAAGACGGAACTACCTCCTGAGCTCTCACGCCTCCTGCCCACATGCCTCTCAAAGGTCACTAAGTGGCTGCGTTAATCACAGCCTTCAGAAGCACTAAGCACCTACCAGAAGCCCACAGCACACAAGGGCTAGCACAGATTTCCTTTTTCTGTTTGAATTAAATTTTTTCTGAAGGCTGACAGAGTTGGCAGCAAATCCAGGTCAGACATTGCTTTAGGAAACAGGATTCAGAAAGAACCTCTGGTAGCACATGTACCCACACCTGGGATAAACCCACTCCACATACACTCCACACTCGGGTACCGGAGCTGTGGACAAGGGGAGCTATGCCGCTCCACTGCTGCCACCCAGTGGCCAGCGGGTGCCACAGCCCTACCCAGGAGCTGCTCGGAGGAGGGACTGGGCAGTGCCACGGATTCTGAGTCAGGAGGTGGCCAGGCCATAGCACAGAGGAGATGCAGGACAATAGGTGTGTTCTTGGGAACGGATGTAGGAAAACAAAACCCTAGGTTCCTGCAATGAAGAGTTGTCTCCACCCCAGACTGAGACAAGCTCCAGGAACTAAGTCAAAGCCAGAAGGTGTCCCTGGCTCCCAGGAGACTGACCAGCCCCTGATTCTGGGCTTACCTGCTTCGGGTCGGAGGCAGCAGCACCAGGGGCTGGAGATTCCAGTTCTATGGTCACAGGCCCGTCGTTCTGAATGTGAACTTGCATGTAGGCGCCGAACTTGCCATCTGTAAGAGCAATGGCAGCCATCACGAGAGGTGGAGACCTCAGGTTAAGGCTCTCCGCGATCAGTTCAATCGGAAACCTGGGAGCAGGGCCGGCCAGCCCCAGAATAAGGGAGACACAAGACCACACACATCAGAGGGGCCCTGCACGCCCTGCAGCCCTGGCAAGTGGGCGGCTGGGGAAATCATGGGTTAACAGGACTGTGAAGCCATGAGGACATGAAGTGTATGAACACTTTAGAGGGCAAAGAATTTGGTAAAATTCAAGTTGAACCAACACCACAACTCTGGAATTCCATTTTGGGGCAGACAGCCCAGTGTTTATGACCTGGGGTCTCATGGGGGGACAGATGGGCACAGTCTGCTGATGACACAGCACTGTTTGACCTTGAGAATCCTGACCCTGAAGGCCAGAGAAGGGCGAGAGGTCCCCAGCCCCTCCCTAGAGGATGGACAAGGAGTGAGAGGGGCTCCCTGGAGGAGGCTCCGCAGGGCACAGGACTTCAAAGGCCACGGGATTCAGGGCCCCAGCCAGCTCTGAGGCCTCTGCGTCCCTCCTGCAACACAGGGAGACCAGCGAGAGGACCGAGGTTGAGATCCAAGTTCGAGGAGCAGGGGAATGCTCCTGTGTGCAGAGTCAGGGTCTGCTCTCCGCATCATGGTCTGAGGGACCATGACTGCCTGCCCATCCCTGGGGGTCACGGTGCACTGCAGCTCAAGACGGGCTCTCAAGACGTAGAGGAGGGACACCTGCTTGGTTCTTCACTCCGGTGGTCCCCACAGTCCCCTGGGGAGGAGCCCTCACTTCACATGGAGCACCTTTCACAGGACGGACCACCTCTGGGGGACAGGCCAAGGAGAAGGGCAGCCCAGGAGCCCCTTGGGCTCCCCCCTCCAGAACGGCTCAGTGCTGGGACCCCCGGACACCAGAGCCACCACAGCAGCAAGGGGCCCCTCCAATGATCCATGACCTCATGGAGGGTCCCGGCAGAACAGGCTCGGGCAGTGGCGAGGGCAACTAAGAGAAGCCAAGCTGCTCCCCATTTTTAGAGGTGACATGGATCTAGTTCCCGCTGGGCAGCCAGTCGTGCTCAGATGACGGTGGCTTCCTGTGGCCTCCACTTAGATTAAAGTGGCCGTTCAGATCCACAGAGCTTTTGTGCTACCCTTGTCAGGAGCTAAAAAGACATCAGCTGGGGAGGAAATCATGTGTTTAATTGCAGGCTAAAAATTATGGCTACAATTAGGAGCAACTTTCAGCCGCAGCTCTCCTCAGGGAAGCTGAAGGCAGGCTCAGGAGGAAAGGAATTATTTCCGACCTTGAATTTCTGTTGCCAGGATATACAGCATATGCTTCCCCCCGTTTATCATTCTAAGTAGCAAGAAATTTATTTTCTTTGCCTGTTTTTCTTCAGTTAAGAACAGAACTATTGTGCGCCTTTCCACTGGTACAGACAATAAATCCAAAGACATGTTTCAAGAAGTCTTAAAATGGTAATATATTTTTTTCCCAGTCCAGCTCACAGAGTAAAGCCCCCAAGAAAACTTACAATGGTTAGGAAAAATAAAAACATTAAAAAAATAATAATAATGTCAAAAGGCAGGAACATATCTACAAAACTACATCTGGGCTCCAGTGGTGATATAATCAGGTTGCTCTGAAATATAAGTCCCACATGTTTCCAGCAGCAACACTCCCCACTGGGGCCAACCCCGCAAGGTCCAAGGGCCCTACCAGCCCCAAACCACAGTGCTCCATGTACCGAGAAAGGCTGATGTCCACGCCCCTGATGTCAATGCCTGAAAGCCTGCCGACCTCCACCAGGAAGCCACACCCTGCCTCTCTGTGGCCCGGTGTCTTTCAGGATGACCGGCCACCACAAGGAACGTGCACGTGAGTACAGGCAGGGCACCAGCCCAGAGCCCAGCAAATCAGCATGCAGGAAAACTGGTCACTCTTTTTTTTATATATATATCTATGTGTGTATGTAGGTATTCATTTGGCTGCACCAGGTCTTAGTTACAGCACGCAGGCTCTTTGATCTTCCTCGCATCATGCAAGATCTTTAGTAGTGACATATGAACTCTCAGGGGCGGCACATGAGATCTAGTTCCCTGACCCGGGATCAAACTCCGGCCCCCTACATTGGGAGCTCAGAGTCTTAGCCACTAGACCACTAGGGAAGTCCCTAAAGGCAATTTTAAAAAGATAAGTCACAGGTATAGGTGGAAAGAAACTCCTTTCACCCTTGTCACCATCCAAAGACAGGAAACGACTCAGCATGAAAGGAGAAGTTTAAATCTTTCAGCAGGGGAAGCAGGAACAGTTTAAAAAACTTCATGGACTCGGGGTCTACAGATTCAGATCTCAACAAAGATGTGATTCCCCCATCGAGAATTCCTAGATTTACATGAACAGTAACGCCTCTGGCATCGTAGCACTGGCCAAAGTACGTAACACAGGCTTCCACTGAAAGTTTACGCATGTGATGAAAATGTTTTAAGTATTAATAGTAAAAAGAGAAGAAAATTAAGCAAACCCATAAAAAAATTAAACCCTAACCATGAAGGAAAGACTCGACATGGTCTTCCTCCTTTGGGCACTTTTCTGCAAGATGAACTTGTCAGGGCTGGGACATGCCCAGAGGGAACATGGGTCGGGATGAGGGGTGGAGGACAGTCAGAAGTCTCCTGCATTCCTTAAACAACCTTCCACATTCCTCTAGCTCTCTGCCACCCACCACGGATCAGACCTGCAGGGAATACATAGGTAGCTCTTTTTAATCCCGTGGAGGCTTCTGATTTGCTGAACAAAGCTGACAGGTAAGCGCTTTCCTAGACTGAGCACAAAACGGCTAAGAGTGGGAACAAGATGCTGGAGAGTGGAGATCCCTCTTTTCAACTGTTCCATTCTGGTATCACATTTATTTTTGTTTCCTAACTATAAAAGCAACACATGCTCAGAACTCAACTCTGAGAATGGTTAAGGACACCCGCTAAGCGGTACTTCTAGCATTCAGCTGAAGGATGGAGGCTCCTGGGTGGGGGGTGGGGTGGGGTTGTAGGGGGCCACATGAGAACTCAGCATCCTGAAGCCCACTCAGGTTGGGGGTGTCCACAAAGCGCCCTCAGCCTCAGGCTCGTTCTGCAAGAGAGGGGAGGACTGAGGATTTGTGCGCTGGGTTTCTCCCCCAAAGCAAGTATTTGAAGGGAAGGCAGAGGATGAGAAAAACCCTCTGAGAACAGCAGAGGTGTGAACTGCGGAGGATGAAAGATAGTCACAGACTCTGACGTTTCTTCCACTGGAGGCGGGTCTCCACTCTTCCCCCAGAATCTGGGCGGCTGAGTAACTGCCCTAACCAACAGCACGTGGGGCATGACACAGGCCACTTTCCAGGCCTGTCTGTGGGGCTGGCGCTTCCACTTCCTGCTCCTTGAAGCGTCCCCTTCTGGTTGGGGAAGCCAGGCACCATTGTAGAAATCCAGCTACTCCAATACAGCTGGGCTAGGAGAAGCCAAGCATCATGGGGAGCCCAGGGGAATTAGATGAGGCAGGGCACAGAAACAAGATGAACAGAGGTCATCCCAGAAGCAGATCCCCAGCCCCAGCCAGCACCGTGGCCGCCACCTGGCAGCGTCGACCCCACCACGGGTTTCTACCGTGAAGGCAGGGCAGCCCCTGTGTTACTTGCCCAGTCATGTCCGACTCTTTGTGATCCCATGGACTGCAGCCCGCCCAGCTCCTCTGTCCATGGGATTCTCCAGGCAAGAATACTGGAGTAGGTTGTCAGGCCCTCCTCCAGGGGATCTTCCCAACTCAGGGATCGAACCCAGGTCTCCTGCATCGCAGGACGATTCTTTATCGTCTGAGCCAAGAAATCCCTCAGGCTGATCAGGGTCTGGGACAAGAGCCCGCCCAAGCCCTTCCAAGATTCCTGACCTGCAAAATAGTGATGAAGACAGTCATTTTTTGTTTGTTTTTACTTGAAAATACTGGATTTAGTAGAAAATATCACATTGTAAACAAGTCCATTGATGCATTAGTTTAAAACAGAATGACAGCACAATCATGCCTAAAAGTTAAAGATGAAACACTGGTACCAAACACAGCACTTAAAGAGAGGCCTGAGCTAGGCTCTGAAAGATCTTTCTCAGAATCAGAGGCGGCGGCAGCTTCCAACTGGCACAAAAGCAGGGAGGAGGAGGACACATCCAAACTGTCAGGGCACAGCGGTAACAGGAAATGAGAGCAGCACACTCGTCTTGTGAACAAAGAGTGAAGGAGCGAAGGGCAAAGCATCGTGTTTCCTGATGCCCTGGGGACCTGAGACCATGCCACATGAAGCCAGGAGGGTTAGAAGGGCAGGGTATTTTACATGGGGAAAGGATATTAGGCAACTTAGAAGAAGTTGGTGTGTTTTGGGCACTCAGCTCTTAGGGATGTAGACATGTAACCTGGGAGGGGATGGATGTCAATTTGTGGTCATTTCACAGTACATACATACGTCAAGTCACTAAACCTAACAGAGCGTTACAGGTCAATTACATCTCAAAAGAACTGGACATTTCTTTTTAATTTCTTGGCATCAGGGTTAAATTTTCTAATTTTCAAATTAAACTACATTGTCTTAAAGTCACTGAAGAGACCCTGAAAATCTTTCAAGAAAGAAAATGTATTCAGCACTTTATGTTCCTTCAGCTCACAGAGGACTTTCCACGTTGGAGGTGAAAGCCAGAATCTCAAAATTAACCCAATGACAGTAAGCGTGTAAAACATACTCCCTGCACTTTGTTCCACTACAGAAGAGCAAGCAAGGCACGGGAGATCACCGTAAGGCCTCTGAAAGCCCAAAGGAGCTGAAAATAAATTCTGATTAAAACCCCTGGCATCATCCATGTTGGCTTTTCATCAGAATGATCTGATGTACCATATCCCATGAGCTTAATTCTGATCCTTTATAAAATTATAGTGTTTACAGTACACTGCTTCAGGCACTTCACATAATGACCTGGACAAAATACACATCTTTTCAAAAAGTAAGAGCTGTTTTTAGGAACACAAAGCACTTAAGGGTACATGGAACACTCGTGTTGAAGGGCTTCAATGCAAGTGGCCTTGTTTTCACCCGCGAGTTCCCTGACAACCATCACTCATGTCCCACAGAAAGGGCTCTCTCCCGTGCTTCTGTGATATTCCTGGTGCTCATCCTTCTAAGGAACTTGGGGCAGTCTCAAACACATCTGAGGTTACTCAGAAATGGGATGATTCTACACGGCAGGCAGATGACACAATGATGGCAGCAGTTAATCCCTGGCTCAGCAAAGAAACATCATTATTCAAAGCACTGAACTCCTAATTGGGGGAAGAACCTTGTTTGTAGCAAAGCCATGTTGGACAGAGGACCCCAGTGGACGTCCACAACCAGACTTGCCCATGGAATTCTAAACTGGGATGTTCCCAGATGAGGGATGTGTATTCCTTCTCTACTAGGACCCAAGTAAAGGGCAGGACTTGACTTAAGGTGAAAGGGTCCTGATCACATAGAACCCATCTGTCCTTTTGGCAAATGGACACTTCACATAAGAGGAAAATTTAATTTAAAGAAATATCAGTGAGGAGCTGGGACAAAACTCCTCTGAACATGACTGATCTGAGGAGCTGACAGCCCTTGAGGTGGGGTTCTGCTACAGAACTCCAGAGTCAGGTCATGACATTTATCACTTATGGTTGAAAACAGGCCCAATAAAAAAGGGACCTGGGTTTATTTAACCCAGAGAGAGAAAGTTAAAGAACAAGAAAAACTACAGAATTAACTGGTGACAACAGCTAAATGTCTACAGGAGGCTGACAGCAGCAGCAGACACAGTTGTGGTTGATCAGACACAGAAGTGGTCATCCTGCGGTCTCACCCTGAGGTTCATCACCAAAGGAGGCTAAATACACTTTCCCAGTAGCTGAAGCAAAAGGCACACTGCTGCTGCTGCTAAGTCGCTTCAGTCGTGTCTGACTCTGTGTGACCCCATAGACAGTAGCCCACCAGGCTCCCCCGTCCCTGGGATTCTCCAGGCAAGAACACTGGAGTGGGTTGCCATTTCCTTCTCCAATGCATCAAAGTGAAAAGTGAAAGTGAAGTCGCTCAGTCGTGTCCAACTCTTAGTGACCCCACAGACTGCAGCCCACCAGGCTCTTCCATCCATGGGATTTTCCAGGCAAGAGTACTGGAGTAGGGTAACATTGCCTTCTCCAAAAGGCACACTAGGATAGTCTAAATGCAACTCGTCCCCTGAAACATGAAAACAGACTAGAGGTGAATGGCCCTCAGAAGAAAATTCATAATGTTGGATTCACAGTTCTCCTACAAACCAGGCCCACTCTTCTCAGGCATTTTCTAGGCTCCCTCTTGGTCGATGAAGCTTGGATAGCATCTCCCACAACCAGCGGTTAAGTCTACACTGTTCACATGCCAGCAGAGAGCCACACGCAGCCATGGAGTGCTGGAAACGGGGTGGGCCTGGATCAAGGCGCACAGTGAGCAGAAAGCTTCAGTACAAGGCAGGAAAGAAGAACGCTCATCAGGAACTCTCTACACTGACTGCGGGGTCAAATCAGAACCCTGGGGATGTCCTGCGCACCAGTTTTGCTTGTTTCTTTTTCCTTTTTTTAGTATGGCTCCTAGAAATTTGAGAGGACATGCGACTCCCCTCTGCGGCCGGCAGTTGCATTCCTCGTCAGGCAGGGTGAATAACCAAAACAAAGCACCCTGCATCCTGTGCGCTGCTGCGCCGCGACACGCCTCAAACGTGGACAGAAGGGTGAACGGTACCATGCAGCCTTCAGAGGACACACATGGCAGCGGCAGGGGCAGTGGCTCCAATGTGGTTTCAACAAAATAATAAACTATTATATAGCACAAGGGCGCTCAGCTCAGGGCTCTGTGATAACCTAGATGGGTGGGATGGGGTAGGGAGGGAGGGAGGTCAAAGAGGGAGGGGATATATGTATGTGTGCGTGCTAAGTCGCTTCAATCAGGTCCGACTGTGCAATCCCATGGACTGTAGCCCACCAGGCTCCTCTGTCCGTGGGATTCTCTAGTCAAGAATACTGGAGTGGGTTGCCATTTCCTCCTCCAAAGGATCTTCCCCACCCAGGGATCGAGCCCGCATCTCTTACGTCTCCTGCACTGGCAGGAGGTTCTGCCCACTGAACCACCTGGGAAGCCCACATATATATACACATAGCTGATTCACTGTTGTTGTACAGCAGAAACTTAACACGACATTATAAAGCAATTATACCCCAATTAAAAAAAAAGTAATAAGTATAAACAGCGAACTTTCTGGAAAGGAAATCTGCAGACTGTTGGTCCTCTGCTGGAAAATGTCCTGGGGACACTGCCCCCCTATCCCCTGGGGGACCCCACCTACCTTTGACGAGCTCCGGCCTGTAGGCCTTTCGCAGCTGCTCCAGGAAGCCCTTGTAGAAGGACTCGGCCTGCTCTGCAGGCATGGCCAGGTGGAAGTCGGGCTTGTTCCCCTTGAGGACACACTGCAGGGTGAACTGGCTGACGCACAGCACCTCGTACTGCTTGTCCATCACGCTCTTCGACCAGTGTTTCCCACTTTCATCCTCAAATACACGCAGGTTTAAGATCTTCCGGACCCTGGGGGAAAACCCGGGTGAGAGCCACCTAGAGACCCGCAAGACCCAGACACACCCATGCCCCTAAAATGTCACCAGTGCTCTGCAGACGGGGAACACTGTGCTGGCTCCATCGCCTACATGACGGATGACCTCGGGCAAGTTCCTTTCCTCCCTGCGCCTCATCAGTAAAAAGTGAGAGTGCTGGTCACTAAGTTGTGTCAGACTCTTCTGGACCCCATGGACTATAGCCCGCCAGGCTCCTCTGTCCATGGGATTTCCCAGACAAGAATACTGAATGGGTTGCCATTTCCTTCTCCAGGGGTTCTTCCCCACCCAAGAATCGAACCTGGGCCTCCCGCATTGTGGGCAAACTCTTT
>NW_011494635.1:120076-126780 GCF_000754665.1 Bison bison bison | reverse complement strand
ACACTGGAGTGGGTTGCCATTTCCTTCTCCAGTGCATTTAAGTGAAAAGTGAAAGTGAAGTCGCTCAGTCGTGTCCAACCTTCAGCGACCCCATGGACTGCAGCCTTCCAGGCTCCTCAGTCCATGGGATTTTCCAGGCAAGAGTACTGGAGTGGGGTGCCACTGCCTTCTCCGAATGGGATAATAACAGTCCTTTCTTTTATCAGCCCCTCTAATTCACAGAGCTTCCAGTGGGAACTTGAGCTGAGATGACGAACCCTTCTTCACTATCTGCTCCTTCAAGCTGGGGCTATATCAAAACATGAGCTCAGTTCTATTTTCTAGAGAATTCAATTTTTACACAGGGGTAAATGATGACCCTTTTTAACAATTCGGCAAACACCCTGGAGAAAACTCATGGTCAGTGCAGAAATGCAGGAAGATCTGGGGAGAGACATTTTGACAACCATGTCACAGGCTCCTTATAGCCAGAGGGGTTTTCCCTGTATGTGGGGATGACAAAGGACATCCACCTCAGCAAGGAAGAGGACTGGCTAACATTTATAAGGTCAGACTTGAGACAAATAACAAACAACTATTTCCATGCAAGCTGCAATTCCACCCCCTGAACCCACCTGTGTGGATGATGCCAAAGACACGTTCAGAGCCTCTACAAATACTCGCTCGCCACCAGTTTTGTAGGCGCCTTCTGCAGGGGACATGTCCATGGCCCCTTTTCCATGGCTGAGGTCCACCTTCTGTTGAGTCCTCTCTCTGAACCACCAAGTTACATACTAGCTCTCCATTTTGTCAGAGCCACAGAAAGATTCAGACCCAGGCCCCAGCTTTTAACCCCTACACCACCCCCAGCCTCCTGTGTATCTGAGGGACAGCTATGGAAACACCAACATTCGTGAAGTGGTACTGAATGGTCCTTGCCAGACAGTAACACCTTAGCAGGAATTCGGTTCCAAGTCTGGTTTTTAACCTAACACAAAAGGGACTACTGGGCGCTGCTGCACTTTTGCTCTGGGCACCAAAGGGCAGAGAGAAAACAGATCCAAGCTTTGGAAGAAAGTGTGCCAGGTAGTGCTGGGGAGAGGAAACGTGAGGACAGGCCAGTCAGGCAATAACAGTGACAAAGCTCCCACCTTAGAAGAGAGAGCACCGGCTTCCAGGTCAGGCAGCCCAGGTTCTAGTCTGGAGTCAGGCTTTGTGCTACATACATGTGTGCGACCGTCAGCAGGTAACGTAACCTCACTGACCTGCAGATCCTCATGTGTCCAGTGAACAACTGAGCATTTCTGACATGTGTAACAGGGCCCAGACAGTGCAGCTCAAACTGGAAACATAAACTATTCATGTGAAAAGAGGCTCAGTGTTTGCATTAGGAGAATGGCTTGAGGCTGCAAGAGCACACAGGGACAGAGGCTGAGCTGCGCTCCAGCCCGCCACTGACGTCACCCGCCAGGTGACGGCTCTTCCCTGCCCTCCTCGTCCGTGACACAGAGGTGGCCACAATGCATCGAAAGGCACACAGATGAAAGTGACAGAGGCTCACTTTACAGGAGCAAAACACTACGGAAGTTCCGTGTGTGTGTGTGTATATACATATATGTATCTTTTTTTTAAGTTCTGTTATATATTTATTTATTTGGCTGCACTGGGTCTTAGTAGCAGCACATAGGATCTTCAATCTTCTTTTTGGCATATGCAAGATCTTCAGTTGCAGCATGTGAGATCTAGTTCCCTGACCAGGGATTGAACCTGGGGCCTCTTGCATGGACAGCATGGAGTCTCAGCCACTGGACCACCAGGGAAGTGCCTATATATACATACATATATATATCTGTGTGTATATATTATATAAAGAACTAGCCAGCTAGCTGGACAACCAGCACATATCCCACCAGAACAGCAGTGATGTGGAATGTAAGATAAGATGCCTCTTACATGTGCTCCAGTTCCTTCTGTGTATCTTCCAAGGAAATACCCAGCAACACGCAGATGCCCCGTCCAATGGCGCTTATCTGTTCTCCTCCAACTGGGAAGGCAACAAAAGGGAAAAGAGACTCAGAACCAGGCAGGTGCCATGAAGCACGTATGAGTATCCACAGGAAAGCTTAAACGCTGTACTTGTAACTTCTTTGGCAAAGGCCACAGGTACTGAAACATATAAGAGCTTACATTAACTCAGTATTATGATCATAGCTGCCCATTCTGATTTTACATCTGGAATGAATGAGTTGTGAACAACCGTGACACATGATTTTCAGGCCTCATGTTCATTTGTGTTACCATGAGTGAGACACCTGAAATTTTCTATGAGTCTGCCCATCTGTAACAACAGAGCTTTCCTCCCAGAGAATCCAGCTTAGCTATGTTAGTTCTCAGAAAGGAAATACTTGCTTTTCTTGAAAATCAGCAAACTGGGTAACACAATACAGAATGCAAAAACATTTATGTCATACAAAATAAATGATTTCTCTACTAACTGCAGAAAAGAGAAATATACATAAAAAATACATCTTAAAAGTTAAGCTTCAAGTCAGAAAAATTCTATTATTTCCCAGTTTATTACTAATGTTGCATTATAAGCCAATGACCTCCAAATCTTTTTGAATGATGCACCCCACCCATAAAAAAGAAAATTCTCTGAACACAGATTTCTATTTCAAATATTTGCGTGTATTTAGAGTCAACTGTTGGAGAAGGCAATGGCAACCGACTCCAGTACTCTTGCCTGGAAAACCCCATGGATGGAGGAGCCTGGTAGGCTGCAGTCCATGGGATCGCGAAGAATCAGACATGACTGAGTGACTTCACTTTCATTTTTCACTTTCATGCATTGGAGAAGGAAATGGCAACCCACTCCAGTGTTCTTGCCTGGAGAATCCCAGGGACAGGGGATCTTGGTGGGCTGCCATCTATGGGGTCACACAGAGTCGGACACGACTGAAGTGACTTAGCAGCAGCAGCAGCAGAGTCAACTGTACACTCTGGGCTTCCATGGTGGCTCAGTGGTAAAGAATCCACCTGCCAATGCAGGAGATGCAGATTCCATCCCTGGGCTAGGAAGATCCCCAGGAGAAGGAAATGGCAACCCACTCCAGTGTTTTTGCCTGGGAAATCCCATGGACAGAGAAGCTGGGTAGACTACAGTCTATGGGGTCGCAAGAGTCAGATACGACTTAGGGACTAAACAGCAAGTACACAACACTACCATTTTATCAATGGTGGCACACTACTTAAGCAAGAAACATTATTACGGGGGTCAAACTAAAGCCATATTTCAAATGTTTATCTTCATAATTTTCAATTTTAGGGCCAACTTGTTACTGAAGCTCATTAGATTATTGATGTTTGGTTAGTTTATTCTGTACTGACCTAATGTTCCAATCCAGAGAAGGGTCAACTCTGATATTTTTTTGCCATCTGCTTCTGCTGGATGATAATATCCATAAATGTTCCTGACAAGGCATCGCACACTGTGCCATGTCCCACATCCTGCAAGCTCAGGAAAGAATGAGAAACCCTCCATTTCTGCAGGCATCTGACAAGGGACCATCTGACAGTCAGAAACCAGGAAAGTATATGCCTCGACTTAGTCCTTAAATAACTCTTTTTACAGCTTAACGTTTCTTATTTTTATACTTTAAAAAACCAAACATTTTAATATTTTCTTCTATGCTTTTTTTTTTGTAATGGCCTATGAGTGATGAACCACTGACTCAAAATATGAAACCAAAATCATCTATCCTGACATAGCCAGTAAACACTCAGGGTTGTTTGCCTGTTTGTATGGCTTTAGAAAACTTCGGCTCTATTTGTTCTTTAATTAAATCCATATTATTTTCTTACAATATCAGTATTTTAAAATTTTTCCCCAGAGTATATTTTAAAAACTGAAAAAATGATTATTGAACTATGTTCACCATTAAAGTAATGCCATATGCATTATAGAAATTTTTTAAAAAAAAGGAAAGAAAAAAAGAACACAGAACATCCAAAGACAAGCACTTTAGTATGTTACTGATTGATTTCCTTTTGAGATTTCTCCACTCACAGATTTTACTCCATATTTGTTCTCCACCGAATAATATTATATATAAATTTTTGTGTCTCATCTTTTAACAGCACATGGGCATGTTTTCACATTATGAGCTTTTCCTAAACATCTTTTAGTTGCAGCCCATCCAGTGAAACAGCTGCATTCTATCCATGGATGGACTAACCATCCTATTTGGCCAGATAAATGGCTTGCTTTCAAGTTCTCACTTGAATAAATAACACCGTGGTGAAAATCTTTGGACACTAAAGTCCTTTTTTTTTTAACAGACGTTTCTGTATAGCATAGTTTTAGGTTCATAGCAAAATTGAACAGAAGGTACAGAGGCTTCTCATATACCCTGCCCCCAGACAGTCCCCCCACCACCAACGTCCCTCATCAGATGGTATATTTGTTCCAAACAATGAACCTCCATGGACACGTCATCATTCAAAGTCCACAGTTTACACCAAGGGTCACTCTTGGTGTTGTGGGGGTTTGAACAAATGTCTCATGACATATATCCACCATGACACTATCATATAGAGCAGTGTGACTGCCCTAAGAGACCTCAGGGCTCTGCTGGCTCATCCCTCTAAAGCTTTTTCCACAATTAGGATTAACTTCGTAGATAAATCCTCAGAAGTAGAATCACAATTTGAAGTGTTTCAAATCACTATGTGAAGAGTTTCAACATTTTCATAATGTGGTATTGTCCTAAAGAACAAATTATGCACCAAAGCCTTGAAATGACACTTTCCTTTTGGAGAAGTTATGCCCCTCCCTAGGGATGTTTTATTATAGACAAATGGATTTCTAAAGGGAAAAAACACAGGGCTAGGAAAGACCTGAGATATTTAGTCAATATAAATTTATTTTGTGTAAATATAAATTTATTTAGTTTATAAGTAAACTAAAATAGTTTATTTGATGCCATGTATGTTGGCACCATACAAGACCTCTTCTTTGAGAAGAATTCACCACCTAATTAATCCATTCAAACCCAACCAATCTCTTTCCAACATTCTATGAATCTATTCACATTTCAGCTCATAAAGCTGAGTGAGGAATCTAAAAAAGAGGTATGTATGTATATGTGTAACTGATTCACTTTGTTATGCACCTAAAACCAACCATTGTAAGTCAACTATACTCCAATAAAAATTAAAGAAAAAGCTGAGTGATAGACATGGGGGTTACTGTCCTGTTCCATCCATGTAACCATATGAATATGTCTGAAATGTTCCATCATTTTAAAGCTTTTAAAATTAGATGATCACAATAACCAAGCTAAGGCATCAATGTGCCGGACCATGTTCATAAAGGAGGCTACTGCATAATGTGACTCCTAATATTCTCCTCTGTCACTCATAAAATCAGAAGTTGCATTTTAGAACCTTTGAAATAAAATGCCACTCACGAAAGGCCACATGGCAGTGGAGCCAGTCATCCTAAAGCAATCAGAAAATGTCTCTGTTGTAATTCAAGGTGAAGGCCTGGCTAACCAAAGGCTCCTCCAGCACTGCGAGAGAATTCCATCTTATTAACTCCTAACCACAGTTAGCACTCTTGCGTGTTTTTTCTTTTTTTTTTCCTTAACATGCAGGATGGTTTCTACGTTGTTTTTAATCCAAAGCATGTAATTTAAATAGTAAACTAAAATCATTCAAACTACGCAGCTAATCTCACAGAATCATGTTTTTAATCAGATTGGCAGAATGGAGAGTTGTCGGTTAGGACCAAAACTCAACGTTCTGCAAAGTGTGCTCGCTGCTCATGACAATCACATTGAGCAGACTGCAAAATTCTTCTCAAAAAAAAAAAAAAGGCAATAAACCCCAGAGTTATACTATCCCCCGTTACTCCAGGACCATATCGCAAACCAGTTACCAAAACACCTCAGAAATCATGTTGCAGGACTGAAAAGTAGAATCTCAGATTTAAATACATGGTTTTACCGAGTTTGATGGTTTCTTTAGGGGAGTTTGCTGTTTCGTTCTTAGAGCTATACTTTCTTGGACACAAAAACACGCGTTTGGTATACACTGGCTTGAGGGCAGGGTTATCTACAAGGGAAACAATACTAGAATTCTGCCAATAAGAATAGGAAAGACTAGAAGACAATGTACTCATTCCAAAAAAAAATAATAATGTTAACATCTTTATGATCTTGTCTGAGTTTTGAAACGATTCCCTTGTACCCACTAGTCATCTGGACCCCTGATGTCCACACGAGACCACAAGTGACCAGGAGAAAGACTGAGGGCCGCGAGGCTCGGTCCACGAGAGACTGGTGGAAAGAAACGCCTCCCGATGCTTCAGGGTCTCCCCGGGTTACGGGAGCGAACACGCTCAGAACCAGCCCCTGCGAACACCTGTCAGGAGCGCGCACCTCGCGGGGCGTCCAGCTCCAGGAAGACCGGGACACGGAGAAAACCCGGGGCGGGTGTGGGGGGACAGAAAGGCACAAACGCCGAGGGGAGCGGCTGGGGAGGAGCTGCGCGCTCCGGAGACGCCCCCCCACGCGCAGCCCAGCAACACCCCGCGGAAGGGCGGGCCGGGGGACGCCCGGGGGTGCGGCCATCCGCGCTCCGAACAAAAGCAAGCGCGGCTGAAGACGACGGTCACCGCGTCCCTCAGCGGAGACCCGGCGGCCCTTGGAGAGCGCCGCGGGCCG
>NW_011494635.1:119103-119654 GCF_000754665.1 Bison bison bison | reverse complement strand
CCCACTCCCCGTTCCTGCCCACCCAGAGCTGAGCCCCGCCCAGACTCAACCCCTTTCCCGGCCCCCACTCCTAGGCAGACTCACAGGTGCTAAGTTTCTGCTCACATCCCGCCAGTCATCCCTGCATCCCAGCTTTGTCCCGATTCCTAATCCTAACCGTGTTCCTCCTGCCGTTTCCCACCCCTCTGACTCCAGATCCTCCCAAATTCCTTTTCCCTTGTCTTCCTCCCTCTGCAGCTCCTCAGAAACCAGACATAAGAGGATCTGCTGCCTAAAATAGCCATCTAACTGTTTAGGTCAATCCTAAAGGAAATCAACCCTGAACATTCATTAGGACGGATGCTGAAGCTCCAATACTTGGCCACCTGATGCGAAGAGCCAACTCCTTAGAAAAGACCCTGATGCTGGGAAACATTGAAGGCAGGAGGAAAAGGGAGCAACATAGGAGATGGTTGGATGGCATCACCGACTCAACGGACATGAGTTTGAATAAGCTCTGGGAGATGGTGAAGGACGGAAGCCTGGTGTGCTGCAGTCCGTGAGGTCGCAGA
>NW_011494635.1:117032-119003 GCF_000754665.1 Bison bison bison | reverse complement strand
CGGACACAACTGAGCAATTGAACAACAAACTGTTTAAGTACTCATTTGACCTACCTGTCATGTTTCCTGCAGAGATACATGATTCTGTAATTCTAATTCCTTCTCTAATCCTAATATTTGGCCTCTCTTACAGGATTATTAGAAGGTTTGAATAAAATACACTGTGTAAAAGTACTTGGAAAGCTGCAAAGGACTGTACAAATATTACCCTAACAATCATTGTCACAGATTAAAAAAAAAAAAAAAAAACTCCTCTGAGTGTGTCTTCTTCAGTCTGATAATGCTGGTGGGTACAGAGGAATGGGGTTCCTGATATTCCTGAACCAAACTTGGTCTTCCCTGCCCTACTTTTGTGCTGAGCACCTCAGAAATGGCAGCTGGTTTATGGTCTTTTTGTATCTTAGTTTTCATAATTGTGGGCTTCCCAGGTGGCTCAGTGGAAAGAATTCAGCTGCCAATGCAGGAGACTCGGGTTCCGCCCCTGGGTCAGGGAAAATCCCCTGGAGAAGGAAATGGCAACCCAACTCCAGTATGCTGCTGCTACTGCTAAGTCACTTCAATCATGTACCCCAGAGACAGCAGCCCACCAGGCTCGGCCGTCCCTGGGATTCTCCAGGCAAGAACACTGGAGTGGGTTGCCATTTCCTTCTCCAATACATGAAAGTGAAAAGTGAAAGTGAAGTCACTCAGTCATGTCCGACTCCTCGCAACCCTATGGACTGCAGCCTACCAGGCTCCTCCATCCATGGGGTTTTCCAGGCAAGAGTACTGGAGTGGGGTGCCATTGCCTTCTCCAAACTCCGGTGTACTTGCCTGGGAAATTCTATGGACAGAGAAGCCTGTCAGGCTACAGTCCATGGGATCCCAAGAGTCAGACACAACTTGGCTACTGAGCACATATCCACGTTCATTTCTGCCCCACTGTGACTGTGCATGGGTGCTGCTATTTGTAGTCCCTTATGGTTTCTTTGTATCCTGTTGCTGGAGCTGACCTCTGTCCAGGTGCAAGCACTCAGGTTGAAGGTCCCAGGTTTCAGCCTGTGTCACCCTGACCCTTCTCTCCTGAAACAGGTCACAAACTCTCATGTGAGAGATGCCCCTCTATACTGGGAGGAAAGGAGCAGTCTTATTTCCAAAGACAAAAGCTCACCAAGAAGAATCTGAACCAATAAGCTTTGCAGTTTCCCCCAGTTTACTTGCCTACCTCATATTCCTTAACCTGTCATGTTCCTCCATGATTCTTCAGTTCAGTTCAGTTCAGTCACTCAGTCGTGTCTGACTCTTTGCAACCCCATGAATCGTAGCATGCCAGGCCTCCCTGTCCATCACCAACTCCCGGAGTTCACTCAGACTCACGTCCATTGAGGCAGTGATGCCATCCAGCCATCTCATCATCCTCTGTCGTCCCCTTCACCCCCTGACCTCAATCTCTCCCAGCATCAGAGTCTTTTCCAATGAGTCAACTCTTCACATGAGGTGGCCAAAGTACTGGAGTTTCAGCTTTACTATCATTCCTTCCAAAGAACACCCAGGGCTGATCTCCTTCAGAACGGACTGGTTGGATCTTCTTGCAGTCCAAGGGACTCTCAAGAGCCTTCTCCAACACCACAGTTCAAAAGCATCAATTCTTCGACGCTCAGCTTTCTTCACAGTCCAACTCTCACATCTATACATGACCACTGGAAAAACCATAGCCTTGACTAGACAGACCTTTGTTGGCAAAGTAATGTCTCTGCTTTTGAATATGCTATCTAGGTTGATCATAACTTTTCTTCCAAGGAGTAAGCATCTTTTAATTTCATGTCTGCAGTCACCATCTGTAGTGATTTTGGAGCCCCCAAAAATAAAGTCTGACACTGTTTCCACTGTTTCCCCATCTATTTCCCATGAAGTGATGGGACCGGATGCCATGATCTTCGTTTTCTGAATGTTGAGCTTTAAGCCAACTTTTTCACTCTCCACTTTGACTTT
>NW_011494635.1:76345-116932 GCF_000754665.1 Bison bison bison | reverse complement strand
CTTCACTTTTTGCCATAAGGGTGGTGTCATCTGCATATCTGAGGTTATTGATATTTCTCCCGGCAATCTTGATTCTAGCTTGTGCTTCTTCCAGCCCAGCGTTTCTCATGATGTACTCTGCTGCTGCTGCTGCTGCTGCTAAGTCACTTCAGTCGTGTCCGACTCTGTGCGACCCCATAGACGGCAGCCCACCAGGCTCCGCCATCCCTGGGATTCTCTAGGCAAGAACACTGGAGTGGGTCGCCATTTCCTTCTCCAATGCATGAAACTGAAAAGTGAAAGTGAAGTCGCTCAGTCGTGTCCGACTCTTAGTGACCCCATGGACTGCAGCCCACCAGGCTCCTCCATCCATGGGGTTTTCCAGGCAAGAGTACTGGAGTGGGGTGCCATCGCCTTCTCCGGATGTACTCTGCATATAAGTTAAATAAGCAGGGTGACAGTATACAGCCTTGACGCACTTCTTTTCCTATTTGGAACTAGTCTGTTGTTCCATGTCCAGTTCTAACTGTTGCTTCCTGACCTGCATACAGATTTCCCAAGAGGCAGGTCAGGTGGTCTGGTATTCCCATCTTTTTCAGAATTTTCCAGTTTATTGTGATCCACACAGTCAAAGGCTTTGGCATAGTCAATAAAGCAGAAATAGATGTTTTTCTGGAACTCTCTTGCTTTTTCGATGATCCAGCGGATGTTGGCAATTTAATCTCTGGTTCCTCTGTCTTTTCAAAAACCAACTTAAACATCTGGAAGTTCACAGTTCATGTATTGCTGAAGCATGGCTTGGAGAATAGAATTTTGAGCATTACTTTACTAGCGTGTGAGATGAGTGCAATTGCAAACATAATGACAAAAACATACATACACACACAAAACACAGGCCTGCTTCTTTAGGTCTTCATCTCCTTATCAAGACTCTCATGTCATGTAAGTGAAGTGAAAGTCGCTCAGTCATCTCTTTGCAACCCCCTGGACTGTAACATGCCAGCCTCCTCTGTCCATGGAATTCTCCAGGCAAGAGTCCTGGAGTGGGTAGCTGAAAACTTTATATAAATCTGTATGCTTTTCTCCTGTTGATTTGTCTATCACTTTACTTTTTCAGACCTGAGGAGAATAAGGAAAACTTTTTCCTCCCCTAGAAGAGAAAGTTTCAAGTTGAAAACAAGAAAGAGTCATTTGGCCAGAAAAGACTACAAAATATTATGCTGGAATGTTAAATACTACACACTCAGATCAGATCAGATCAGTCGCTCAGTCGTGTCTGACTCTTTGCGACCCCATGAATCACAGCAAGCCAGGCCTCCCTGTCCATCACCAACTCCCGGAGTTCACTCAGACTCACGTCCATCGAGTCAGTGATGCCATCCAGCCATCTCATCCTCTGTTGTCCCCTTCTCCTCCTGCCCCCAATCCCTCCCAGCATCAGAGTCTTTTCCAATGAGTCAACTCTTCACATGAGGTGGCCAAAGTACTACACACTAAGTTGCCAAAAATAGTATCACCGGTAGTAAAACAAACATCATACACTTCTGATACTTCACTGAGGAAAGACATGCTATCACTTTAGTGGTATTGTCTGCCAAAAACATATAATCTGAATCCAATCATGAAGCAAGATCAAACCTAAATTAAGGAGCATTCTACAGAATGCAGATTGAAGGCAGAAGGGGACGACAGAGGATGAGATAGCTGGAGGGCATTACTGACTCAGTGGACAAGAGTTTGAGCAAGCTCCTGGAGATGGTGAAGGACAGGGAAGCATGGCATGCTATCCTCCATAGGGTCACAGAGTCCAACACGACTGAGTGACTGAACAACAACTACAGAGTAACTAGAATAATCCTTCAAAAATGTCAAGGAAAAGAAAATCTGAGATATTTTTCCAAGTTATACGGAGCTTTTCTTTTCCATTTTTGGCACCGCACAGCAGACAGGATCTTAGTTGCCCAACCAACGACAGAACCTGGACCCCCAGCAGTGAAAGTTCCAAGTCCTAACCATTGGACTGCCAGGGAATTCCATGTTCATACGCGTATTTCATATACATCTCCTTCTGATTTAGGTGCATTTACGTGGGTTTGTCACTTGCAACCAACGGAGACCAGTGGAGAAAACCCTGCAGCACCAGAGGGCAAGGACCCGGATCCTCACTTTGTACCCCCATCTCTAGAATACTAGTAGCCACTGTTGGGATTTAATCCACATCAGCTGAAAGGATGAGGGTATCTGTGCTGCTCCTAAAGAACTGATGGAGTCTACTGAATCCAGGAGTTACGACCCAGTTCATAATACACTTACCAAGCACCCACATAGTACACAAAGGGCTGCTCCAAGTCCCAAACTAAACGTGGGGGTTTCCCAAACCTAATCTTAAAGGGACCACAGAAGCTCTGTTTGACAGCAACATGAAAGAAGTATAAAGTCACATCAACTAATTTCAGAACACCAAGTTTACAAAGTTCAATATGATATTTCACTTCAATCTTTCACTCCTGTGATACAGAAGGACACCCGCTGAATATGCAATTTACTTTTCTTCAAGGGGATATTTATTGCCTATTTTTTATTTTATTTTAAAGCAAACTTAAATGTATTCACTTTTCACAAATGGAAAGTGGAAATCAAGGTATCTCTCAAATGTATATGCTGAACCAAAGTTCTGTTTTCAGAGTTCAGCAGTCAATCATGATTTTGGTCCAGGGCCACTAGTCCATGATTTCAAATAATTGATGATCCTGGCAGTAACTGGAACAAAATCTTCTCTATATGTGACAATCGTTTCCACATAAAAGCCTTGTGGGGGCTCAGATAGTTCGTTTCTTGAGGCATCCTTTTGTTCTACTTTATCACCTTAAAAAAGAAAAAAAAAAAGGAACATCTGCATCATTAACTTTTTTATCTTTTTTTTTTTATAGTTGATCACAAACTTCTAACTATACAGCAGTCATTAGAATTATTAGTAGAGTCTTGAAAATTAAATAAACTAAGGTAAGAATTACCCCACCCCATCAGATTCCTGACACCATTGTCAAAAGAATTTTTTAAAATAATTTTTTTTAAAAAATGACCACTATAGGGGACTTCCCTGGTAGTCCAGACACTAAGACTCGGAGTTCCCAATGCAAGGGGTCCTATTTCAATCCCTAATCAGGGAACTAGATCCCACATGCCACAACCAAGACACCCGCAGTCAATAAATAAATGTGTTTTTTTTTTTTCAAATGACCACTACAGAGATAAATGTTTTAAAACGCTCAATTGTGGATATGTGTATTTTCAGGCCCCTGGTAATTTTCAACACCAAACGAAATCATCAGCACAGTTTTTACATAAAAAGCTTTACTGAAATATATTTTTCATATACACATTTAACTCACTTATACAATTCAGTAGTTTTTAGTCTTTCCAGATCTGTGCAATCAGCACCAAATAAAGTTTAGAATACCAGACACACACACACACACACAAAAACCCTGATTTTTTTAGCAGTCGCTCCCCACCAAGCCCCAGGCAACGCCTACTCTGGAGGAAACTAGATTTATACCCCATTTCTGAAAGCTGGAGGATTTCCTCTTTGGTAGGTAATCTATTGGGAAAATTTCAATACTCCAGCAGGTGCAAGTCCTGAAACCCTTTGCTCGCTGAATGGGAGGAAGGCTGATGCTATAGGAGCATCGCCTCTTTAAACCACCTTCTAGTGTCTTTTGACATTTGACCGGGAACCTCACAAATTCTTCAAATTCTGAGGACAGTGACGGCCTCATTCAATAACTCAGCAAGGTCGAGGGAAAAGGCTCTAAAAGTCCTTTCCTGCCTGGTTCCATGATAACGATAAGCAGTCGCCCCAGTGCTCCGTAGAATAAACCTGGGGAAGCGGCCTCGCGAAGCCACTTCCGCTAACCGCCCGGACACGGCCCACGAAAGGTCGCGCGTCTGCGGAGGTCCTGCCAGAGAGCCGTACCTGGCGGCTTGCTCTTTTTCTGACTCAAAAAAATCAAGGAGCCCAGCAGGGTCCAGGCGCCCAGTCCGTAAACGACTGACATCCGCCGGTACCAACGAAGGGCTTGCGCCGGCCGCATGACACCGCCGCGTAGACCACACTCCTCCTAGTCTCGGGTGAAGGCGGGCCTTCCGGTCTGCGCGTCACCGCCGCCGCCTCCAATGAAGAGCCGCCTTGGGAAGCCGCTTCCGGCGTTGGCCCCCGATGCATCCTGGGGCGTGTAGTACGGACCTCCCACCCGGAAAGAACTCAGGTGTGGGGCTGGGCCCGAGGGCTTCCGTCTTTTGCCTGGAACCCACGACCTTGCCTTCCATGTGACGGGGCCCTATGACAGCTTCTCTTAAGCACACCTCTCAGTTCAGTTCAGTCGCTCAGTCGTATCCGACTCCCTGCGACCCCATGGACAGCAGCATGCCAGGCTTCCCTGTCCATCACCAACTTCCAGACCTTGCTCAGACTCGTCCATCCATTCGGTGATGCTATCCAACCATCTCATCCTCTGTCGTCCCTTTCTCTTCCTGCCTTCAACCTTTCCCAGCATCAGGGTCTTTTCCAATGAGTCAGTTCTTTGCATCAAGTGGCCAAAGTATTGGAGCTTGCATAATTGTAACGACATGCCTTACAAAGGCTTCAGGTGGCACTTGTTTTGGGGTCCCCCCCCCCTTTTTTTGGACCCCTTAGCTTGTGGGATCTTAGTTTCCTGACCAGGGATGAAGCCAAGACCCCTGCACTGGAAGCAGAGCCTTAATTACTGGACTGCCAAGGAAAGCCCCTGGCACTTATTTTTATTGGAATATAGTTGATTTACAATGCTGTAGTTTCAGGTATAGAGCAAACTGAATCAGTTTACATATACATAGATCCCCTCTTTTTTAGATTCTTTCCCATATAGGTCATTACAGAGTATTGAGTAGTTTCCTGCACTATAGATTAGGTCCTTATTACTCCTGGAAACTAACAGAGGAGTCCAACAAAAGAAATTCCTGGATGACAGCTGTCGTAGCAATTGTGTGTTAGTTGCTCAGTCATCGCCAACTCTTTGCGACCTCAAGTAGCCCTCCAGGCTCTTCTGTCCATGGGATTCTCCAGGCAAGAATACCAGAGTGGGTTGCAATGCCCTCCTCCAGGGGGATCTTCTACACCCAGGGATCAAACCCAGGTTTCCTGCATCCCAAGCAGATTCTTTACCATCTTAGCCATCGGGGGCCTATGTGAAAGGGGACATAACCTCAAAACAAGAATGAACTCCACTGGGTAGAATAGCTAGAATTTTTATAATTGAGGTAACGTTGGTTTATAACATGTTTCACATGTACATTATAATTCAAGTTCTGTATGCACTGCAGTCACTTCACTACCACAATCCCTAGTTTCCCTCCATCACAGTACAACAGACCCCCCCCCCTTAATCCATTTCACCCTTCCCCATCCCTCCTCCACTGGTAACCACCAATGTGTTCTCTGTATCTCAGGTGAGGGAGGGACAGTGCCACTCCAGACCACTCAGCCTCAACAGCTGCACATTATTTCTTACGTTTCCTTATCTGTTAATATTTGGACAGTAAATGAAGATTAAGTTCAGGAATTACTTGTTGGAGAATTTACATAAAACATACTCAAGACTTACAGAGACTTCAGAAATCAAATATGTATTAGCACTATTTTAACCAATGCTTTCTCCATCCAGATTTATTTCCTTTCTGATCATTGATTTTCATGTAAGCAAGTTGCCAAAATACATTAGCTCTGATTTTATACAGACTCTAAAAGTTAGGATACAAAAAGCATATAAACATCTACCAATACCAAAATGTTTATGACCTTAAAATTTCAGAGAGTAAGAAAAGGGCACAGATAAGGAATATAAATAAATTAAAATCTAAATAGTTACTAACACTTCGATTATTTATTAAAATCCATTGGCAAAGTAAAAGGAATGTTAAGCCTTTATAAACATTTGTGAACACAAAATGACAGTGTTTTCTTCCATTTCCTGCCTATATCCTTAACTCAACAAGCACTGGAGACAGCCAGCTTCTTCAGATGGTCCATGAACACCTGCAGGCTAACGTCATCAGTGAGGATGGGCGCTCCCGTTTCCTGAAATAAAACGAGAAGGGTTTATTGGCAGGTATCTTAAAAGCTGGTTAAAATTCATAAATTAGGGACTTTCCCCTCAGGAAACTAGAAGTGCTGTCCCTCTGCCAAGAATACTCCTGTCACCCATGCCCATCTCCTACCGAGCTAACTAATTTTTTCAAGTGAAGCATAGTTTCCTCACAAAACCCTCCCTGATCCACTAAGATCTGGCCATCCCTGCCACTACACAGTTCTGAGAACATGCTCTCTTACTTCATCCTCTGTGTAATTCTCAGGACTCCTCCAGAGCTGGCTCCCACATGACAGAATTCAAAAGAGCAACAAACTCACCATTAAGAGTAAGAAATGTTAACATCCTCTCTCAAGAACTTATAGAACTATACAGATAATCAGCAGAAGTATATAAGAATTCAACATCACCATCAACTAACAGGACCTAGCTGACATTTACAGAACAATCTATAAATCTATCCAACAGCAGAATACCCAATCAAGTGACCATGGAACATATAGGCCAAACAGACCATATCCTAGACCATAAAACAAACCATCAAATTTTTTAAAAACTGAAATAATGCAAGGTATATTGTTTAACCACAATGGAATCAAAATAAAATCAGTAACTAAAGACAAAAAGAAAATCTCTGGAAACTAAACACTTATAATCCAAAAGACAAAAAAGAACTCTCAAAGGAAATTTTAGAAAATGTATCAAACTGAATGAAAACAAGAATACAACAATCAAAACTTGTGGGACACAGCAAAAGTCATGCTGCAAAGGGATTCAGAAGCACTAAATGCATACAGTGAAGAAGTGAAAAGTCTCAAATCAATAATCTAAACTCCTATCCTCAAGAACCTAGAAGATGAAAGATATAAACCCACAGCAAGCAGAAGAAAATAAAGATTAGAGCAGAAATCAATGACCCAGCAAACAGATAAAAGGACAAGAAAAGGAAATAACGGGTTTCAAATTGGAATGGAAGAAATAAACTGCTTCTACTTGAAGAAGTCTGTAAAAAATCCCAAGGAATCTACCAAAAAACTGTCAAAGGTAGTAAGTGACTCAGGAAGGTCACAGGACACAAGTCTACAAAAATGACTTTATGTTATGCTTGCTGACTTATGATTCTTTGATTTTATGATAGCATAAAAGCAATACTCATTCAGTAGAAATCATACACCGTATTTTACATCTTGAGTTTTGGTCTCTTTCCAGGCTAGTGATACACAGCCCGTTTCCTGTGATGCTGGGCAGGTCCCAGTCAGCCACACTAATCACATGGGTGAACGACCAAGACACAACCATTCTGACCCAGACAACCACTCTGCTTTTCACTTTCAGTTCAGTATTTAATAAGTTACATGAGATACTCAATATGTTCTGTGTTATTATAAAATATGTTTTGTGTTAGACGGTTTTGCCTCACTATAGGCTGATGTAAGTGCTCTGAGCATATTTAAGGCAGGCCAGGCTAAGCTATGATGTTTAGCAGGTTAGGTGTATTAAATGCATTTTCAACTTACGATACATTTATTCGGATGTAATCCCAGTGTAAGTTAAAGACCTGTACTAGCAATGAACAACTGGACACCGAAATTAAAAATACAGTATCACTCAGAGTCACTCAAGAAAAAAAGAAAAACTGATGAAAGAAATAAAAACAGACTTAATAAATGGAGAGACGTACTGAGTTCACAGATAGGAAAGCTCAATAAAGGTACCAACTCTCCCAAAATTGACAGAGAGGTTCAGTGCAATTTTTACCAAACTTCCAGCAAGATTTTTAAAAGATAGATACAAGATTACTGTACAACTCATATGGAAATGCAAAGAAATCAGAATAGTTAAGCAAGCTTTGAAAAAAAAGTGACAGAAACCAGTCTACCTGATTTCAAAACTTACTATGCAGCTACAATAACCAAGACTGTATAGTGTTAGTAGAGAGACAGAAACATAGGTCAACAGGACAGAACAGAAGCCCCAAAGTGGACTCACACAAATATGCCCAAATAATCTCTGACAAATATGCAAAAGCAATCAATGGAAAAAAGGTAGTCTTTTCAAGTAATGGTACTGGAGCAATCGGATACCCATAAACAAAAAATAAACCTAAGCCTCATATCTCATACAAAAATTAACTCAAAATGGATCACAGACTGAAATGCAAATTTAAAGTAAAAAAAGTCACAGGAGATATTTGGAATCTAGGGTAAGACAAAGATTTCTTGACATCAAAAACACAATCCATTAAAAAAAAAGTGCACTTCATAGAAATAACTTTTACTTTACAAAGACCCTGTGAAGACAATGTATACACAAACCAGAAGTGAGAGAAAACATACACAAACCATGAATCTGACAGAAGATTAGCATCAAGAATATATAACTCTCAAAACTCAATCATTTCTAAAAAACAAATCCAATTAAAACATAGGCAAGACACAGCCTTCACCGAAGAAAACACATAGATGACAAAGCACCAAAAAAGATGTTCAACATCACTAGCTATTAGGAAAATGTAAATCAAAACCATGATGTTATACCACTCACATCTGTCAGGACACAAAATAAGAATAATGACAACATCATACGCAGACAAGGACAGAGAAACGACGCTTCATACACTGTAGCTGGGGATATAAAAGGAGACAGTCACTCTGGAAAAAGAGTATGGCAGTTTCTTTAAAAACTGTGAACTATCAGCCAACTCAACTAATGAACTCCTAGGCATTTATCACAGAGAAATGAAGACTTATGTTCAAGAAACTTGTACAAGAATGTTTACAGCAGCTTTATTCCTAATGGCCAGAAACTGTGAACACCACAGCTGTCCTTCATGGGTGAATGATAAACTGCAGTATGTCTACACCATGGAACACTACTCAACCAATAAAGGAGCAAATTATCCACACATCCAACAACCTGGATCTCTAGATAAGCACGCTGAGGGGAGAAAGGCCAGTCCCCCAAGATTATGTGCCGTGTGGTTTCATTTATGTTCACTGATTCGCAAAAGTTTCTGCTATACAGCAAAGTGATTCAGCTACATATACATGTGTAAATATATTCTTTTTCACACTCTTTTCCATCACAGTTTATTACAGGATGTTGAATATAGTTCCCTGTGGAACCTTTTTCATGAGAAAATTACAGAAATGGAAACCAGGACATGAGCTGCCAGGTGTTAGGGAAAGGGTGGAGGCAGGAGGGATGTGAGTGGCACTATAAAAGGCAACACAAGAGACCCCTGGGGAGATGGAAATGCATATCTTGACCTCATCAATGTCCATATCCTGGTTATGATATTGTTATAGCTCTGCAAGATGTTACCACTAGGGGAACTGGGTTAAGGAATAGGGGATCTTTCTGTGTTATTTCTTACAACTGCATATAAATTTTTAAAAATTACCACCCCCAAGAATGCTCTATGAAAAATAAGACTCATTTAAGGGAGACATAAATGCTGGGAATAATCAGATAAAGAAGCCAGAGCTGAGAAGTGAAGAGGAGGGAGGAGGAGTGGTGAGCAGGAGCAGAGGGGAGACAGAGCAGGAAGCGGAGGGCTTGGGGAGATGCTGCGTGTCTCTGAGGGGAGCACACGGAGGTCACAGTTCAGCATCCGGTCCCTTGGCATGAACCCATCAAACTCCACTGTGCACTGCAGAAAGGGATCCACATGTCTCCCTGCCCCTAGCCTACACAGTAGACTCTAATCGCCCCCTTATCCACAGTGGACAGGTTCCAAGACTCCAGTGCCTGACACCACACACGGGTAGAATGGAACCCTGCATATACTAAGGTTTTCCTATACAGGTGTTAACAGGCAGGTGGTGTGGACAGCGTGGATGCACCAGACAAAGAGAACACGGGTGAGAGGGAACAGGAAGGTGTGAGGCTTCATCAGGCTACTCAGAATGGTGTGTAATCAAAAGTCATGAATTATTATTTCTGACTACTTTCTCAGGTAACTGAAACCTTATAAACTGAAAATGCTGGTAACAGAAAATTTCTATATTATTCAAAGTTTTCTTCCCAGCAAAACACCCAAATTATCTCTGGGCCAAAAAGGATTCAATTTGTAGCATTTATTTATTTTCTCACTTCGGGTTTTTTTTTTTTGGTCACACCATGTGGCTTGCAGAATCTTAGTTCTAGGGCAGGGCTCGAACCCTGGGCCCTGGCAGTGAAAGTGCTGAGTCCTAACCACTGTACTGCCAGGGAATCCTCCAATTTGTAGAATTTAAAAGCAACATTTTAAAAAAGTAGCCTGGCCTCTCCTCAATTTCCTGACAGTTACTCACCTGTCCCCAAGCATACAGGTTATTGTGTGTCTGAGACGGATTCACTTTGGACAAAAGAAATCGAGCCTTAAAAAAAAAAAAAAGTAGATTTAAAGATTAAAAATGGCATTAATATTAGTTTAACAGGAAAAAAAGGTCTTTACTTTTTTTTTTTTGGTTAAATTAGAAGTTTTTTTACCACACGGGAACCCATTTGTTCAGTTTATGCCCAAAGGCTCTCCATTCACTGGGCTCCTGAAACACGAGGTATATTTTACTCTGGTAATCCTCTCCTTTCCACACCAGCATATTCTAACCACTCATTTAGAAAGAAGTTGTATTTGGAAGCCACCTGCCTGTTGATTTCGGTCACCATGTGAAATACTGACCAGGCTGTGTGGATTTAGAGCCTTCAGAGGCATCATGCACGAGGCCAGCAGAGCAGCGGGCCGAGCTGGCTCACCTGGCTGCCACCGTGCTCTGTGTGGATGTACCGCGGCATCGGGAACCGCGCCTGCAGGATCTCCTGTGCATCGTCCAGGGGCGCCTGCAGGAGATGCTTGAAGTTTTCATACTCGGGCATGTCCTGGTAGCCTGCCTTCTGCCACTGGGCTATGGTCTGCAGCAAACAGACAAATCGCAACTTGTTGTGGAGATGCTGTAATGACAGTCTTATGATGGCCCTGACATTCTAACACTCCACTCAGGACCTGTTTCTAGTGACAAGGTCTTAAGTCAGGAAAGACGAGTTGCAGAGGGGAGCCAAGTGGATCTGACCAGGATACCACCATCTGAAAAAAGTCTCAGGTTATAAAACGCCTGTTAATATTAGAAAACAATTTCTTCCTTGCAGGACATTTGAAATCACTTCTAATGTACAGACACCAGAGAGTCAAGTCAGTTGTTAAAAAGAAATGAACTGAAGGTAAAGAATGTATCAATATATAATAGAAAGAAAGAAAACATCCTTGAACATAGAGGATTTTCTTTTGAGGAATCCCTCCTTTCCTTAGGGCACAAACCTCTCAGAGAAAGGAATGAACACCACCTACAGCCATCCTTGGGAACCACAGACCTGGCATAAGGTTCACTGGGCCATGTTATCTCAGGTAAACACTCTAGTCCCAAACTTAGCGGTGTTTACTAGTAACTCTAATGCAATTCCGAAAGGACAGTGTGAATATAAAGAGTTCACTGAGAAAAAGTAAACTGATTTTGCCTGACAACTCAGAAAGCAATAAATCATAGTGATTTAAAAGGACCACCTAAAAAAAAGTATGGAGGTTTCTCAGAAAACTAAAGACAGAACTATCATATATGACCACTTCTGGGCATATATCTGAAAGAACAAAAACACTAATTAAAAAAGATACGTGCACCCCAATGTTCATAGCACACTTCTCACAACTGCCCAGATATGGAAGCAACCTAAGTGTCCATCAACAGATGAATGGATAAAGAAAACATGGGATATATACACAACTCTACCCTAAAAAAAGAACAAAATTTTGTCATTTGCAACAACATGGATAGACTTGAAAGGCATTATGCTAGTGAAATAAGTCAGACAGAGAAAGACAAATACTGGATCAGCTCACTTATATGTGGAATCTGAAAAATACAACAAATTAGTGAATATAATGAAAGAGAAACAGTCACAAAGATCTAGGGAACAAGCTAGCGGTTACTGGTGGGAGGAGGAAGGGGCAGGATAGAGCTCAAGGATGTACTTAACAACGTGAGAAAAGTAACCTTTAAAAATTGCAAAAAAATAAATAAATAAAAATTGCATAAAAAAATTTTAAAAATGTAAAAGGACCACTTCAGATTTACTTACAGCAAGTAATATTGAAATTACTAAGTATACAAATACCATAACCAAGGTCTTACCTCACCAAGATAAATGACAATTTGGAAGAAGGTGTCCATGAGCAGAATTCTGTCAGCAAGAATGCTGCTGCTGTCCAGGAGCACGGGCTGCAACACAGGGAGAGAACAGCGTGGGTCTTCCCTTGGTGCCCACATGGCTACCTGCCAGCCCCCGACCCAGGGCCAGCCCCCCGCTTCCCTCCAGGCAGCTGCAGGGCCGAATATACACTGCAGGGAGGTTCACCCCCTCTTCGTGCCAAGTTCCCACTTTCTGCTCCGATGGGGCAACTCTAGGTTTCAATTTTGTACAAGAAAGAGATTTAAATAATCTCTCATCAACTGGGAAGCAAGATGAATGTTATCTTCTGCTCTAGGAAACAGAAATAATTCCAAATTTTGTTTTGTGCTAGAAATAAATTCTATCAGAGACATATTTCTCTCAAATCTACTGCGGTAGATGACAGAGAACTACAATGCCTACATGAAAAAGAACATCCTTTAATACCAGTTTTAAAGTTCATTTGATTATGACTTTTATTTCAATAATAAAAGTATACTTAAACTCATTAAGGGAAATCTGAAAATTTCTGCTAAAGAACAACAAATATGGTCATTGTGGTTTATTTTTTTTATAGTTTTCATTACTGGTGGCTTTTTAAAAATCATCTTTAATCTAACATAAGGATTTACTTTATTCTATTACATAAACTTTGTGAATATTTCTGATTACTTAACTTCCCTACTTTGAACATTTGGACTGCTTTCTAATTTTATGCATCCTGTGACTTTTTCCTATGCACGTTTTTTTAATACTCAGAAATGCTGCTAAATTACTATAAAGACTCAAAAGATTTCTTTCTTATAGTTTTGCTCGAAGAGTGAACTTGCTAGACTAAAAGCACTCCATATCAGCTGATTCCTAGTGCCTAGGTCCCTTACCTCTGGGGGGCCGTGGAAAGAGTAGGAATACAGGATGGGCTGGATCATGATGAGGGACTGGGTGAGGTCCTGCCGGGCAAAGTGGTGCCGATAATACGAAGACTCGTCAGGGCTATTGTTGAAGACTTGAAGGAATGGAGACCTTCTAAGATGGAACATGAACTGCATTTACAAAGAAAAAAGAACAAAGCACATAACTGTCACCTTCCTAGACCCCCAGAGAGCAGAACTGCCACCACCCGTAGACAGAAGAACCAGCCCTCAGGACCAAGGCCTTCAGGCGCAGTGAGCTGAGGCTGGGATGGCAGCCCATGGCCGGGGAACAGGGAGGGGAGAGCTGAAAGATGACCATTCTTTACTGAGGTGAAAGTGGCTGAGATTTGCTGCTCAACAATTGAACATACTCAACACTACCAAACTGTACACTTAAAAATGGGTGAGAGGGTCAATCGTATGCTGTGGGGTTTTCACAATTAGAAATAAACATTTCTAAAAAAGAGGGGGTTCTCTGGGGAAGTCAAAGTTTCCACATGGAAGGGCCAAGGTAGAGAAGCTTGTCTTCTTGTGGGCCTTCTTCTAGCCTCGACAGTTCGCACAGAGGCCAGACGGACACACGTCAGAACCGCCCAGCCAGCCCGTCCAGTGTGCTAGGCTCTTGAGCCTCCCTGAAGCCCTAGAGTCCAAGTTAAACAAGCTAAAGACTGAAATCTAGGTCAACTCACCAAATTGAGTATCCAGTAAGGTAATACCTGTTTGTGTAGCAAAGTCCTAACAAGTTCCCTTAAAAATGAAAGTCTGCTTCTTCCTACTTATTCCTCACTAAGGCATCCCTGAGGGAAGGAGGAAAACGTTGAGTTTGCCTCCTGTTCTGGGGAAGCTGCTCTGTGAAAGGCCCGACCCACACACCCTAGGCCCGGCTACAGGGCTGGCTCCCAGCCACCAAGTGAAACAGGCGCCTGGCCCTCAGCACACCACGAATCAGAGATCATGCCATGGCCTCACAGCAAGGGGCCTGTTCTGCCTTCTCCCCAAAGTCTGTGCACCTGCTCTCTGGGTGTCCCCTGTGTCTCCCAAGGGGCTCTGGCACCATTTGACCTTGACCTGAATGACCTTCATCACCTACAGATGAAGTCTCCAAACACATGGAGTCTTCACTTTACCCTGAGAGCAGTGAGCTTTATTTATATGACTTTCTTCTTTTGTTATTTAACATGTATTACTTACCTGAGGATACAGAGAGAAGGAATCTGATAACCTAAATGACATGGGGTCTTCTTTGTTATACTGTCCAAACTTCTGACACTGGTGAGAGAAAACAGGAAAAAAAACAACAACAAAGTGAGCATTACCTGAAAACTCCTGGGAAGAGGGCCACGCCCCACCCTCACCTCCACCCCTTCCTGCTCAGCCCAGCACTGCACTCAACACTCAACACCTGTGTGTGGGGAGGAGATGGAGAGATCTTGGAGGGGCGGGAGATCTGGGAGGGGCCAGAGCCCCACGTCCTAACAGCTCCCATGCAGTGCCGGCTGCAAGGGGCTAGAAGAGGCATCCCAGGCAACTCTTCCATAGGAAAACCTCCAGGACGGGGATAACCTAACATCCCATCTCTCTACCACTCTGCTGTCCTCTCACAGGCAAATTTATGAATGTTTTCTTGTCAGGAAGCATTTAACAGGAGGCTTCCTGTGTGCAGTTGTGGATCTGTCAGGAATCCTCTGTTCTTTATTAATTCATAAATATTCAGGAATTAAAAGGAGAAGCAAGCCTCTCCCGGGGGCTGAGGAATCCAGGCTTTTCCTTCGTTAGTTTTTCTATATGGTGATAAGTACCCTCTTCCTTTTTATGAACCATATGGTAAAAGTGATTATTTACAACCCTCTCTCTTTCATATGGATGACCTCATGTTTCCTTGATAACTTGTAAATTTTGATTTTATCTCTGCTGAAAATAGCTATCTTGTAAGACAGTATAAATACCTACACAATATTGAATAAAACACCTCTGTTCCATCAGAGCTTTGGTCCCCGTGTCTTGCTTTCTCTCTCTCTCTCTCTCTCTCTCTCTCTCTCTTTCAGGCTATCCCCTGGAGCACAGAGGCTCTCTGAGTTCACTTTCCTGCCCCGGCTTCTAAGACCCTCTCGAGAAGGCGCTCTGCGCCTTCACCCCATTGAGAGGGCGCCTGAGGCCTCCGTGAACAGAGCAAGCCCCATGTCAGGGATTTTATTGGCTTTCTGCGTAAACCAAGGAATATCAGCCTCTTTCTCTCTCCTTTACTTTCTTATCAGTCGACTCCGGACCACCAGGTTCCGGTCCATTAAAGGACCTCAACATTTTCTCTTTCATTCCGATGTCCTTCTCTCACACCCCCTCCTTTCTTTCACACACCCTCTAGTCACCAAAGGATCCAACTGCCCACCGTTTGGAGAAAGCTCATCTCTGGCAACGAGCCTCTCTGCATCACATTCTCGCACAGACCTCACCATCATAAATCCTTCCTGCCGTGAGCCAGGGGACCCCCAGCCTCTTCAATTTCTCCTGTCAGCCAGCCACTAGAGCAGCAATTTCCTGAACCCCATTATCGAACGACCGATCCTCCTCTGCCTCTTCTGACAGCCCGGCCCCTCCCTCCCCATGACTGCGGCGGGCTCCTCCACCCTCTTCCTCACCTCCCATCCTCACCTCCTTGTCTACAAACAGCTTGGCGGCCAGGCCACTGTCACCCATGTCCCTTCTCCAGATGCAGTGCTGACCTCTGACCTGAGCTCCTTCAGGACTTCTCCTGACTACAGGGGGACGCTTTCCTTGGACATGCTTTGCAAGTTCACACTCAAAATAAACTACTACATTAAAAAAAAAAAAAGGAGATTCCTTTCCTCCACTTTCAAGTTGTTCTCCTTCCCCCTTTTCCAGCGCTCCACCATTCTTGCAATTACCCACACTTAAAATCTGACTCTGTGTTGATTTTCTGAGTCCACAGACAGTTTGACCAGGTTCGATCAATCCTCCTCTCAGCATACATCCTGATTCCAAACTTCCTCTCCCCTCCAATTGTACCGCCACCATCCTGGCCTCTGCCCCCTGGAGCCAGAAAAATCCTCCATGGGCCTCCCCAACAGCAGCCCTTTCACCCTCTGATGGATCTTACATGGTGACAGGTGGTATCACGCTGCTGACACACCTCTGCTCAAGAACCACACTTGCCCCTTCCCCTCTGTGACTCCACAACCAGGGAACCGCGCAAACAACCTGCACGGCTGCTCCCCTGCTGCACACTCAGGCACCTGTGACCGTGGCCTCTGCAGGTCCCCACACACTGACCGCACACTGTGCCCACAGGCTGGCAGTGCTGCACCCCAACTCCCCCCCAAACCGTTCAAGGTCTGGAGGGAAAATGCAGAAGCCCAGCATTCACAGGGACTCCCGAGTCAACCCTCAACACACTTAGGTCTACACCATCATCTAAACAGCCTGCGTGTGGAGCCTCTTCCCACCTGTAAGGTGAGCCCTGGAGAAAATGTGTATTTGATGCTTTGTTTACACCCTTCTCAGAACCACCAGTGCTTGGTATGAGGTGAGCAACTGATAAAACTCTTGTTTACAGAATATATAAAATAAGAGGTTTCAATGAGTTTTCTTTTCTCAAAAGTAGAATTGAGACCAAGACTGAACTCAGTGCCACTGCCCCCAACTCACCAGCCGGATGAGCTGTCGGTCCAGCCACCGGAGCACATCCGGCCCCTCCTCCGTCTCGGCTCGGAACACCCCCAGCCGTGCCATCAGCACCGCCGCCGCCTCCTGGTCAAACGCCGCTTCGATGTGCTTCAGCTGGCTCTGCACGTCTGCCCAACTGACCGGACATCCCAGGGTGAGGGCCGGCTCTCACATTCACACACGCACCTCTTCTTAATCTCTGCTTTTACACACACACACGCACACGCACAAACACATGCACACACACATGGGAATACTACTCAGCCACAAAAAAGGGAATTCTATTCCACCATTTCCAACAACACGAATGGACCTAGAGGGTGCTATGCTTACTGAGACACGTCAGACGGAGAAAGACAAATACTAAATATGTTTACTTACACCTGGAATCTAAAAAATGAAACAAATGAATATAACAAAACAGAAACAGATTCACAAATAGAGAACAAGCTAGTGGTTACCAGTCAGGAAAGGGAAGGAGGGAGGAGCAAGGAGGAAGAGGTAAAACCTACTGTGTATAAAATAAACTGGCTACAAGGACATACTGTATAGCACAGGGACTAGAGCCAACATTTTATAATAACTTTGAACGGATTACAACCTATTAAAACATGCGATCACTATGTTGTACACCTGAATCTAATGTGTGCTTGGTCACTCAGTCATGTCTGACTCTTTGCAACCCCATGGACTGCAGCCCGCCAGGCTCCTCTGTCCATGGGATTCTCTAGGCAAGAATACCGGAGTGGGTTGCCGTGCCCTCCTCCAGGGGATCTTCCCAACACAGGGATTGAACCCAGGTCTCTTGCACTGCAGGCAGATTCTTTACCAACTACTTCAAAACAGCTTTTTTTTCAAAACAAAACATAAACGTTGAGGCCTTTATGTACTGACAAGAAAGGTGTCCTTGACACAGTAACGAGAGAAGCTTATGCACACCAACACAAAAGCCATCACATATATAATGCACACACGTGGTACATGACTGCCCAGAAATGGGACTGTGGACAGTGAAGCCAGCACGGTAACTGTACTTCACCTCAGGGGAAGCAGGGAGACCCACTCTTTACATAACTATGTGCTGTTTGAATCTTTTACGAGGACGGTATGCTTGTGGGTCACTTATTTGATAAATAAAATAATGAAACATCACTTTTAAAGAACTTATCCCTACTAAAGGAGTGTCTTCTAAGCTGAGTGAGCTGCAATGCTGCCTCCTCCCCTGCCCCCTCCTCCCCCCACCCTCGTCCCCACCCTGCTCTGATCAAATGAGCCAGCAAGGGCTGGTGAGGACCATGCAATCAGTGGATCGCAGAGATGAACAACTAGATACTAGATTCCCTCCACAGCAAAGACCAGGGGCTCAGCAGAGAGGAAGCTGGGGTGCTCACTTGCGGGCAACGGTGGTCACACGGATGCGCCGCTGGGTGCTGGAGTGCTGGTAGTGCGTGACGAACTGGATGGCGCCTCGGCCTCCTTGCGGGATCGGGGCGTTGTGCTGCAGGGCAAGAGGCCTGTGACTGTCAGTGCAGGACCCCACACAAGCAGTCAGAGGCTGCAGGTGCGTCCTAAGACGACCAACACCATGGTGACAGCAAGGTTCTCAAGGCGTGTTGAATGTGACACTTAAAATCAGGGCTTTTCACTTTTCATAATTCTTATCTCAAAAACAGAGAACCAGCTGGGGCTCAGTGACAACTTACTGGGGTGGGATGTCGCGGGGAGGTGGGAGGGATGTTCAAGTGGGAAGGGCCATGGGTAAATCTATGGCTGATTCATGTTGATGTATGGTAGAAACCAATACTGTAAAGCAACCATCCTTCAATTATAAATGAATAAACTTTTTAAAAAATTAACTAAAGATAAAAATTAAAAGAATACTGGAGTGGGTTGCCATTCCCTCCTCCAGGGTATCTTCCCGACCCAGGGATCAAAAAAGAAAAAAAAGCAACAAGAGAACCATATTCAAATAAACACTGAACACGACTTAATGATATACATGCTGAGGGGTTCAGCGAGGAAAGACACTGATAACTGCAGCTTGCTTCAAAGTCCAGCCAAATAGAAGGAATTGAGGGAAGGCTAGACAATTACAGAACCTCAGTGGTGGCTACTGGGGTATTCACTGTACAATTCTACTCATTCTTCTGTATGTCTGAGTTTAAAACAGTAAAATCCTGGAGAAAAACTGACACACTCAGAAATTCACCAACATTATGATGGCTGATAAAAGCCATTCCTCTTCTGATGACCTTATCAGTTCAATAAAGTGACAAGGGCAATCTCCTGTCTGACTCTGACCAAACCCCAGAAAGAATAAAAAAGATGATGCCAGAATGGTATCGGACCCAACACAAGCCCAAAGTAGCATCAGCTTCTGGAGAGAGAAACCAAAGGCCACTGGTCGGTAATAAACCAGAAAACACAACACGGTGACATGACTATTCACAAAGAAATCCAGCCCACCTGGTTGACTACTTCAAAGTAGATGCCGAGCGTTGTCGTGGGATCCAGGCCACAGATTTTCCACTGGCTCGTGCCACCGACACCAAGCTCCTAGGGGTGAGAAGACGAATTAAAAAGAATTAAGACAAAAAAGATACTCCAGTGATTAACTGCTAATGACAAGTACTGACTCTGAGGACAGGCCCCTTAGACTATCTCACTCCAAACAAAAGCCTGAATTTCAGGCATTCCCTGGCAGTCCAGTGGCTAGGAACTGTGAGCTTCCACTGCAGGGGGGCACAAGTTCAAATCCCAGGTCAAGGAACTAAGATCCCACATCTGCACAGCACAGCCAAAAAATAAAGAAAATCTAAATTTCACGAAAAAAGTAAAATTACAAGCCAGAATAAAGTTTAACACTTATCACAGTGCTTTAAAATCAGGCTTTTCAAATGGGCACTCTGATCAGTTTTCATTACATCACTGAGACGTATCTCTACACAGACACACACAGTGCAGAACACTGACGTCAACTGAGAGGATAAGTCAGGGACAGGGAAGAAGCAAATACTAGAAGAAAAAAGAACCGCCTGCTTAGCTTGAAAGATTTGTGTGCTTCCCCCATTGTTGCTAGACTAAGAAATAATTACAGAACTTGAGCTGTCAAATATTAATTCTTAACCCAATTCCTTTACGCAAAAGCGACGTATAAATTCTTGGTAAGAGAACTGAGATTTTAGCTGTATGAAAGCTACTTTATGTTGAACAGCTGAACGGCTCCCCAGTGATAAGAAGTTCACTGAAGTGTGAAGGGTATCACAGCTTTAAGCATATCATTGAGAAGAAAAGCTACAGGTATCATACACCTAGAACCACGAACCAGGGTCTGAGACATACATTCAACACCTCACTAGAATACGGAAAACCATCCTTGGAGAGCAACATGACTGTGCATTGAGAGTCATGACACCTCTCATACATTTCTCTGAATCCACCCGCAGTGTAAAGGGTCAGCTGAGGACAGCTGACATCAATCCAGTCTCTATGGAGCCGAGCCAGGAGCCTGTGTCCCCGGGGAACAGAACCAGCATCTGAGGAAGGTGACGCTCAGGCAGGAGAGGGGAGAGTCACAGTGACATCAGGTCACAGCTCCTTGTGCTTCATGAGACTTTCCTGAGAAGACTGCGAGATGGACGGAGGTCTGGGTGTTCACCTTCCCTTTAACTCCTGCTGGGCAGTGAGGCCACCCCCAGGAATGAGGGTGAGGAAGTAACGGGCCTGCCCACCTCCTTTTCTGGCCTTGTTAACCCTTCTCTCCACACTGTCCACCTCCATTTTTAATATGTGAAACTCATTCAAGTTTCAGACCCACGGGTTCAGGATACTGTCACCCGAAACATGCCATGATGGCCTAAGGATTATTTTAAACTGAAGGTCATTTTTTAAAAGCAGAAGTAAAAAAACTCTCCGTCCTCCTCCTGCCAAGAAGGCAGGAGCTTCTGAAGTAACCACCAAGGACATGCTAGATGCTCATCAGCCCAGAGGTGGCATGGAAGAATGTGTAATGACTTGTGCTTAAAAAACCCTCCTTTTTCATGAGTTTCCCCGTCTATCTACGTTTCCTCCATCTACCACTCTTCAGGATCCGAAGTCCCATTCCTCTGTGTTATCCCTCTTCAACAGATTTATTGCTCTTCTGTTAAGAAGCAACATACTCCCCAAGTTCTAAGCACCCCTTGCAGTTACCTATCACTAGGCACGTACGTGCTGTGTATATGTGCGATGCACACACCAACAAACTTGCTTGTTTGCCTGTTGTTAAGCTGTTTTGTCAGGTCCCGAACAATGAAACTGACATGGGCAGAATAGCACCAGCTGCCAAGCGTGGTCACAAACCATCCAGAGCCCCACAAGGACTTCTCACTAATACACAAACTCCTTAAGTAAGCATTTACCCTGCCTTGATCAGAAGAAAATGGAAAGATGGAACTAGGAGTCACCATTTTATTGAGATTCAAATACACTGAAACACAGGGTTATCAAAGTATAACCTAATGCAATCAGAGGAAAGGCTGCTGGCAAACAAGATACTCGTGTTGTGCTATCATCTCATTCAACTGGTTTCCTGCTGAGGCAAAAAGGGAACGGCCCCTATACTTGAGGCATGAGCAGTATCGCCTCCCCACAGCTCGGCTGCAGGCACACAGATCACTCAGGAAGTGTGGGCCCAAAAGGGTTTCACTTGCATCTAATCATCCGCCCAGCCTCCACTTCACAGCAAATATACGACAGAAAGCAAGTCAAATGAGAAAACAGACACACGGAAACCTCGTGACACTCAAGGACAGAAGACACTGGCACGTGGCTCCGTCTCTTCAACAGATGTCGTCAAACAAGACAAGCTAGAAAGCATAAACAAAACGACAGGAAGTCCATTCTAGATCTTAGAAGACTGAGGATACATAATCCCAGATGCAATGCTGGTTAGAGGGAAAAACAGCTGCAAGAGCACTTGGAGAGAAAGCAGGCAAAGAACGTGACTGTGTGTTAGATGGTATCAGGAAACTGCTTTCCTAGTCTTGAGAATAGCCTTGTCTTCAGAAGCTGCACACTGAAACACGGACTCAAGACATCTGCAATGTGTTTTCAAAGGCAACATAGGATAGCGAATATGGCAAATAGAGGATATCAGATAGGTAACTCAAATGTGGCCAACGAGAGGACAGAGCGATAATCCTGACAAAATGTCCAGGATTGATGAGCCTAAATGGTGGGGAAAGAGGATTCATTACACTCTTCTCAGACTTCCCAGTGTGTCTGAAAACTGTACTTCCCTCGCCGTTGCCTCCTCCCTCCCCATCAACAAGTGTCATGGCTGATCCCTGCTGGACCCCAGAGCAGCTCATCAGCATGAACTAATCAACAACACCTTCTGAGGTAGATTCTAAGTCTATGGGGAATATTTAGGAACAAGGAAGCCTCCCAAGGCCCCAATGAGAAACAGGAGTACAAGTCCCATAGTACTTGGGGATGATGAGGGACTCATCAGAGGTGCTTGGGGCAGCAATCCACCTCACCCAGAGGGTTACAGGAAAATTCTCACAAATTATCTTGCCTCTGGCAACTTCAAACTTGCTCTAGGTAGTCACTAGTGAAATAGTCACTGCTGAGGACAGAACTCTGATGTGAAGGGTGAAATCTAGTGCGGGCATCCCCGGTGCTTCCCCTGGGCTGCTCGCTGAATCCTCCCAATAGTGCTATACAGTAGGTCCCATCACTTCCTTTATTCCCCAACAGAGATGCTGAGTCCTGGATCCGTGAAGTACCTTGTCCTGACCACCCTCCCCGAGTCCACATTCAGCCCTCTCGTCCACCCTCAAGTTGAAGATGACGGTGGGGAAGGACATAAACATCATCACCCTGCCCAGAGCCAGCCTGGACAGGCCTCACTGGACCGCTGGTGCACCCTTGGTAGCTGAAGTGTGAGAAGAGGAAGCAGGCCACCAGCAAGGCCACCTCCCCATCTGGTAAGGGCTGAACCGTGCTTCCACGCACTCGAGGAACACCAACATCTGCACGCACAGTGTCACCCACCGCCCAGCCAACTCGAATGGTCTCTGAGAAGTAAGACAAAGGCAGCCCTTCCAAGGGCAATAAGCACATGAGTTTATTTCAAAAGGGCTGTACTCCATGGGATGGAATGCCTAGTGGTTCTCTGGCGCGACCACCCAAGCAGGAGTAGCAGGTGAGGGGGACCTGGGCCTGGCTCCTCTGTGTCAGCTCTGACCCTGAGCAGGACACTGAACCTCTGCGAGCCTCAGCTTTCTCCTCTCTGACCATTTAGATGGATGGATGGAAAGACAGAGATGACACTACCCCTCCACCCCTCTGCATAGACACAAGCCAACAGGTGACACACAAAAGGTCATCCAGCTTCAACCCATCTAAGCGGTCAAATCTGGGACAGAGGAGGGAAAGGTGATGAAGTTTTTCTTACGTTTTCTGACACACACGGTCCTTTCACATTTAGAGACACACAGGGTCCGATGGCTCCCGCAACCTTCAGCTCCCTTGAGGTCTGAGACAGAATTACACAAGAGCACACAGTTAACAACCACTAAGAACCACCCTCTTACAAAGGACACAACTAAAACTTAGAGGAAGAAACGGCAGGGTTATCATTTCACCCAGAGAAAACCCTACAGGGATTCCAGTACACAAAAGCTGGTACACGGTTCTCCATGGCTTCTGTGAACCAACCAGAACTTTAATAAAACCCTCCTTGAGAAGCAGCGTGTCTTGTTCCAAAGATGATGCCACATGTCCTGCTTTCTCCAAGTTGAAATGATTGTGCACACAGAGGACAGCAATTCTACCAATGATACCACATTCCTCCCCAATGCCACGAGCCTGCTGTAATGAGTCACAACTGTCAATCAGCAAACATGCTGTCTTGTGTATCTTTAAATATACTTAATTCTGAATTCATTTCAGCAAAGTCCATTCTTCATCTATTTAAATAAACCTCAAACATTTGATGATGTTGTTTGAAGTTTAACCCAGATGATTTACTCATTATCACCAATTCGCAAAGTAATATTTACCATCGTATTTTCTAATGGTCACTTTGACTGTTTTCTCAGTGACTCAGGATCAAGGGTATAGGTCTACAGTCCCTGAGTGGAAAATAAAAAGCTATACTCATGATGCCGCCCTATTTAAGAGCACTCTGGTCCATCTGCAGGCAGGTGTTATGCACGAATCAGTGGCTGAGTGGGTGCTCAGCCTACCACCCGTAATCTACGGCCTGCTGTCCTAGGGCAGGGCAGAACCTGCGGAGAGAGCAGACAACTCTGTGTTTCAAACACTGATAAATACACAGTTCATTCTTGAGAAGCAAAGCAACCAGAGATGGTGGGATTATTTTGCTGGGAACTTCTTATCTTTATAAATGCTCATGTCCTGCGGGGTGAGGTTTCTCCAAAGCCAACTACTAAATAAGCAGGAACACTATTCTTCCCTTAAATATTTAGAAATATATTGTACCTTTACTTCCAAAGTAGCACCAAAGGCCATTCGGAAATTGCCATTAAAATCTTTACTGAAAATTCTTTGGAATGTCTGCTTGAAGAGAGAAGTGTTGAAAGAATCTCCCATCACCATGTAGCCTCTAGGAAGAAAAAAGGAAAAAGAAAGTGAACCTTTAGATGACTGAAAGCCATTCAGAGGCTTCTTGGGTACTGACAAACAATTAATTTAGAGAAGAAAGTAAAAAGCAAGCCTGTCTATAAAGGTGTTACTGACAATATACTGCTTGCTAATGGTAACAGCCAGTTCAAGCTGTACTCTGGAAAAACACTATTTTTAAAACATGAAACAGAATTAATTAGAACAGCGCTTGTATCTTGATCACTATGGCAGTTATATAAACCTACAAGAGATGACAAATACCTCACAGAATTAGACATACACAGAGATTTTAAAAATGAATGCATGTAAACACTGGTGAGAGCCAAGTCCAGTCCATAATGGAGTTAACTGTATAAACTAAGTCAAGTTTCCTGGTTGTGACATTGTGCTGTATTTATGTAAGTGCCACCACTGGGCTCCAAAATCACTGCAGATGGTGACTGCGGCCAGGAAATTAAAAGATGCTTACTCCTTGGAAGGATAACCTTGGTATCTAGGTTATGACCAACCTAGATACCATATTAAAAAGCAGAGACATTACTTTGCCAACAAAGGTCCGTCTAGTCAAGGCTATGGCTTTTCCAGTAGTCATGTATGGATGTGAGAGTTGGACTATAAAGAAAGCTGAGTGCTGAAGAATCGATGCTTTTCAACTGTGGAGTTGGAGAAGACTCTTGAGAGTCCCTTGGACTACAAGGAGATCCAATCAGTTCATTCAAGGAGATCAGTCCTAAGTATTCATTGGAAGGACTAATGTTGAAGCTGAAACTCCAATACTTTGGCCACCTGATGCAAAGAACTAACTCATTGGAAAAGACCCTGATGCTGGGAAAGATTGAAGGCGGGAGAAGGAGACGAGGATGAGATGGTTGGATGGCATCACCGACTCAATGGACATGAGTTTGGGTGAACTCTGGGAGTTGGTGATGGACAGGAAGGCCTGGCAAGCTACAGTCCATGGGGTCACAAAGAGTGGACACGACTGAGCAACTGAACTGAACCACTGGGAATTGCTGGATGAAAAGTATGGACAGATCTCTTTGTACTATGTTTGCAATTCCTTGTGAATCTTAATTACTTCAATTAAAAAGTTAAAACAAAAATGATATAATCATCAGCTGCGTGTGCTCAGCCACACCTAGAACACGCAGGGATTCTCAAACCCTGCACATCAGAAACGCTCAGCAACTTTAAATACGCTGATGCCCAGGCCATGTGCTGTGCTAATTAAATCCGACTTTAGGAACAGGACTCAAATCAAGAGTAGCTTTTAATGTTCGCAGGTGATGCCAACGTGCAGCAGCTTCAGACCAGCACTGCACGTCTGTGGATCTCACCAAAATCCCCAGAGAGTTTGTTAAAACCGACCGCCACACTGGAGCCTCAGCCTCTGATTCAGGAGGTCTGGGGTGAAGCCCAAGTGTGCACATTTCTAATCAGGCCCCATGGAGCACTGAGGCGGCTGGTTGGGCCTCATCCTGCTTTGAGGACCATGCCTCCACAACACCATCCACCCGAGGTGAGGACTTGTGCTCTCAACCCACCCCTCACTGCACCCTCCAGGCTGTCAGAAGTGTGGCTGCTAGGCCAGGGGAGGGGCGGCTAGTTTCTCCGGCATTCAGACCTATTCCCTACCCTTCTCACAAGGAAGTGCTAAAGGCCACACACTTCATGCTTGCCATCTTGCCCGGGTGTCTGGACAACTCTAAGAAATGAAGTTCCTCTGAAACGACAGGTTCCTAGGAAAGCCTGACCTCCCTCCGATCATAGCTTCTTCCTCCGAGAAGTACACCACCCTCCCCAGCCCAGAAACCGCAGCCCAGAGCCAAACGAATGCTCCTGTGAGCCAGCCTGGGCCCTCCCCACGGTTCCACCCCTCATTTTTCTTTCCTTAGAACCACCACTCTCACTTTACTCAGGGAGGGGCTCGCTGTCCACATACCCAGTAAGATTTGGGCAACACTTCATCTCCAGGAGTCCAGTCTGATCAAGGGCACAGGCGTAAATATCAATGCAGTGACCGTTTGCAGCAGTGCGGTTCGCAAGCATTTCATAGTGCTGCAGAGAGAGAAAAACCATCTTCATGGAACAGGGACATCACCCATTAGGTATCCTCAAAGTTTTTCGAGATTGGAAGCTACACTTTTTTTATATGGATGTCATAAACTGTCCCCATGTCCCCTGTTTGATCACATCCACTCTAATCAAGGTCTCAGAACTGGGGCAGATATTTAATGTCAGCGAGATCTGGCAGGTCATCTCAGCAAAAGCAGCTCGCCTGCCACACAGCATGGCCTGGGCAGAGCAGAGGCTGCTCCCCTGAGCAGCCGAAGCCCCACCCTGGGTGACTACACTTACAGCCCGTGGCCAGGAGCACCTACCTTGGTTGCCTTTTTCATGAAGCGGGCATTGTCTTTCTCAATATCATGCCAGGAACGAATAGGAACCTTTAATTCATCTCCAACCACCATGCCAGGTCCCTGGGTGGGGGGTCCCCCAGTGAACAGCATGATCCTGGCTCCCGTGTTTGGAAAAGTGCCCTGTGACAGTGAGTGTCAGCATGTTAGAGACACACAGCCCGCCCCAAGCATACTTCCCACAGAGATGCCGCAAACACGCGCTCCCTCAGCTGTCGTGAACTGTCGTGGACACTGAGGACACTGCAGCAAAGAGCAGACGACACTATGGACAAGCAGCTTCTCACTTCCAGGCTGAGGCTCTGGAGAGCTTTTATTAATTTACTGTGATCCCACTGCCCTAATGGTCTTGTGTTTCTCAAGAAAACTTTCTGTCATTTTCAAAACACTGAGGGCTCCTTCAGTGTGGACAATAATAATCACTGAAGTACGTAACTTCAATAATAATCACTGAAGAAGTAACACAGCCAGCTGACTGGGGTCACAGCTGATTTTTCAGACAAGGCCAAGAACACACCTTCTGCCATCAAGCTTGCAAGGTTTGGGGGCAGGGCAGTAAATTCTGAGTTACCTCCAACAGGCCTACAGCAATGGACAAGGCAACACCAGTGGATCGCAAAGGCCTCTTCCCCTGAGGTACGGGCCACGGGTCCCTCTGTAGCTCCCCAAGGAGATCAGTGAGGTTCATGTCAATCTTGTGAATGGGCTGCAGAAACCTGCATGATTTTGAATGGACACGTCAAATCTGAGTTAATAAAGTACTCTGGTCCTCGGCCCACGTAACACATAGCTACTGCTCTTCAAAACGTGTATCAGAGTAGAAAAAACTTGCAGTTTTTTTTCTTCAAAGTTGTCTCTAACTACAAACACAAAAAACTCAAAGCAATTTTATACAGAACAATCTCTTAAAGCCTAACGTATAATACTTTGCACATGTAGTGTGAAAGAAAATCAATTTCAAACAGGAGCAAATCAGTTTAATTAAAGTTTAAGTGGCCAAAAAAAAAACAACAACAACAGCAACAATCCTAAAGACACGCCTAACAGGAACTCAGTTCATGTAACGTTCACAAGCAGGGACAACCTTCATCGATCGTTCTGAAGATTCTCTCAATGTTTCTCTTAAACACTTGGAGTCATCAGGGAAACACCGGTTTCTTAGAGAAGAGGCTGTAACCATCACCTTATGTTGGCCAACTGTTAACCCAGCCCTTGGCCGTTCTAGGAGTGCAGCAGGCCACGTGAACTAAGTGCCCAGTCTCAGGACACTCAACAGAAGCCTTTTCAGTGTCCCCAGCTTTACAAAATGGGGGGAGTTCCCTAGTGGCCTAGTGGTTAGGATTATGGGCTTTCACTGTTGTGGCCCAGGTTCAACTCCTGGTTGGGGAACCGAAGTCCCGAAAGCTGCAGTGCTGCCAAAATTAAAAAAAGGAAAAAAAGGACAACAGCCACATGTCTAAGAAGAGGGGAATGACTGTGTGCAGTGCTCTCAAAACCTCTATGGTGATCCAACTCTAAAAGGAAAAGCATCCTGAGCAAAACTGCCCCAGGATATATGTGAACGTATATATTTATATAGATTATAAATTTTCAACATACACTGATGTATTATGCTTATTATTAAACATTAAATATTGATTAGGCCTAATCTTTTCTTCCCCTTTAAAAATAAAATACAAAGCACTCTCGCTGCGCCCCCCCCACCCCCCACCCAAGGGGCCAGGCTCACCTGCTGGACACGGACGGGCGCTCCTGCGGCTGAGCCGGGCGCATTGGCTGCACGGGCATCGCAGGCTTGGTCAGGCCCAGCATGTCCTACACAAACCAAAAAGACGCATTTCTCATAACACGGTAAGAGAATGGCTCCTATTTTTTTCCTTTTTCTTAATGAAACTTTAAGAACTATCCCTGCTCCTGCCTGAGGACAAGCTGCACACTGACCTGGATCTGCTTGGCAGTAAGGTCCTTCGTACCCCGGAAGACGTAACTCTTGGAGATCCCCTCGCAGCTGAGTTCGTGAACCTGTACCATCCTCCCAAACGTGATCAAACCCACCAGCGCGTCCGGAGGAAGGAGGCTCAGGGACATCTGCAGGGACTCCTTGAGTGCTTGGAGGTCATCATCCTCCAGACACGTGTCCACCACATACAGGAAGATCAGAGGGGATGGGGCGCCTCGCTGGATATGGGGGAAAATGGCATACAGTTAGTGTACAGACAGACGTGACCTGCTCTTTTTAAAACAAAACAGGTATGCACTAAATAACAACTCTTTATTTACACCTGTCAGGGATAACAACATCAAAACAAACTTCTACTTACCTCATTAAAAGGTAGGTTTTATCAAAACCAACTGGATGCAGACTATTTGTATCCAACAATTTATTCCCCATTTTGAATGCCAGGCCTTGCTCTAGGTCCTGCCATACATCAGCAGACCAAAAGGCCAGAGATCCCTATCTGCCTGAGGAGCTAACTTTCAAGAACCGAGAAGAGGGGCAGGATTGTGCAGGTAGGGCAGGGTAGGGGTGGAGCTCCACCAGTAACTGGGAGGCTAGGGCAGCCTTATTAAGAAAGTAACATTTTGGATTTCAAAAAAAAAAAAAAAAGAAGTAACATGTGAGCAAAAAGCTGGAGGGGAAGGAGGGAGCAATGCAGATACAGGGAGAGAGCTCCAGCCTGAGGAAAAGCCAGAACCAAGGCCCAGGGACATGTCTGTGCCCACACACTGAGCAGTCAAGGATCCCGCGGGCTTTGCAGCTGTAAATCGTTCATATGGGCAAGAGACAAAGAAGACAGAGTATTTCAGAAGAAACTCAATACTTAACACTGCTCCTTAAACACATGACAATTACCTGTATCACGTACTCAATTGTAGAAAACTGGGGCATCAATTCAGCAGGCTGGTTCACCTCAGATATGCCTGCGTAAGCTGGAGGAAACTGGAGAAAACAAGACAGAGCAATGTTTCATGAGGGCTGAAAGTTACACTATTTCTCCTATCTTCCATTTATAAAAATAGTAATAGTTTAATGACCACGTATTTATTCTGAAAGTATAAAACCTAGAACATGTTACTAAAATACAAAAATCTATTAACACTGCCCTATATCACACTGGAACTTTATTTTAAATGCAGTTTTCAGATATGCTGTAACTTCTAAATGATTAAAACACACACTATTAAAAACCATTTCCTAATTGTTGCCTATAAATGAAGGGCTGAGATTTTAGCTGTCTTATCAATTATCTATGTGGAATCTAAAGCTTTTATTTAGGTTTATTATTCTAGCTGTGATCAATAAAGTAATACACGTTCATTGTAGAAACCCTGGCAAGTACCAGAAATTTCATGGATAGAGGAGCCTGGCAGGCTACAGCCGACGGGGTTGCAAAAGCTGTACATGACTGAGCGACTGAACAAGAAAAATATAAGAAAAAAGAAACAATCCCCCGATCACACACACACCCACACACACTCCCACCACTTGGAGGCAGCCTCTGTCAACATCTCAGCTTCCACACTTGTTCTTAAGCACAGCTGAGATCATCTTGCATGCACAATTTTGCAACCTGCCTTTTGGTGCTTAACATGTCATAGGTGTCTTCTTTTTTCTCTGCAAACATTTTAGATTCGTAGCTTGTATGTTGCTTTTCCTTTCCCCCAAGTTAAAAATTGAGGTATGATGCCGTACATACCAATTTTACCATCTTTTTGAGTGTCCGGTTCAGAGATCTTAAATACACTTATAACACTGTGTGACCACCTCTAACATCCATCCCCAGAACTTTCCTCATCTTGTAAAACTGAAACTCTGAACCTGTTAAACAATCTCCGCTTCATCCCCATCCAGCCCCTAGCACCCACCTCTCCATTACTCTAAGTACCTCATTTAATGGGGATCATATATGCTTGTCTTTTTAGGACTGGCTTATTTCACTCAGTAGTATCAGTAAAGCTCAATTACATTGTAGCATTAAGTCAGAACATCCTTGCATCTTAAGGCTGATACTATTTCACTGAATACAGGACACTTGCTTACCCATTCACCTGGCAGCAGATACTGAAGTCAGGTGAAATGTTTAGCTACTGTGAATACTACTACTATGAATAGGAGTGTATATCTACAAGATCCTGTTTTCAGTTCTTTTGGATATATATCCAGAGGTGGGAATGCTGCATCATATGGTAAACATCCCTAATGATTAGTGACAATGAGCACCTTTTTATGTGCTTATTGGCCATCCATCTATCATCTTTGGAGAAATTATCTCTTCAAGTCCTTTGGACATTTCTGAACTAGGCTTCCCTGTTGTTGACTATTATGAGTTCTTAAATATTCTACACATTAATCCCTTAGACATACGATTTACAAATACTTTCACCCACTGTATGAGCTGGCTTTTACTCTCTTGACACTGTCTTTTTGATCCAGTAGAATTCTCACAATTAATAAAATTAAACAGACATCAATTCTGAGTGTAATAGGGTGTAGGAATGTTTTTAAGACTTGCATATACTTCTGAATCACCCATGGAATCTTGAATGGTGGGACTTCCCTGGTGATCTAGTGGCTAAGACTCCATGTTTCCAATGCAGGAGGCCTGGGTTTGATCCCTCGTCAGGGAACTAGATCCCACATGCTGCAACTAAAGATTCTGAAAGTTGCAATGAAGATCTCATGTGCCTCAGCTAAGACCCGGCATGGCCAAAATAAATGAATGAAAAAAACAAAAATACTGAATGGTACCTGCTTCTAATTCCCAAGCTTATACTCAGTTATCAACTACAGGCTAGTCCTTTATCACTGGTCTCAGTGTGCACTGAGCATGAGACTCATAATTATGATCAAATTAAGAATAAGTAGATTATGACTATCTTAAGATCTACTAGAACAGTATATATTATGATGAGCATAATTAATTATTTGCTAACTGCTTTACCAAGGTATAGTTTATATACCATAAAATCACTCATTTTAAATGCACAATTCAGTGATTTTTAGTAAATGCACATAGAACTGTGCAATACTTATCATAATCCACTTTTAGAACATTTTCTTCATAGACACAGTTCATGTCAAAGAGAATTCTCTCTCATCATTTGTGAGCTCTTAGCTCAATAACTTAAAAATGCTCAAATCAAAACAAGATAAATACTGATATTTGACCCTAAAAGTTAGAAGGGTCAGAAAATGAAAATCCAGTATCCAATTAAAATAAATTGAAGTCAAATGTAATATAAATACCTTCTGTTTTTTGGGTAACATACTCAGTGCTTACAGAGAGCGTACTTAGAAAAAAAAAGAAAGGAGTTCTACGTCCTCTCCAGAGCAAACGACAAAGACTCAAATAAAGAAATGGAATGACCATTTCAAAGAAAAATCACGGATGTTCAATGTTCAATATTACCAGGAGAGACCCAAATTCACCTCAATTTTTTCAGTGTAGGACAATGAACTAAAACACAGGGAATACTTTTAAAATAATTATATTCACATACCTGATTTCTCTGGAAACAGAAATTACAGGCCCAAAGTTTTGCTCGATAATCAACCTGACTGTGAGAAGGATAAAATATTACATCCAGGTTCTATTTTCATTTTTAACACAGTACTGAGTGGGGGATTTTTGTAGAAACGAACACCTCGGGCATTAATACGTCTCTGGTCAATAACGTGTTTTAAGCTAGAAAACATTTACGTGTAAACTTCAAGTTCAGTTAATCTCAGAGATGTGTGTTCCTATGTGGGTGCATCAGTGGATGAAGGCACACAACACCTTCTCTGCAGCTCGAGTTCTAGCTAAGGACACAGAAAGGCTCCTTCAAGCAGCAACAGTGAATGGCTACTAAACCCTTTTTTCTCTTTTCTGACTTCCTAGATAATATTTAGAAGTTTGTGAGCTATAAAATTTATTCGTTACTTCCTATGGCCCCATTATCTAAACAGTCTTTATGATTTTCCTAACATCTTTACTTTTTGGATATGTGAAACTACTAAATTTTAGTACTAAAAAGTACATTTCACACAGGAAAAACTCCTCAGATTTGAACCACACTTAGTTCACTTGAAGAAGTTGGGTAGGAATGCTTCTGGGTTGATACACTTCCTAAAACTTGTTGTTTGCCCCCTGCTTTCTACATTTAGAAAATTAACATCAGGAGCTATTATTTTAAAAGAGCAGCAGCATCTTATACATGGGCACATCAAATAAAAGCAAGGAGAACGAAGTTAAAAGAAGTTAAAAAAAGTTCCCTTATATAAAAATTTTATCCTTTAAAGAGCATTTATGACACTCTTTATTTGTTTACAAATTCTTTGAAAGAGTGCCCACATTTACGAGAGCGATCACAGGTCACTATTCCAGGCGCAAAAAAAAGTTACACTTAACAATAATATCTTTTAAAAGCTCAAATTTCTTCTGCCTGTTACTTCTTCCTGCCGTACGGGATCACCATACCAGGTAGGTGCGACAGAACTGTCTAAAGCATTTGGATTTTTCTGGAAAAAGCTTTAAAGACACCAATAAAATGAACAGTTAAACCAAAAATAAACTGCAAAGCAGAAGGGAAAAACACCAACCAATCCTTTCCCTCCACCTCACCCCGTAAGTTCTAATTCTATTTGGAGTTATCAGGCCGGAGGGATTCCCAAAAGCACTCATTACCTAAGTATCTCACTATTCACTACTCATCTCAGATCTGACATCTTGCCCAAATGAATCACTTTTATGAGAATCACATAAACGTCGGAATTTACTGTAGTTATCCTTTCTACTGGTTTTTAAAAGAGTTCATACCAAAGTGGATTGAGAATGGCTTTGCAAGTTGGCCTGCTGCAGAGCACCGGTTCATACTGTACGGGAGGCAGGTCTGGTCGTTCTTTTAAAGGAGTAAGAAGACAAGCCAGGGGAACAACCATTCTTGTAGCCTCGAGTCTGCTGGAAGGCCACACATTCCAACTAAAACGCACGCCATCGCGTTCTTCATTCTGCTGAATGAACTCCAGGTATGTGGCCATTGTCTAAAAAAAAAAACTACAGATAAACCCTTAATTGTACTTGAAATTCCCAAATGAACTTCAAAAAAAAAGATGATGACCTAACTCAACATTCTTTAAACACTTACAGACGGAAGAACTTGTCACTGGAGGATGCCAACGTCTCACTTCTCTCTGACCCCCAAGGGTCAGTTAACTTTACTGCTACCTTTCCTGTTCCTTTCTCAAATCCCCGTTTCTAGCACTTAAAAAAAGTAAAAGGGGCGGAAGGTTTACAATCACTTGGTCATCTCTAAGCTGCATGCAGTTGAGTAAGAGTCATTTAAATCTCCTCAAACAGCACATTATCACTTCAGCCGAGCAGATTTCAACCCTGTGTTCAAGCCCTGTTTCAGAAGCTAGCTATCTTCCTCCCTGACCCCCTTTCCTCCTGATTCTATTTGAGTAAAACACTGTATTAAAATTTACATTCCAAGTGATCTTGGTTTTGTGCCCTTTTCCCTCTTTCCATTATTAACTACAGAGAAAAGACCCAGATACTGATGCTCAAATGCTATTCATGGAGTGAACAGCCCCCAGTTCTTACCCAAAGTACTTCTTGGGTCACCGGAATTAAAGGCCAGTGGACTACTACACTACATACACACCTCACCAGCACCTACCCTCTCACCACAGTCACTTATGCTCATGCCTTGAAAGATTCCAATTTTAACAGCCATCCAGATTAAGCACATTTTCCAAACTATAATGCCAATTCCCCTGAGTGCTCTATACATCCTGTTTACATACTAAAATCTAGGCTAATGTACAATTCAGCTATTAGGTAGGATTCAAGGGAACAAAAAGCTCAACAATGGGAAAAAAGGTAAATTAAGGAATCTGTTATATAAGTGGCCTCTAGTGCTCACTTATGCAATGCTAAATAATGACTGTCTCCAATTATTTTAAGATGTGCCATACTGTTCATAATTTGGACAAAGAGAACAATAAACAGCTTATAAATGTGAATGAATCGATTACTCTGCTACACAAAACATAGACCATAGAAATTCCAAATGTCTGTTCCAATTAAACCCCTGAGGCATATGTTATTTCTGGCAAAAGTGGGAAACTGAGGCACTATATATACAGAAACACTTCCACAGCTTCCTGGGCAGCAAAAGGTAATTTAGGTGGGAATGAAAGCACTCTCAGCAAGCACCTCAGCAGCCTTCATTAAGTGACCATTTTCCTTCTCAAAACATTTCATTACTAATAGGTACTGTATTTCCATCCTATGTCCCCAAGCATCTACATATTAAAACCTGCACTGTCCATTTGCCACTGCCTGTCTTCCCCTCACTCTTTCAACAGCATGGAATCTTAACTCTGGGCTCACAGCCAACAAGGAACTTCACCAGGTCAATAAATCCTCTGAAACTGCATGCAAAACTGTGTGCATGAGCCAACAGTGCATTTTTCTAGAGACGAGTCGACCACTAACATCGTATTTTCAAAGGGGAAAAGTTTCAGAATGGGTTAATAGCTGAATGGATGAACTTTGAACAAGTAAAACTCTAAAGATCCTGTATATGTATCTGTTAAAAAAAAAAAAAAATCTGTACCATTCATTCCACCTTAAGGGCATGACTTTTAAGGACGCAGCTAAGGCTAAGCAAGGAGTCCGAAGACCTGGGTTCTTAGCTCCGACTCCGTTACGAAGCGTAAATCATTTAACCTAATTCTAGAGTTCCTCAACTTTAAAATGGACGTTGGATCCTTCCGGACCCCCCTCCCCCGAGTCCGAGGGATTCTGTGCCCAAAACAGGCCCGCCGCCCCAGCTGGCGGGGACCGCGCCACTCTCAACAAACCCTTGGGTCACCGATCCCCTCAGTTCCTCCGCCTGCTCGGAAAAGGCCTCGCCCCAGGAGGAACCCACCCGCCCTCAGCAGAGACTCTTGTCCCAGCTCTCGGCCTCTCATCACCTGTGCTGTCCGCTCACCTGGCCCAGGGAGCTCACCTGTCCGCAGCCTTCCGCAACCACAGCTGCTAAAAGCCGGACTCCGGCTCCCACCACCAAGTCCACCTCAGCTCTAAGCCGATTGGTCAGCACTCTTGTGCGTCACTCCACGGCGCCGTCCGCTAGCCAATCAAACAGGGCCCGGGGGCGGGAGAGAGGAAGGAAGACACTCAGACAGGCTGCGCCGCCATATTGAAACAGGGCAAGATAGACACGCTTCATGCCTCAAAATCACAATTCCTCAGAATACACGTTTTTCCACGTTCACCTCTAAACCCTTCTGCCGCACGGAACACAGGCGCCTACATAACTGTTTTCTAGGCGCAACCAGGGCGCCTCAGGAGCTCACCGCCGTCCAATAAGACGTTCGCTCCCTTCAGGGGGAAGTCCCCCTCATCACCTTAGTTACCGGGAAGCGAGAACGATGACGTCAGGTACCGGAAGAGGGCGTGGCTTCTCGCAGAGGAAACCAAGTTGGACGGAAGGCGATCTCGGCACGCACGAGGGGGCGGAGCTAAGGGAGCCTGGGGTGCGTCAGCGCCGGGGTCCTGTCGGACTGTTTTTCGTCCTGTGGGCGTTCCTGTCCTGGTTTGTGCAGGTGCATTGACGCTCTCTGCGGGGCCTGGCATTAGTAAACAGTTCTTCTCTATCCGTCATCCTTCCACGAGAAGGTGAATAATTGGGAGCTGTCGTAGTCAAACATTTTAAGAGATTAACGAAACTCCTAACGGTTAGGATGCAACTTTCTAAAACCACCACTACCGTTTTACCCCCTCTAAGCGGCAAAACGGAGCGCGTTTGTTAATCTAATTCAGAGATACCGCCTCTGTATAGCATATAAGAATAAGCAAAATTATATAAATGTAAAACTATTCTTAGATCATAGCAAGGCGTCCAAGAGTTAATTAGCTCAAGTTAGTTCAGTTCAGTTCGGTTCAGTCGCTCAGTCGTGTCCGACTCTTTGCGACCCCATGGACTGCAGCACACCAGGCCTCCTGTCCATCACGAACTCCCAGAGGTTACCCAAACTAATGTCCATTGAGTCAGTGATGCCATCCAACCATCTCATCCTCTGTCGTCCCCTTCTCCCGCCTTCAATCTTTCCCAGCATCAGGGTCTTTTCAAATGAGTCAGTTCTTCACATCAGGTGGCCAAAGTATTGAAGTTTCAGCTTCAACATAGTCCTTCCAATGAACACCCAGGACTGATCTCCTTTAGGATGGACTGGTTAGATCTCCTTGCAGTCCAAGAGACTGTCAAGAGTCTTCTCCAACACCAAGTTAATATTAGTACAAAGTTTTAAATGACCAACAGATCATAGAAATAAGTTTCAAGTTGATGTACTCTGAAGTTACTGTTAATATGAAAATTTCTCAGGAATCCCCTCACCGTCTAATGGTTAGGACTCCCATGATCTCATTGCAGAGGGCCTAGATTCAGTCGCTGGTTGGGGAACTTAGCTCCCACAAGATAGGCAAATTCTATTCCCCTACGTAAGCCAATGAGAACAAAGCTCCTTTAAGACATGTAGTAATCTAATTTATTAGGACTCTCCAAAGTTACTTGCAGAAAAAGAAAAAAAGTTGAATAATGGTTCAGTTTTATTGAACAAATTTACAATTTTCATGTTTCTAAACCATTATGGAAGAGTAATGTTAGGGTTTTTTTAAGTAATTAAACTGGTGTAACTCTAGGACGTTCAAATCAATTATTCTCTGAGTACGGAGACACAATTAAGGTAATACACATTTGTGTTATATTTCACAGTGCAAAGATTTTACCATGTCCAAGCTCATGCTGCTTGCCCGCACAACAGGCTAATAAATCGGGAGACCACCTGTTGGGGCAAAGAATAGCAACTTTAATCTAAGAGCCAGCAGACCAAGAAGACTGGTTCCCACCAGGTTGAGGAGGAGATGTGTTGATTCTTTCCTGCACCCATTCACAGGTGGGTCTGGTGAGGATGTTTCCTGTGAACTAAAGAAACGTATTTTAGTAGCTTAACATGCAGCCATGGGAGGCAGAGTTCCTAAACTGGATCATTATGGACACTTTAAGCTTATAGACGACTTCCCTTTAGTGATTAAATTGAAGCAAAAGCAGTAGAATACAAAGTTTAAAGAAAAAGAAACAAATCCAGTATTGAGTCAGATTTATTCTTCTCTTTTACAGAAAGACATAGCTGGATTTTTTTTTAACCAAACATTGGAAGACTATCATTTGCCAAAAATTTTCTTGAGTTATTTGAACCTGGATTCCTAGTACTAGAAATTTCTGTAAGAAGGATTTTTTTCAATCTATCATATTGAAAGTATTAGAAATCTATTTATTTTAGGAATTTCCTTACTTTATGAATAGTGAATTTTAGGAATAGTTGATTTATGTGACTGTGTAGTTATCTTGATAAATGTGGGAAGGAAGAAAATTTCCTCTGTTCTTCTAGGTTCTTCTGGCTGGCTGAAAAATTAAATCAACATGAGACATTAGCAGGAGAAAATGAAACAAAATTTTAATAACATATACACAGGGGAAAGACCAGGTTAACTAAATAACTTATCAAAATGTTTGAAACCCTCACCTTAAAAACCATCCTCAGTTCAGTTCATTTCAGTCACTCAGTCACGTCTGACTCTTTGCGACCCCATGAACTGCAGCACGCCAGGTCTCCCTGTCCATCACCAACTCCCAGAGTCCACCTAAACCCATGTCCATTGAGTCACTGATGCCATCCAACCATCTCATCCTCTGTCGTCCCCTTCTCCTGCCCTCAATCTTTCCCAGCATCAGGGTCTTTTCAAATGAGTCAGCTTTTCGCATCAGGTGGCCAAAGTATTGGAGTTTCAGCTTCAACATCAGTCCTACCAATGAACACCCAGAACTGATCTCCTTTAGGATGGACTGGTTGGATCTCCTTGCAATCCAAGGGACTCTCAAGAGTCTTCTCCAACACCACAGTTCAAAAGCATCAATTCTTCGGCCCTCAGCTTTCTTTACAATCCAACTCTCACATCCATACATGACTACTGGAAAAACCATAGCCTTGACTAAACGGACCTTTGTTGACAGAGTAATGTCTCTGCTTTTTAATATGCTATCTAGGTTGGTCATAACTTTCCTTGCAAGGAGTAAGCGTCTTGTAATTTCCTGGCTGCAGTCACCATCTGCAGTGATTTTGGAGCCTAGAAAAATAAAGTCAGCCACTGTTTGCACTGTTTCCCCATCTATTTCCCATGAAGTGATGGGACCAGATGCCGTGATCTTAGTTTTCTGAATGTTGAGCTTTAAGCCAACTTTTCCACTCTCCTCTTTCACTTTCATCAAGAGGCTCTTTAGTTCTTCCTCACTTTCTGCCATAAGGGTGGTGTCATCTGCATATCTGAGGTTATTGATATTTCTCCTGGCAATCTTGATTCCAGCTTGTGCTTCCTCCAGCCCAGCATTTCTCATGATGTGCTCTGCATATAAGTTAAATAAGCAGGGTGATAATATACAGCCTTGATGTACTCCTTTTCCTTTTTGGAACCAGTCTGTTGTTCCATATCCAGTTCTAACTGTTGCTTCCTGACCTGCATACAGGTTTCTCAGGAGGCAGGTCAGGTGGTCTGGTATTCCCATCTCTTTCAGAATTTTCCACAGTTGATTGTGATCCACACAGTCAAAGGCTTTACATAGTCAATAAAGCAGAAATAGATGTTTTTCTGGAACTCTCAACTAAAGACTAAAGAGGATATTGAGGGTGTGGAGTGAGTTATCAGACATCATACAGTAAATAAGGGCAATGTGGTTGGGCAGATTAAACTCACTGCCTTCTTCATTCATAACTTTCTAGAGATGTGGTCATCCTCTTCCTAGTACAAGGAGGGAGACAGCCTACAAATGGAGATCCTTCTTACAAATATAAATGTTTCTTACAAAAGGATAATTCCTACTGGCTAAGAGTTTTTTCCAAGTCTGCTGTTTCTTAGAAAATAACCAGCTTAAAATAATTAATACACCAAGAGACATATTTGGGGGAAGCAAATTCTATTCCCCTATGTAAGCCAATGAGAACAGAGCTCCTTGAAGAAATGTAGTAGGCTAATTTGTCTCTAAGATATTAAGAAGAGGTGGCAAGAATACACAGAAGAACTGTACAAAAAAGATCTTCACGACCAAGATAATCATGATAGTGTGATCACTCACCTAGAGCCAGACATCCTGGAATGTGAAGTCAAGTTGGCCTTAAGAAAGCATCACTACGAACAAAGCTAGTGGAGGTGATGGAATTCCAGTTGAGCTATTTCAAATCCTGAAAGATGATGCTGTGAAAGTGCTGCACTCAATATGCCAGCAAATTTGGAAAACTCAGCAGTGGCCCCAGGACTGGAAAAGGTCAGTTTTCATTCCAATCCCAAAGAAAGGCAATGCCAAAGAATGCTCAAACTACCGCACAATTGCACTCATCTTACACACTAGTAAAGTAATGCTCAAAATTCTCCAAGCCAGGCTTCAGAAATATGTGAATCGTGAACTTCCAGATGTTCAAGCTGGTTTTAGAAAAGGCAGAGGAACCAGAGATCAAATTGCCAACATCTGCTGGATCATGGAAAAAGCAAGAGAGTTCCAGAAAAACATCTATTTCTGCTTTATTGCTGT
>NW_011494635.1:75382-76245 GCF_000754665.1 Bison bison bison | reverse complement strand
TTTCTGTGAGTATGGTTTCAGTGTGTCTGCCCTCTGATGCCCTCTTGCAACACCTACCGTCTTACTTGGGTTTCTCTTACCTTGGGTGTGGGGTATCTCTTCACGGCTGCTCCAGCAAAGCATAGGTGCTGCTCCTTACCTTGGACGAGGGGGATCACGATGGTGTGATTCACTCACCTAGAGCCAGACATCCTGGAGTGTGAAGTCAAGTGGGCCTTAAGAAAGCATCACTACGAACAAAGCTAGTGGAGGTGATGGAATTCCAGTTGAGCTATTTCAAATCCTGAAAGATGATGCTGTGAAAGTGCTGCACTCAATATGCCAGCAAATTTGGAAAACTCAGCAGTGGCCCCAGGACTGGAAAAGGTCAGTTTTCATTCCAATCCCAAAGAAAGGCAATGCCAAAGAATGCTCAAACTACCGCACAATTGCACTCATCTTACACACTAGTAAAGTAATGCTCAAAATTCTCCAAGCCAGGCTTCAGAAATATGTGAATCGTGAACTTCCAGATGTTCAAGCTGGTTTTAGAAAAGGCAGAGGAACCAGAGATCAAATTGCCAACATCTGCTGGATCATGGAAAGCAAGAGAGTTCCAGAAAACATCTATTTCTGCTTTATTGACTATGCCAAAGCCTTTGACTGTGTGGATCACAATAAACTGTGGAAAATTCTGAAAGAGTTGGGAATACCAGACCACCTGACCTGCCTCCTGAGAAACCTGTATGCAGGTCAGGAAGCAACAGTTAGAACTGGACATGGAACAACAGACTGGTTCCAAATAGGAAAAAGGAGTACATCAAGGCTGTATATTGTCACCCTGCTTATTTAACTTATATGCAGAGCACATCATGAGAAATGCT
>NW_011494635.1:51129-75282 GCF_000754665.1 Bison bison bison | reverse complement strand
CTGGGCTGGAGGAAGCACAAGCTGGAATCAAGATTGCCAGGAGAAATATCAATAACCTCAGATATGCAGATGACACCACCCTTATGGCAAAAAGTGAAGAGGAACTAAAAAGCCTCTTGATGAAAGTGAAAGAGGAGAGTGGAAAAGTTGGCTTAAAGCTCAACATTCAGAAAACAAAGATCATGGCATCTGGTCCCATCACTTCATGGGAAATAGATGGGGAAACAGTGGAAACAGTGACAGACTTTATTTTTGGGGGCTCCAAAGTCACTGCAGATGGTGACTGCAGACATGAAATTAAAAGATGCTTACTCCTTGGAAGGAAAGTTATGACCAACCTCGATAGCATATTGAAAAACAGAGACATTACTTTGCCAACAAAGGTCCGTCTAGTCAAGGCTGTGGTTTTTCCAGTGGTCATGTATGGATGTGAGAGTTGGACTGTGAAGAAAGCTGAGCGCTAAAGAATTGATGCTTTTGAACTGTGGTGTTGAAGAAGACTCTTGAGAGTCCCTTGGACTGCAAGGAGATCCAACCAGTCCATTGTGAAGGAGATCAGCCCTGGGATTTCTTTGGAAGGAATGATGCTAAAGCTGAAACTCCAGTACTTTGGCCACCTCATGCGAAGAGTTGACTCATTGGAAAAGACTGTGATGCTGGGAGGGATTGGGGGCAGGAGGAGAAGGGGACGACAGAGGATGAGATGGCTGGATGGCATCACTGACTCGATGGACGTGACTCTGAGTGAACTCCGGGAGTTGGTGATGGACAGGGAGGCCTGGCGTGCTGCGATTCATGGGGTCACAAAGAGTCGGATACGACTGAGCGACTGAACTGAACTGAACTGAATTTGTCTCTAAAGTTAGTAAACCATTTCACTCACAACAAAAGGTGAAGACCTTTCTTTTTCAAAATATGTATTTATTTCTTTCAATTTTGGTTCCACTGGGTCTTCATGCTGTGCCTGGGCTTTCTCTAGTTGCAATGAATGTGGGCTATTCTGTAGTTGTTGCGCACAGGCTTCTCAGTTGCAGTGGGTTCTCTTGTTGCAGAGCACAGGCTCTAGGTGCATGGGCTTCAGCAGTTGGGGCTGGCAGACTCTAGAGCACAGGCACAGTAGTTGTGGTGCACTGGCTCATTTCTCCGTGCCACATGGAATCTTCTTGAGCCAGGGATTGAGCCTATGTCCCGTGCATTGGCAGGTGGGCTCTTACCCACTGAAACACCAGGGATGTCCCAAGACCTTTCTTGGTTACAGCCATGAAGACATAGACATGAACAGAATATAAAACAAAGAATGTTGTCTGCTATCCATTTCTACAGGGATCAGTCATGAGGCACTAGAGCCTCTGACATACCATACACCCTGAGAAGAATTCAATACAAAACCCAGGATGAAACATTAAGTGTTTTGGATATACATGCCCCTAGACAGGCTAGTGAACACAAGTTAATATGCTTGATACACAGTTAGGCCAAACAATATCGAAACATCAGAGCCTGGAGTAGAGAAAGGTTTATTGAAGGCCATTCAAGGTAATGAGTGGCTCACGCCCCCCCCCAAAACCCAGAACTCCCCAAAGGGTTTCAGCAAAGCTTTTTTTTTTTTTTTTAAATAACTAGGCTTTGAGTTCTAATTCTTTTTTTCCCCCCCATTCCCCTGCTGCTATTGACTGTTATTGGCTGATACTGACTATTCTACTAAGAACCATTTTGAAATCAGGAATCTGCAACTAATAAAACGGGTTGTGTTCTGCTTTTAGGAAATGAAAACACATTTTCTATAGAAATATTAGTAATTTTAGGTAAGAGATAACACATTCTCGGAATACCACATTCTGTTCCAAATAAGGGGGGTTGGGGGGATGAGAGCACTAGTGGTTTACATCTGCTGGAACCCCTCAAGATTTGCCCGTGCTTCCAGTGGAGCAGGTGGACCAGCAGCTCACAGGAATACGCGCTTTCCACCCCGGAACTACAATTCCCAGAATGCCACGGGGCAGGCTCCCCGGTTGATCAGGCTCCTGAGCACCATAGGTCTGCTGCACACATGGCGGCTCCATGCAAGGCAGTGATCATCCCGGGGAATGGGGGCGAGGATGTGGCCACCCACGGGTGGTACGGCTGGGTGAAGAGGGAGCTGGAGCAGGTAGGAGCCGCGCCGACCTGCGCTGGGAGGGTCGGCCTGGCGTCGCAGGGCCCTCCGCTCCCACCCCTTGCAAAGCCCTGCCGCCCTGTCTTAGACTCTGCAAGGAGGGCTGGAAATCGGGCTGGTGAAGCAGGCTGGAGGGCTTCTCTGAGGCTAGAGTCCTAGCTTCACCTCTAGAAACTAGAGAACGCCCACTCCCCGTATCTCCTGCAGGTTCAGATAATTTACCTGTCTCCTCTGCTCTCTTTTAATTCATAATGTTGATATATACAAAGGATGTACGTAACACGTGTGTTCATCCTGAAGCACGATGTAATCAATACCTGAGAGTCCTGTCACCAAGCCGAAATCTAGAACCTTCCCAATACCTTCAGAGCCACCTGTATGTCCCTCCATCCCATTTCCCTGCCCTCTAAGCCAGTGAATCAGTGAAGTTGTTCAGTCGTGTCCAACTCTGCGATCCCATGGACTTTAGTCCACCAGGCTCCTCCATCCATGGAATATTCCAGGCAAGCGTACTGGAGTGGGTTGCTATTTCCTTCTTCAGGGGATCTTCCCCAGCCAGGAATAGAACCCAGGTCTCCCACATTGTAGGCTAACGCTTTACCTTCTGGGCCACCAGGGAAGCCTGTCTGTTTTTAAATTCAGTCCACTCTGAAAAAAATGTGCTTTTCAACGTCCATATGTATGCTTTAAACAATACCTTGGTAAATTTGGCTTCTTTGTGAGTTTTATAACAATGGCATCTGTGTTGTCTTCTGCAGATTGAATTTTTTTTTTAAACCCTCTTCTGTAATTAGGTAATGACTGTTTCCTGAGTTGCCAACCCACTCCAGTGTTCTTGCCTGGAGAATTCCAGGGACGGGGTAGCCTGGTGGCCTGCTGTCTATGGGGTCGCACAGAGTCGGACACGACTGAAGCAACTTAGCAGCAGCAGCAGAGCAGGTCTAGAATAAAATCTCAGGCTTATGGCTGAGAGCCACGATGGAGCTAGAAAAGCTGTCCAGGAGGATGGGATCTCCCACTCTCTGTACCAGCTTTGTGCACATCTTACCTATTCCCTGGAGCATAGTTGGATTGGCTCCAGGTCTGGAGCCCTCTGTCTACATATACACTGGTGGTGATAAATGGAGATTTGTAGATGCACATATAGAGATCTGCAGAGCTGGCTGGATAGAGAACTACTGACAGGTGGCAGTTCATGAGGAGGGACTGTTTGTTCATATTTAATCCTATACCATTTAATCCACTTCATTTCATAATAGAAGCAAATACTTACTGAATTGATAAAGCTCATATCAGGTGTCTCATTTCTTATTAGCCATTACTAGTTGTAACTAAGTGCCTTATAATAGTTTTTTCTTTCCCCCTCATATTGTAGATACCTGGTTTCCAGTGTTTGTCTAAAAACATGCCTGACCCAAGTAAGTTTTTTAAATGTATCTTTAAAAAGCCCACTCTTGTTGGGTTTCAATCTTGCCATTTTCTGGTAGAGAAGCCGAAGGGAATACATACCTCAGGATGAATGATGGCAAGTATTTGAGGGGAGGAGGCTACAAACCAAAAGATGTGATAGAAAGTTCTAGGAGGAGCAAGAAGAGCACCCAGGGTTGGTAAAACTTAATTTTCAACTTTGTAAGCAACTTGATTTTCCCTTCTATAATCAAATATTTTCAGGCAGAATTCATAGGTTTTTCATTTCAGGCAGAGATATGACAAAAGTTATAGCATCTCTATGAGATCCTAATAATAGAAAATGTAACTTTGCCACTTTTGTTCTGAGCATGTCTGTGACTTGTCTCAGGAATTTCCTTCTTGGAAAGAAAGAGTATATGTGGACGTCAACTTGAGAGACAATGTTGTCAACAGGATTTCTGTTTTTCAGTTGAAAAGTTTACATTAAAACTTCAGAGTTGTATTTTTTCTTTAGTATTTCCTTACAAGAACATGGTAAAAAAATAAAAACAAAATTATTTACCCAAACTACAGATTTGAGTCTTTCCAACAGCAACACAGGAAACTTTGGCTCCATGAAAAAAGCCCCATCCCCTGTTGGGGTCCTGTAGTTTACTGAGCAATCCTGTGTTAGAAGGGTGGGCAGGACTGAGCTAAGACTGCCCCTGTTGAGTGACAGACTCTTCCTTTCCCCTGAACCGCAGTCACAGCCCGAGAGAGCATCTGGCTGCCCTTCATGGAGACGGAGCTGCACTGTGACGAGGAGACCATCATCATTGGCCACAGCTCTGGGGCCATCGCAGCCATGAGGTTCGGTCCCTGTTGAATGTCACCCCTTCCCCCGCCCCTGCCATGGGCTGCAGCCGTGCTTGCCTGGGAAATAGCTGGTGCATGTCTTAAGTTTCCACTGCAGAGGAAACAGTGCTGCCCTCAGAAGTGGTAATATGATCTGTCCTAATTTCTTCCTCGTTTGGTTAGTGGATTAAAGAAATGTAATTCACTCAGACACGGATACAGTGATCCTTTTAAAACAAGAGTGCCTCCAAACCCCAGCAGCTCCTGACCCCCCCAGAAGAATATCTCGGCCTTGAACACCACCACCACCCATGTCATCTCTGCCATCTCCCCATAGCTGCCCCCTGCCTGGCTTATAGACCTCACCGCAGTCCTTGAAAACTCTGAGCACACGCCTTCCTCAGGCCCGTGCTGGCCATCGTCCTACCTGGACTTAGTCCCGAGACAACCTGTGTGGCCTTCTTCTCTCTTAAGTCTCTGCTCCACGTCACCTTCCAGTGAGGCCTTCTGGAATCACTCCCTGTGAAACAGCAACCTCACCTCACCTCACTGAATCTTACTCCCTTTATATCTGTGATGCCCCTTATTATCTATAGCACTTTTTATCATCTGACATCCTATTCATTTCTTGTCTGTCTCCTGCCACTCAAATGTAAACTCCATTAGGTGGGACTTTGTTATTCTGACACCGAATCCCCAGCCTGGGGGAGTGTCTGGCATATGGTAGGTGCTCAGTAAATCCCTATGGAAAGGTGGAAGCTGTCAACCAGCCCCACCCCCAGTCCTTGGGGTTCACGGGCACATCCCTGCTGCCCTATTAGAACGTCACCCTGCAGGCTTCTAAGGCCTAGAGTAAGGACAGAGCTGGCTGAATAGCCTGTTAGGGTTGGGTTTCCTCATTTGTGAGGCTGGATGACAAAGGATTATTGTTTTATGTGGCCTCTTGTCCTACTCAGTCTCTCAGGATGTCACATGAATTGTTTGTCAGAGAAATCTTGCCAGGTCCCATAACCTGTAAGCCACACCTGTTGAAGCTACAAGAATGCTTTCTGATGTGGACCTGCAGAATCGTGGTAGGCGTAGTGTTCACAAGCTGCAATGGGTTGTCTGGAAAATGAAGAAATCACTTTATGCCAAAATCTGTACCAACTCAAGGCCAGCTGAATTTTTCTCAGGCCGCTGCTAATAACCATGTGCCTTCTTTAAAGGCAGGAGCCCCTTCCTGACCCCAGTCTCTGCTCAGTAAGGGAACTACCTACACCGTCAGCTGAGCGTCTGCTTGCTGGGCACTGTTTGAGGGAACAGGGCCAGAAACAGCAAGAAGGCCCAGACCTGCTGGGGGGGAAACAGATGTGACACAATGCAAACGAGTAACAGCACAGAGTGCAGCATCGTGTGAGAGGCAAGGTTCTGCAGTAGGACACAGACCACCCGCTCCCGTCACCTGGGCTGGGGAGGTGTTATGCCTTAGAGTGCTGATTCCTGGGCCTCGCTCTCAGTCCTCTGAACAGATGCTCTGGGGCCGAGCCAGGGAAACTGCGCGTTAACCAAAAGGTAAAGCCAGTGCAGGCTGAAGGTGGATGCACCCACACATCGAGATGAATGATTACCCTTGTTATGCTTATTCCAGGCGAGGCCTGCACTACTTTGAGAACTGAGTAGAAGCTCAGGTAGCCCAGGTGAGGCAGTTGCCTGCTGGGCTCCTAGTTCTCCTGCAGTTTGCTTGCTCTTTTTCATACCAAGCTCAGCAGCCTGCACCATGTGCTTTCTGTAGGCTGAGTCAAGTGATTTTGGGTGGCTTACTGCCTTTCTGGGAATTACATTTAACACTAGACATAAGCTACGTCATTCCTGTCTCTCCAGGTACGCCGAGACCCACCGGGTGTATGCTATCGTGTTAGTGGCTGCGTACACATCTGACCTGGGGGATGCGAACGAGCGTGCAAGCGGTAAGTCTGAAAGCAGAGACCCCGGGGAGAGCCCCTCCTGTAGTCAAGGGGCTCCATGATAAAACAGCACTGTCTTCTGACAGGCTAACAAGACGTTTAATCGCACATGAGAAATACTCACCACCCATCTAGATATAAGGTAGGCACTTAGAGCGGTGGACCAGCTTGTAATCCACAATCTAGAACTGAGCCCCCGAACCACACCTTCCCTCTTCACCAGTAGCCACAGTATCAAGCCCTACAGATCGGCAAACTCACAGTGGGGTTCAGATTCTTCATGTCCCTGCTGTGGTCTTCACTAGAGCAGCTAGAGTGGAAATGGTCCACGGCACTGAGATGCTCGGTGTTTTTCTCACAGGCTACTTCAGCCGGCCCTGGCAGTGGGAGAAGATCAAAGCCAACTGCCCTCACATTGTGCAGTTTGGCTCCACTGATGACCCTTTCCTTCCTTGGAAGGAACAACAAGAAGTGGCCGACAGGCTGGAAGCCAAATTGTACAAATTCACTGACCGCGGCCATTTCCAGAACACGGAGTTTCATGAACTGGTTAGTGCAGTCGGGTCCATGCTGAAAGTACCAGCGTAGACAGGATGGCTCCTGCTATCTGCATACCAACATGGGAGGAGGGCAACTATCAGATTATTAATAGTCGACAATCTCTATTATCACGTGAATACTGACACATAAAACAGATCCAATTAAGGCCCAAAATACCTAAAAAAACACGTTTCAGTTTTCAAACAGCATTTTTGTTCTCAACAGAATCTACATCTCCTCAAATTGCTATGACCTAAAATATTCTTTTTCCCACTTGGAAAGGGACAGGGGACAGCTTAACCACCCTTACCTGTCCAAAGTGAGTAAGAGTAAGACAGAAACAAAACCTAGGTTTCCTGACCCCCCCAGTTCAGATTAAAACAGGTTTCATGTTACGATGAAGGAGCTGCACTGCTCTCTGACATAAAACTTTTGTTTTCGGGGAAAGAAAACATGACTGAAGGCCCAGCGTTGGTGAAGAGCTCTGAACGCTCTTCAGTTGGGAGCTGACCCCAGATGTTAACCCAGACCAAGTCCTTCCCCTTTGACACCTGACCCCTCACCCTCAAACACGTCGAGAGTGACACATAAGGAGGTGGAGGCAGGGGTGTGCAGGGGCAGGTGGTGAACATAAGAAGAGCTGACTGGATCAGCAAGGATCGGGCCAGACCACTGAGGCCAACCGGGCAATGAACAGGGAGAACTCCTGGGCCCTGTTGCCATGTGGGAATTTTTGCCAAGATATTGCCAATCTTTCTGATTTTTCAATCAAATTTATACAGTGGGTTTTAAATTTAGGGACTATTGTGTGTGTGTGTGTATATATATATATGTATATAATCCATATGTACATGAATTATGTTCAGTCCACAGACATATGGGTTATGTTAGCTGGCAACTACAGTGTAAATAAATTTACAAACACTGTGAGACACAAAGTTCAGGCCACCCCTGTGTGACCTCTGCCTTAGGTATTCCCTTAGCCAGGTGCTGTAAATGGTTCTCTGTAAAGCCTGAGAAAAGCCTGAGAAAAGCCTGAGAAACAGATATTATGTCAAAGGACAAAGTCATGGAACAATTTGGATTCTGTTACAGTCTTAAATATTTTAAAAAATGATCTTTCCACGCCTCAAGTTTTGTTCTGTAAAATGCTCCACCTTTCAGTTTCCATGGGCCTTGAGATCTCTTTTAGCATCATTCCATGATTTTTCTTCTAATCACACTCCCTCAAAAAACCCTTTCTCATTTTCCAATGTTTTTTGGCTATGATGATCCCTAAGTATTGCCTCAAACACTTTCCAGTAAATTCACACCTGACATTTGCTTCAGTAATGTGAATTCCCACCATTTACACCTCATGAAGATTCAAAGCTATCATTTGAAGCTGAAGAGTCTTGATTTCTAAATGTGCTTTTAAAAAGTCAGGAGACAGTCTCTAAGCTTTCAGCAGTAACTACCTTAGGGGGCTGGGAATCTTGCTAGGTATGGTGTGGTGGACATCTCTTGTTTACTTTCTATAGCTGGGAATGTTCTGAGTTTGCTGGGCTGAATGTGTCTTTTATAACTAAAAATAAATCTGATGAGTTAGTGAAAAGCAAAGTAGATAAATCAGTTGAATAATTTTCTTAAGAGAGATTGTGTAGCACTGATATGACTAAGCCTGTAATCAAAGTTCGATTCTGTTTGAATTATTTGGCAGTAGTAATTGTTCTATATATGTTCTTTCTTGTTTTCTGCAGTCCTTTCTTAAAAGTAAAAACTTATACAAATAACAGTCCATAATACTTTGTTGTACTCTGTAGAAAAAAACAAATACATACAATTGAAAAATAATTAACTTCGCTATTCTTCTTTCCTATAAAAGTAACGAGTTTGGAGCCATATGGCAGTCCAGCTGTGCCACTCAGCATGGCAGCCAGTAGCCTCGGGGAGCCAGCAAGACAACGTGCAGTTCTTCACTCATGGAAGCCACAGTGCAGGTGCTCTGCCATCATGGGTGACTAGTGGCTGCCTTGCTGGACAAAGATACAGAGCATCTCCATCCTGAGAGAAGGTTCCCCTGGACAGCGCTGTGCTAGAGCACATGATACATTCTTCCCTCACCCACCAACACAGTCTAAGTGACTCCACTGAGTTACTTTTGAATGGTTTGCTTAGTTGATCACGATAAAAATTACCGCCCTATAAAACTTACTCATCACCAAACCGAGATCAGAGAAGTTACATGACAGAATCCCACATGAACTATTCATGAAAACTATCAGATCGTGGCCTTTCATGATTCTCTGTTTGACTCTGTACGTACAGATCAGTATAAAGCAGAGACAGGCCTTGACAGACTCCAGGGAATATCTGTGTTCAGGTGAGCAAAATGCCGTACACTAAACGGAGATCAGCTGTGAGGAGTAGGACTTCACGTCCAGTTGGACTTTGTGGTGTTGTGAGCCTAGAGCCCCACAGTTTGTTCTCGTCAGAACTTACTCCTATAAATATCCATGTAACCAACATCAGAGGTGCTGTATTTTTAAATCACCTCTTCCCTTCTTAATATTCAGAATGAAAAACAGGCTAAGGGGAAAAAGTTTAAAGGGACTCTTTAGTCTGGTAGGTAAGGAATACTTATGGTTTAGCCACAGACTGTCAACTTTAAACAATCTCTGGCCCTCAATATATAGTACAAAATCTGTATTAAAAAAAAAAAAAAATCTGTATTTAAAACGCAAACTGGTTCCTTCTTTCTACTTCTGACTCTGACAGGCCAGGTCCCAGGGGAGGCAGATACTCATCCTACCAGTCCACTCTCAGGGGAACCGAAGCCCTCTGTAGTTTCTGGCTCCCAGACCCTTCTGGATCTAAAACATACCCAATAATTGAAATGATCTCTGTTTCAAACACCAGTGTCATCAAATGCTAATTCTATAGAGCTCACCACAGAATTTATATGGTTCTTACAAACTGGTTACTGAGCTGAGTTTTATTTTACTATTTATCTCAAAATAACCCTTTGTGATGGTTCTTCAAACTGAGGTTTGAACCCAGGCCCCAGGAGTAACTTTCCTTTCCCTTGGCCCCTGGCTTTTGACCTGGACACAGAAACCTTTAAGTGGTGCCACAAAGTGAAAGTACGACAGCTGAGATCCTAAAAAGCCCTATAGCTGAATTCTGTGCAACAAAACATGAAGTGACCTATTGTTTTCTGTTCACCTAAGGATTGGAACTGAAAGTGCTATTGAAACTGAGGACAGTTATAACAACTTCTTGCTTAGTTCAGACCTGTTATATATGGAAACAAATTGAAGATAGGATAAGGAAAGAAGAATGATACTCCCTTCCCCCCCCAAAAGGAATGGAAGGCAATGGATTATTTTTAGTTTTAATTTTAGTTAAATAAGAATCTAGGGGAAAATTCTAGCAAATAATACAATTGAGCCACAGACTTTAACAACAAAGAGCCAGGGAAGATATTCCCTTTAGGATGAGAACAATGAACATTTATGCACTGAAAACATGTCCTTGACAACAGTCACCGTTTGGGTTTGAGGTAAGTACACCAATGTAATCCTCAGAAAGAACATTTCTGACATAAAAAGGCATCAGTAGTGTGTGGAAAGGGATGCTCTGCTGTCTCCCACCTCATGCTCCAAGTCTGCGTCCTCCCCTGCTATTCCTCCTTCCCCACTTTTCGTTTCTTCTCAATGAAACCGTGGAGAAAACAGAAATGGTGACACTGAGCCATATGTAAAAAATTCCCAATGAAGACCTTGATAAACACCTTTAAAACAGGCATTTTAAAGTTCTGACCATTATCACAGTCCTTGGCGAATACTGACTCGCTGGCTTCTTTTCTTGTGAATCATCAGAAATCTCGAAAGTTCCAACAGGTGGTCTTCCAGAGGTTCTAAGTATTTTACTTACTGAAGAATGGATTTCTCCACTAACCTTATTATCTGTTTCATACCCTGCTGACTACACTATCAATATAAATTTAGTCTTCATAGATTAAAAAAAAATATTTTTCTGTAGCAGCAAGTCTGTACCTTGAATGCTGTCAAGGGAGTGTGATGTTCCATCATGAATTAAATTATTTGCTCCTGAAGTAACTTCATTTGCAAAACGTCAGCAAAGTTCATAGTTCTCTATTAAAATTCGAGCCACTCTGTCATGTAAATACAGTTAGATGGTGAAATCTCACCACCTTCATGGCAGTCATCAAAAACCTTTAGAAAAGAAAAAAGGTTACATTCAAACTCAAGTTTTAAAATTAGTATATTATAGGTAATGTCTTAAATATCAACTAAAACTAAAAATTCTAACAAAATATCCAATATTTCAAGCATTTATTTAAAGCAATATTAAAAACAAAACTTTCAAAGTGAAAGGTTAGGTCCTGGAAGAAGTCCTGCTCTGATCATGGTTGCCACAGCACTAAGCTGACTAGTCTACCTGTCCACTGGGCAGAAGGCAGGCAACGGTCCAGGATCGGAGATCTGTACACACAAATGACTTAATCTTAACTAATCAAGTGTTTCATATTTAGTCACCTTCCTTTTTGTGAAAGTGCTAAATAGAATTCCCAACAGAGCAGCCTTTTTTCTGGGAGTTGAAACCAGGGCATGAGCTGTAGACAATAGAAAGCAGACAGGCAGTCCGAGAATATACACACCACAAGAGCAGGGACAGAGCCTGCAGCATGGGTGGGAACGAACAAATGACGAGTGTGGGCGTGCTACAAGGGAGAACATGTCACCTCCGGGTGTGAGGCCTGGTTGTCAAGTCTCAGCTGAATGCTCTCAATCTTCCTTGCCCTAAGTCCCCTCACACTAATACCACTAGCTCTAAGGGTGCAGGAGGATTATGAGACCACAGACATTTTCAAAAACATGTCTGGCCCACAGCAGGTTCTCACCAAACCCCATTACCCTCCCTACTTAGGTGAAATGGTTAGCCCTCAGCAAAAACTGCATTTTGCAGGGAACTCTCAATGTATGCTCAAAGTATGTGGCAGCCTGGATGGAAGGGGAGTTTGGAGGAGAATAGATACATGAGTAAGTATGGCTGAATCACTCTGCTGTGCATCTAAAACTATCACATGGTTAATCGGCTATACCCCAATAAAAAATAAAAGGTTAAGAAAAGAATTGTGCATTTTGGGATCAAGAGCAGAAAACCAATTTCCTTAAGGTGGTTATTATAGGGAAGAATGTAAGGTGATGACATGCTCACTAAAGGTCTGTCATCAAGGTTACATGGTGCTTTCAGCAGCTCTTGCTGGTACGTTAAGTTAGGTGGCATCTGCAGTCGCAGGCAGTAAAGTAGAAAAAGAAGCCATTTTAACTCACTGGGCAGAGTCCGCAGGGTGCCCGGACCAAGCCTGTGGGCGGGATGATGGGACTGACCGCCCGGTAGAGTTTCATGTGTCCGTCCACACTGCCAACGGTGCCCTCTTTGGCAGCAATGATCGTCATCTCTACTTTCCCATCATAAATGAGTGTATTCAAGATGGTCTCTATGTCCTCCATGGACAGCTCCACCTACAAAAGCAGTATGTTAGAAAGGACTCAAAACAAGGAGTCATCCTTCTGGAGGGTGCTGATAACAGTAAAAGGTTACAATTCTTGATGAAGTGGGGAAGGATTGTGCTACAGTAACTGAAATCACAAAGAAGTTGAACAATGGCCTGAGTGAGAGTAGACCACTCAGATTCCAGGGATAGAGCACTGAGCTCACTGCTGAGCTTGATACCTGCTGATGTCTTCGCCCTCCTAGGAGGATCTAGACTTGTCACATTTCTTTAGCAAGAATCTGATGGAGATTTATAAAAATGCTTAAGCAGAAAGGTACTTTAGACAGCAAATAGTCCAAATTCCTGTGCTGTTTTTTTTAAATAAAAGAGAACTGGAGAGCAGAAATGAAAATGACTTGTCCAAGCAGCCACTTCAGCATCTTCTCTGATGGTGAGGGGCAATTAAGCACAGTGTCCATATGTACAGATCTTCCAAAGAATGTGCTGACAGTGCCACTTACATCTCCTAAGTAGGAAGCTACCAATAAATGACAACCGATACTAATGACGGATGTTTGGCACATATGTTGAAATGTCCCCAGGAGAGTCAAGAACTTGTCAGAACAGACTTTTGCATCTGGTAGTGAAATGCATGGCCAGGCTTCCACCCTGCTGCTCTGGAGCCCAAGCTCAAGGACATACAGTTCAGAAAGTGCCTCACGGCCAGGACTGCCTTTGCCTGCCTGGCTTAGGACAGTGGGTTCTACATTTTGCGGATTCTGTAGAACATACACAGATATCACCTGAGAAGAGGGTCTGGGCCAGATGTGTTTAGAATACAGTGTAAACCATATCCCTACAATGAAGCAAAAGTTTTTAAAAATAAGATGAAAATTAGAGACTGGGCTCTGACCTTACTGATTCCCAATTCACAGATATACTTCCACACTTCATGTGATGAAGCAAATGAACTATTTCTTTGTATCATTGGATTCTGTTTGCTTTCTCGTGCGGTTTCTGCCTATTAGGGTAGAAATATAAATTTCATGAAGAATACCAGTACCTTCTGAACACAATTTCTATAGAGGGTAATCAACAACAGGACCTATTTTGTTTAGGAAAAAGGACCAATTTCAGTATTTTCAATTCCTATAAGATACAATATGTATGATTAAACATTCCTTATGAAAAAACTTAAAAAAAAAAAAGAAAAACCACTTGGAGGGATGTTTCCTCAGTTATAGCTCACCTTGGTTTGTAGGAATTTAAAACACTGTTGGTTAAGCACCTCCACAAATTCAGATTCAAAATCCTGGTCACTGTACCAGGCCCCACCTGTCACAGAGCGGTCTGGCTGCAGGTTATAGAGCATATACACCTTCTTTTTTGAGGCCTAGGGGAAAAAACCACACACACAGCAGACGGTTAAAAGGTAACAAAGCAGTTTTCCAAAACTAAGACTTAAAAACCCCAAAACTTTATATTTCACACCAGTGTGGGATTTACAGAATTACTGGGACTACAGGACAACATACCAAGTCGCCTTGTGCTTGGCTTCCCCTATTAACACCCGACATTATCAGAGTACATCTGTTATAGCTAATGGACTAAAGCAGCATCTCCAAATGGTCCAATGTGAGCTACAATTTTGAAAATGTTTTTTGATCAGTTGTTTTAAATCATGACATAGCCGAAAGAACGATAAACACCTGAAATATCCTTGGAGCAATATATGTACAGTGAACATTCAAGAGAAGAAAAGAGACTGTTACTCACTGCCACAGACTTAACGGCTTTGATAAGCTTTTTACTTTCCAAATTCTTTAGAATTTTGTTAATTTCTGTTAATGGCAAGTTGCTTTTGTATCGGATATCTCTGCTCCATATTCCTGTAAGAAAGTAAAGTAAGATAAGTTTAATACTATAGGATTTGTGTTTCTTTTCCCATTGCTTATATCTCATTGTAAATCTAGCAAAATATGTATATAATCCTGGAGCATTGCTATAGGAAAAATGACGCACAGGTAAGAATCTCAGATAAAGTAACAAAAATATGCAAAAAAGTTGTATGTTCCATTTTCTAACTGGAAATTTCTTGGAATGCTAGCATGGTACCTTTTAAAAATCATATGATAAGGGACATTTTTCTAAAGGAAGGAAAATCTTGATGTCATTGAATTAACATACATTGGCCTTTCCGTGCCCTCCTACATTCCAGCCTCTTTTTTCTAAAATTTCACTTTAGATCGTATACTGTGAAAAACAAACTTAAGTTTGGGTCAGGGTCAGTTGCCATCCTCAATGGAGAGTAATTAAAAAAAAAAAACCTTTAGAGAGCATCTATGTGTATGTATGTCCACTATATTTGGAAAACAGAAAGATTACAGTTCTTACAGTCACTAAGAACCTGTGCAGAAAGCTACGATTTTTCTTTCAAAGAAGGAAATAAGTATTATACGTATAAAGGGAATTTATGTAAAAATATTTTGCTGTATTTTCTTCCCAACAAAAAGGCATAAGATAGGAAGATTTTGTTTTAAATAGAGAATGCTGTCTTCATATTTATTTTTAAAATGTAATTTAACTTCCTAACACATAGAAAAATTGTACAATTTTAGGTTACATCATAATTGCTGAAGCTAATATCAATGACTCAAACAGGTCTTAAATTGTAATAACAGCAATTTAGATCCCGTTCTTTGAGGGCAACAGGAGAGGAACTGAACAGCTGTGGAGGGAGCTACATCAGACACTGCCATGGGGCACTAGGTGTCCCATGGTTTCCTACAAAAACCAAAGAGATGTTATGATCCACAATTTACAGATAAGAGGAAGAAACGAAGGCTTCCAAAATTTAGAAAGTGAGGATAAAAAAACCCTTCAGTTTTAATTTATTTGCTTCGGATAATACATGTACATGGTTCAGAATTCAGAAGTTTCTTTCCATCTCCGCCCGTGGCCATCTAGTTCCTGCCTCCCTTGAGGCAACAACAGCATCACTCTTGGGTGTCCTTCAAACATATGTACATTATAAATATGTATACATATGCGTGTGTGAGTATGTGTGTTATATTTTCTTCTCCTTTGAACACAAAGTTCAGCAGACTGAACTGACTACTCTACACCCTGGGAAGCCAGGATCTCCGTCCCTAATATCTGGTCTGAGAGACAATGTTTTTTCTGCTTGTTCCTCTAAAACTTACCTTTATTTCCTGCATCCTCTATGATCTGATACACTAGTTTTTCTTGGTTATCTGATCCTTTCATTTTACTGCAGGGGAATAAAGCAGAATTAAAAAGGCAAAGAGGTACAGGCTAATCTAATCATCTATACAATCACTTAAAGGAATGAGTAGACAAGTCATCACATTGACTTATTTACCAAAAGGGCTTACCTTAAAAAGAATGAGACAGGGCTGTATGTACCAGAATGAAAAGATGTCCAAGATACAGTAAGTGAAAAAAAACAAGTTGCAAAACAGTATGGATAGCATGATCCAAATTTGTTAAAAAAAAAAAAAAAGAAAAGAGATTATATATAAATATATGGTATATAAATATATAATAATCTATATATATTTATATATACCTATAAGAAAGGATATATACCAAATTATTTAGAGTCACTATCTCTGGGGAATGGAACTCCTGTGGGAGGTAAGATGATTTGCAGGACCAGGTTTACATGATGCAATTCTGTACTGGCCTTTCCCACCCAAACATATATTACTTTTACAATATTAAAAATAAAAATCAGGTGCTTACCCAGCATTCTGAGAATCCTTTATTCTATACAGAAGTCCTGTATTGCTCCTTAAGAGATCCAATTGACCCTAAAGTTTTGTTTTTTTTTAAAGAAAGAAAATAGCAGTGAACTATTTTGGAGACATATCAAATCCAATGGCAAGCATTAATGCACTCTTCAATATTTTACACAGACTAAAATATCCTACCTTGTATAATTGTCAGTTCCTTCCTTGAGTACTTAAGATTTTCCCTACATATCACATGTGATATGTATATTTTTTAAACTTAGCTCTTTATATCACCATTTCCTCAAATATTAATACATAACAATTTCCTACATGTTAGATCCTAGCCTAGTTATAAGATCAATGCATAAGAACTTTAAACAAGCAGCTTTAGAATAATAAAAATTCATATTCAAGTAAACTGAATAAATATAAATATAATAAAATACAACATCTTTAAAAAGTTCAGACAAAGGCTATTAATGCAAAAATATTTTGACACAATGATTCCATGCTCTTGCATTTCCTTGAGTCTGAACTTGTGAGAATGCCGATGGCTGTACCACTGGGCTCCTGGCAGTTCAGGGAAGCATCACTGAGAGAGGTTCCCATGAATCAAGGCTGGGCAGACCCGTAACTTGGAATCAGGTTGGTATATGGGTGAAAAGCAGTCCTTTCCCTCCCTCCCCCGGCCCCCTAAGTGGAAAAAATTGAACCACAAAGCCCAATTTGGAAGTTTCATTTAGTTGTTTAGTTTGTGAACGTTTAATGAACACCTGTCCTGGGAACATTTTTGGGGTGGGGAGGACAGACATGAATTCCAAGAGAGAATTCCACAGCTGATTTCAATACCATTGGGGTGGCGTGAGGACAGAGCCAAGTGAAGGGGGGGATGGGCTCCCAGGAAAGTCGCTTTGGCCCAGCCTGTGGGTTCAGGGGTGCTGCCTGGAGTTGAGTCTTAGGATGAGGAGTCAGTGTGTGAGGAAAGGAGGAAGGGCCTTCTAAGCAGGGAAGACAGAATGAGCAAAGGCCCGAGACACAGAACAGCGTGACGTGCCAGGGAACAGAGAACAAGCTGTTCCCTGTGAAAACTAACTTGTGAGGCAGGGGGTGCAGAGAGATGAGGTCAGTGGGGGAGGCAGGGGCTCAGAGTGGTAAACCCTGGAGTCTGGACTTGAATCTCCAGAGCTGAGAGAAGGGTTTCTGGTGGGAGGGTAACTTGGTCAGAACTGCCTTTAAGACACAGCAGGTTGCTCTGAGGCACACGCAGCGAGGAAGGCCGTTAAGATGCACCTAACAGTTCAAGAAGAAGCCAAGAGCCTGAACACATACAGGGGTGGGAGGAGTGAAAACAGGGGAACGAATTTGAGGATAGTTTAAGGCAACCCACTCCAGTATTCCTGCCTGGAGAATCCCACGGACGGAGGAGCCTGGTGGGCTACAGTCCACCCGGTCGCAAAGAGTCGGACACGACTGAGCGACTTCACTTTCACTTTCACTTTAAGAGCTAAAATCGGCAACACTAGTGATTTATTAACAATTACTCCCTTGCTTAAAATTCTTGAGTTGCTTCACCACTGCCCACTGCAGGACTGGCAACAGGTGACTGCTGAGGATAATTTTCAGATAGAAAGAAAAAGGCTGAAAGTGGAGTCTGAGGACAAAAACATTTATCACCATACTTCCCAGCATCCCTTGCTCTATGCTTCCAGAAGCTGAAGACCTTCACCATGGTGAAGCGACTAGAAATCACAACACTCCTTCTCTTTTGGTTAGAACAGGGTTCAGCAATCTGATGCACTGCTTTTTTTTTTAATTGAAGTAATGTTATATTAGTTTCGGGTGTACAACATAGTGATCTCAAGTTTTTATAGACTGTACTCCACTTAAAGTTACTATAACATGTTGGCTATATTCCCTGTGTTGTACAACACATCCTGTTTCACCTCTTATGCCCCTGCTCACTTCCCTCTTCCAACTGGTAACCACTAATTTGTTCTCTGTATCTGTGAGGCTGTTTTGTTATTAACATATTCGTTTATTTTTTAGATTCTGTTGGGAAGCGCAGTACAAAATAGCCATATTAAGAAAAAGTCCTTGGGAAAATGGCGAAGGGCCAAAAGTACCCGGCTTTGTGTACTGTGGACAAAAACATCTCCTGCCTTTGGTTATGCTCGGCGCCAAGATTTAATAATAAATAAAGATGTTACTCGAAAAAATGGGTTATGGGATAAGCACATGAGTCACCTAGAACACACTGTCCTTAAAATGTTTTTACTGATTATGTGTTAACCCTGTATGCGCTCTGCTGGCCGTATACTTTAAGCTCTTTGTTCCTGCTTCTATAGAAAGACTTGACTACAAAAATAAACTTGTCAGTCCTTACAAGAGACTGTCCGAGTGTCATTCTTTCAGGTCCGTCGCTTCCGAGTCCCAGGGAAAAAATCCCCAACAGATTCCACGCATAAATGATAACATATAGTATTTGTCTTTCTGACTTATTTCACTAATACCCTCCTCCAGGTCCATCAATGCTATTGCAAATGGCAAATTTCATTCTTTTTTTTACAGTTGAGTAGTATTTCATTGTATGTATATGTGTGTGTGTATATCTCTATCTATATGCCACATCTTCTTTATCCACTCATCTGTTTTTGTTTGTTTTTTCCCACTCATCTGTTGATGGGACAGTTAGGTTGCTTCCACATTTGGTTATTGTAAATAATGTTTCTATGAACATTTGAGAATTGAAGTTGCTCAGACGTGTGCAACTCTTTGCTATCCCATGGACTGTAGCCTACCAGGCTTCTCCGTCCATGAAATTTCCCAGGCAAGAGTACTGGAGTGGGTTGTCACTTCCTTCTTCAGGGGAACTTCCCAACCCAGGGATCCAACCCGGATCTCCCACATGGCAGATAGACGCTTTACCCACTGTGCCACCAAGGAACATTTGGGTGTGTATACCTTTCTGAATTAGTCTTTTTGTTTTCATTGATATATATACCCAGGAGTAGAACTGCTGGATTGTATGGTAGTTCTATTTTTAGTATTTTTGAGGAACCTCCATACTGCTTTCAATAGTGGTGGTACCAATTTACATCCCACCACCTACAGTGTACAAGGATTCCCTTTACTCCACACTGCCACCAACATTTGTTGTCTGTGGTCTTTTTCATGATAGCCACTCTGACAGGTGTCAGATAATACCTTATTGTTTTGATTTGCATTTCTCTAAAAATACTGCTACAGTTTCTGTCAGAGCATGTTCTGCCTATGTTTTCTTCTAGTTTTAGTTTCCGATCTCACTGTTAGGCCTTTAATCCATCTTGGAGTTTGTTTTTATATATGGTGTGAGAAAATGTCCTAATTTCATTTTTTTACATGTGGTTATCCATTTTGCCCAGCACTACTTGTTGAAGAGACTCTTTTCCCCATTATGCATTGTTTCCTCCTTTGTCTTAGATTAATTGACCATTAAGTGGATGGGTTTATATCTGGGCTTTCTATTCTGTTCCACTGATCTATATGTCTCTTTTTATGTCAGAACCATACTGTAGTATGGTCTGAAGTCAGGGAGCATGATACCTCCAGCTTTGTTCTTTTTCTCAAGATTGTTGTGGCTATCTGGACTCTTTTCTGTTTCACATGCATTTTTGTATTATTTGTTCTAGTTCAGTAAAAAGTGTCCTAGGCATTTTTATAGGGATTGCATTAGATCTGTAGATTGCTTTGGGTCATATGCACATTTTAACAATATTAAATCCTCCAGTCCATGACCATTGGATATCTTCCTATTACTTTGTAGTATTTTCAATTTCCTTCATCAGTGTTTTAGAATTTTCAAAGTTAGGTCTTTCACCAGTTTGTCTCTAGCTGTTTTACTCCTTTTATGTTACTTCTAAAAGAGACTGTTTTCTAGCTTCCTCTTTTTGATAGTTCATTATCACTATATAAGAAAGCAACAGATTTCTGTATATTAATCTTGATCTTGCAACTTTACTGCATTCACTTATTAGTTCTAATAGCTTTTTTGATTGAAACTTTAGCATTTTCTTTATATAGTATCAAGCCATCTGCAAGTAAGGACAGTTTCACTTCTTCCCATTTGTATGCTTTCTTTTTCATATTTGACTGCAGTGGCTACGACTTCCAATACTATGCTAAATACAAGTGGTGAGATGGGCCTCCTTGTCGTCCTCCTGATTTTTTCTTTCTCTTTGGCCGTGCCTCACAGCTTGTGGGCGCTTAGTTCTCCAACCAGGGACTGAACCTGGCTCCTGGCAGTGGAAGTGCCAAGTCCTGACTACTGAACTACCAGGGAATTCCTATCTTCCAGATATTAGAGGAAAGGTTTTCATCTTATCACCAATGAAGATGATCTTCTCTGTGGGTTTGCCAGAAACAGTCTTTATTATGTTGAAGTATGTTCTCTCTATACCAACTCTGATGAGTTTTTATCATGAATGGATGTTGAATTTTGTCAAATGTCTTTTCTGCATCTGTTGAGATGATCATGTGACTTTTAAGCTTCCTTTTAATGTGGTGGATTATACTGACTGATTTGTGCATACTGAACCATTTTTGCATTCTTATAATAATTTCCATTATCATGGTGTATGATTCTTTTTGTATATCATTGAATGTGGTTCGCTAATATTTTGTTGAGGATTTCTACATGTATATTCATCAGAGACACTGGCTTCTGATTTTCTTTTTTTACTATTATCTTTGTCTGATTTTGGTATCAGAGTAATGATGGCCTTGTAGAATGAATTTGGGAGTGTTTCCTCCTTTTCAAATTTTTGCAATGGTTTGATAAGGATAGGTATTTGCTCTTCTTTATGTGTTTGATAGAACTACCCTGTGAAGCTATCCAGTCTTGGACTTTTCTTTGCTGGGAGGCTTTGATTAATAATTCAATTTTACTACTAAAATTGAATTAGTAATCAGACAATTACAATCTGGTCTGCAGAAATTGTCTATTTCTTCCCGATCATCACGTTTATCCCTTAGCTGTTTATTGTAGTTATAATTAATATTTCCATTTTTGTCTTTTAATCTTCATACTAGTTTATGTATTTGATCCAAAGCCTTTACTATATATTTGTCTTTACTAGCAGCAAGATGGAGAAGGCAATGGCACCCCACTCCAGTACTCTTGCCTGGAAAATCCCATGGACGGAAGAGCCTGGTAGGCTGCAGTCCATGGAGTTGCTAAGAGTCGGACATGACTGAGCGACTTCAATTTCACTTTTCACTTTCATGCATTGGAGAGGGAAATGGCAACCCACCCCAGTGTTCTTGCCTGGAGAATTCCAGGGACGGGGGAGCCTGATGGGCTGCTGTCTATGGGGTCGCATAGAGTCGGACACGACTGAAGCAACTTAGCAGCAGCAGCAGCAAGAAGCAAACAGAAGGTGGGAACAGATTATGCCTATATGTACATGTGTGCCAGTATGTACCTTAGTGACAAATTACTAAATATAACAGTTAAAATACAATTATTTGTCTTGTAAAAATGCATATTACTTCTTTCCTTAGTTTAGGGAGTCTGAGCTGTTTCCTGGTTTGAAGTCTTATCAGTCACAACTTACCACACTTTTGAGAATGGTTTCATTCTACATAACAGAAAGTAATGACAATTACAACATATAAATAATTACATGAACTAGCTGGATTCACCTTACCATGGACAACAGTCTATTGATGGCCACTGCCCGCTGTTGGGCTTCTATATGCGGCATTTCATTCTGAATTACTTGGTCTGTGATTCCATGAGGGAACTGGTGACATAATTCTATAATCCTAGGAACAAAAGAATTAATGATATTCATGTTTTTACCTAGTTCAAGAGTCAGTAGGGGGAAAATATAGGCAGAACAGTTTAGAAGTGTGCCTTTTTTCACATTTGACAGATAATCTGGGTTTCTACAATGGTTCTGAATGAAAGCACATTAAAAATGAGGAAGATGCTTTTGAAGTACACAGTTCCATTTTTATTGTATTTAAGAGAAGCATTTCTTATTCATACGAACTTTAAATTAGGACAAAAGTCAAATGAAAACACAGAAAAACACATTAAAGCTGAGGCTTCAATTTTCTCAGATGCAACAAGTATGACAAAGTGAAGAGGCAGTGCCTTGGGTAGCCACAAGTCTGTAAGCAGGAGGCAGATCAAACACTTCTGGAAGGAAGTCAAAGTTTCTTTAGGGACAATTCACCACAACTGGGACCTGGTTTTGGAATTATCCCTAACAAACAAAAATAAACCTCAAGTTTCACCTTGTCACAGGATCATCATGTGTGTTATTAATAACAGTTTAAAAAAGCTGGGGTCTTTATAAATTCTGTGGTAACCTAAACACTTCAGTGCACGGTAGAGAATATAAAATTATAAGATGCTTCAGTTCAGTTTTCACCCGCTCAGTCGTGTCCGACTCTCTGCGACCCCATGGACTGCAGCACGCCAGACCTCCCTGTCCATCACCAACTCCCGGAGTTTACTCAAACTCATGTCCATTAAGTCAGTGACGCCATCCAACCATCTCATCCTCGTCGTCCCCTTCTCCTCTCGCCCTCAGTCTTTCCCAGCTTCAGGGTCTTTTCAAAAGAGTCAGTCTTCGCATTAGGTGGCCAAAGTATTGGAGATGCTTTGGGAGATGCTTTGGGTAAGCGTTAAGATGCGTTGGGTGCCCTAAAACCTTCACTTAATTATGGCGCTCAAACCGTTTGGTGTCTGTTGCTTCATAATCGAAAACTGCACCCTAAGTCTGGTTAAACCTTCCGTCACGGGAGTTCCTTGGTAACAAGGGCGATCCTGGATCAGAACGTGTTTACACCAGTACCCCATGGAGTCGCAAGGAGTCTGACACGACCAAGCGACTAACACTTTCCCGGGGAGAAACGCCGAGTCTTCACTCTGGGCGTGGATCACTTTAAGGAAAGGTGCGCCTGAGTAGACAGCTTCCCTGACAGACCCAAGGAAAGGCCGGCCACACAATCTCGTCAACTGTCCGACTCGCTCTGAACTTCTTAAGAGTGCCGTCTTCCAGAGACGGGAGAGGGTCCGGGAGAAAGGGGGCCTCCAGAGGCGGGGAACGAGCCTCACTCCCCGATTTACCTGTTTTCGATTTCCACCGGATCCGCGTCGGGCGGCTGCACCTTCACCTTCACCTCGGCCATGAGGGAGCAGGTGCCGGGACCTTGGGGGAAGAGACCTCTCCGGGCGGCCGGACTGCGAGCCGAGGGAAGCCAGTCGCGGGTAAAGACAGCGCTCGGGGGGCGCAAGGGGCTTTCTTCCTCAGGTCGCAGGCGGTCCTTCTTTGCCGGTCGCCTAGAGGTGGCCAAGTCGCGCCTGCGCCGCTTCACGCTCGCGCGCGCTGTTCTGATATTTTCATTCTGGTATTTCGTTCTGGTATTTCCAGAAAATCAGAGACTGTCGCACGAACAAGCCTGGTTCTCATTTTGAGTTGGGAGGCCACCTTGTAGCGCTTTCCAACCTCTGTGAAGGCAAGTTCTCGGACGCCTACGGTTAGGCCTGAAGAAAGAAGCGCTCGGCGGCCGCCTGTCTCCGGGCCAACCGCAGGGGCGGAGCTAGTTGCTAGGAAGCGGGTTCCTGCCAATCACCTGCCCAGCTCCCGGTGGGCGGGGCGCGGCTCGCAGCGTCTTGGTAACCCCGTACAGCCGCAGTGAAGGAGAAGACCAAGGGCGGTGAGCGGTGGGCTGCCTCGGTGGGGGCTGCGGAGGTACCCAAGGGGTCCCGATCGGGTCCTGGTGGCTGGGGGAGGGGGAGGGAGAAAAGGGCATCCTTCTTTCAGCCGAGTCGTGGCGGTGTCCTTGGCTGCACCTGAAGGACGGAGACGGGGACCAGACGGGGTTCCGGAACCGGGCGGTGAGGGGCAGTCTGGATGGAGGGATGGCGGGGTGGGGGATGCTGTTGACGCAGTCGGGCCTAGCGGATCGGTCTACGGATGGATCCCCTTCGCTCGGGGCCCACTGGCCTACGCACTGTCA